>NC_138179.1:23825101-24329395 GCF_964165515.1 Mesoplodon bidens | reverse complement strand
GAAAATTGGCTTAAAGTAAGTTCATGGAAGGACTTGAATTCTAGACCAATGATCCTCAAAGTTGACCACGTATCAGAATCACCTGGAGGGCTACCCCCAGTTTCTGATGGAGTAGGTCTGGGTTGAGCCTGAGAAATCTCATTTCCAACAGGTTCCCAGGTTGTGCTGATGCCACTTGTCCAGGGACCATGCTTTGAAAACCGCTGACCTACACTGATTTAGACTCCTTCCCCTGGACCAATCTGGCCTGCTGCCTGTGTGTGTATGGCCCCTGAATGAAGAATGGTTTTCACATTTTTAAATGGCTGGAGAAAAATAAAAAAAAAATTTTGTGACATGAATATTATATGAAATTCAAATTTCAGTGTCCATAAATAAAGTTATATTGGAACACAGCCATGCTCATTTGCTTATGTATTGTCTATGGCTGCTTTCAGGATATAGTGGCAGAATGGAGAAGTAGCAACAGAGACCACAGGACCCACAAAATATTTGCTATCTGGATTTTTATAGATGAAGTTTGCCGACCCCTGCTCTGGACTAAGGGGTATGATATTCTAAATGTACTGGCAATCTTTCTGCGGAAAAGAGATATACATAATTCTAGAAATTCTCTTGAGGAATTCTTTGACTCACTAAATGATCTGGTCCTCAAGTTTCTGCTTCCTGGGCTCAGGGTGGAGTGCCTGCTCCCCGCCAGGACCATCTGTGGACAAACCATCTTAGCCCCCGATGAGAATCTACCTCTTGGAATCTGGGTCCCAGGAACTGAGTTTCTGGATGGTCAGCAGAGCTGATTCCTCCCCAAAGCACAGCTGCTCTTTATAGCCACTGGTTTAATAGATCATCATCTACTTCCTGCTTAAAATAATTACTGGGATTGTGGCCTGCTCCCTGGGCCAGTCCCAGGGGAGGGGATAAATATGAGCAGGGTGCTTCCTGGCCACCTGGGCATTGGTACCCTGCATTCCCAGAGCGAACTTCTTGGAACCTTTTGGCTTTTACACTGACAGTCTCTGATCTGTGAGCTAACTTAAGAGATGCATAGGAGTGTGTGGCTTTCTATTCCTTCCCCTCCACCCTCTTCAACATTTGCAACGCTGATTCCCCCTCCTCCCCCCCCATCCTCTTCATTCTCCCTGCCCCAACCCTTAGCTTATTAAATTAAGTCCAACAATAATAATAACGAACCCTAAGTGAATGCTCATTTTGCTGTCAGGTAAAATGTCCTCAGCCTTGAGTGTAGGGTATCATAATTAATCGTCACAAGAAAACCATGAGGAAGACAGGATTATCACCCCTAAAAAAATGAGGCACGGAAAGGTTTAGCAACTGCTTCAAGTCAAACAGCTGGTAAGTGGAAGACTCTGGCAGTCTGATTTCAGATCCCTGCTCCTACCATTATGGGGCATTGTCCCTCAGCCATGCTATAGATTCACTGGTCCTGAGAAAAAGTATCTCTAGGAGACAAAAAGAAGCCTACATCAGTCTCTACTTGAAATGTGAAAGGTAAAAATTAATAAAGCTTTTCAAGGAAAACATCTTTGTGACCTTGAGTAGACAGAGATTTTTTTAAACAGGACATGAAAGAGCTAACCATAAAGAAAAAAAAAAAGATAAATGGGTTAAAGTTAACAACTTCTATTTAGCAAAAGACACCATTAGGAGAGTGAAAAGATAACCTTTTCTATGGGCAAGATATTTGAATAGACTCTTCATAGAAAAGAATATTCCAATGGCCATTAAATATACAAAAAAGTGCTTGACTTTAATATTAGTCATCGGGAAAATGCAAATTAAAACAGTGATGTGATACACTACACCTCCACCAGCTGAAAAACAAAACTAAGCTTTTGTCTTTCAACATCTAAGTGTTGGCGAGGACGTGGACCAGCCAGAACACTCATTCACTGCTGGTGGGAATATAAATGCATGCATTCACTTTGGCTAACTGGCAGCAGCTACTAGAGCTTAACTGAGGCATAGCCTATGACCCCTCCATTCTGTTCCCAAAGAAATGTGTGCAGGTGTTCATCCAAAGAAATCTACCAAAAATCTCACAGCAGCACCACTTGTAATAACCCCCAAATGGAAAAATACCCAAAGCATTGATAGTAGAATTGATAAATAGGGTTATATACACACAGTGGAATACTACATAGCAATGATACAGTAGCATAACTACTCACAATATGGATTAATTCATCTTACCGACAATGCTGAGCAAAGGAAGACAGACACAATTCATACACAAAGAAAGATAGTCTACGCTGTTGGGAGTCGGGACAGTGGTCACCCTGGTGGGGCTGGGATGGGGGAGGTGTCAGTAACCAGAAAAGGGGGCTTAAGGGGCTCCTGGTCATGTTCTTTCTTGCCTTGGGGGCTGATTTTACAGCTGTGTTCAGTTTGTGAAAATCATTGTCTGCTATTCTTATGTGCACTTTCTTGTATGTAGGCTGTGTGCACATTTCCTGTATGTATGTTGATAAAACATTTATAAAATATCTCTATTGGACATACAGGTAAACTACAGTTTGTACCTGATCCAACTGTCCTATGGTCATGACATGCTTGGATTTCCTAATGCCATGTGTATATAGACATGAGAACACACTTATGGATTTCTCATTAAGTGAGAAGTTAAGCTCAGAAAAATCCCCAGTCACCTGACTTGGAGTAACAAAGATACCTATCTTGAAGGCAATTTCCAAGCACATTCCAAGCTGAGTTAAATCTCTCAAACATCTTATCTTATTCTGGTTACAGGGAGAGAGACTTCTGTAGTCTGATCCATCGCCCACGTCCTGATTGTCAGCAAGCTTCCCTTCTTTATTCAGGGAAGAAACTCCCTTTCTGACTAAGCTAACAGGGAGAGTATTTCCTGAGCCTTGGCTCTGAATGGTGACATCCAAACAGACATGAACTAGCATTACTTTTCACTCCCTAACACTCATGGAGATTAGCGCCTGGAAACGAGCAAGTGTATCTGCCCTAGCAACTTGTCTTGTTGGGCTCCACAGTACTCTATGTTAAATTTGAATTGGCTGCCGATACTTAAAAATCAGATTTCACCTAAAACTCTAGGGTTTGGGCTTTTCTGGAAAAAATCAAGTGTCATCCATCTCCCTGTGGCCCGTAACCAGCCCTGTCCCCGTGGCCACCTTAGGTCCTGGGCCCTGCGGATATGAGGCTGCAACTCCCAGTGTAGAAAGTTGAAAAACTGCAACAGAAGTCTCCTGTTCTGATGGACTTTATAAGATATGACATTGGACATTACATCCATTGGGTCAACCATTATTGATGGGTCAGGCCCTGTGTCGGGGCAAAACCAGTTATTTAAGCATTTTGGCCTTAAGTTTCACCATCTTTAAAATAGAAGATTGAGCAAGAGATTTTGTACAGTCCCCTCCAGCTTTAATTTCTACTCATCTGTGACTTCAGTTAACTCTGGAGAAGCGTGATGTAACTATGTCTCACGGGGAGGCCAGTCATTCCAAAATAGCATGCGTGAGTCTGTGCATGTGTAACCAACTCCATCATGGTCACTGGGGGCCAGCATGGCCCTTCTCCTAGAGTACTTGAGTCTAGGAGTCTAGGAAAAGAGACCTAGTAAAAGTCTCTTACTAGCCCTGGGAAAAGAGACCATGTAAGAAAACATCCATCCTCCAGATTTCTACCTAAAGATGGCATTGTGTAGTTTTATTCTAGAAGCCTCACTGAATTTCCCCATCTTTCACACCAGTAACTGGATATTGCCAACTGCCTCCACTCCAGACCTACTGAATCAAAGTCTGCATTTTTAACAAGGTCCTTGGGTGATTGACATGGCATTCATGTTCCAAACAGGCTGTTTCAGAGGATCTCCTTGGTTCTAACTCTGGGTTCCTTACAAATCCATCATTGTCCCAGCCAACAGTCAGGAGGAAAGACACAGTCAGCAGTCCTGGTCTCAATCTTCCTCCACTGGCCTCAGACATCACGGATGAGTCACACTCACGTCCCTGGGGTGGGTTAGCCCAGCTCCCAGTGGCCCCACCCCTTCCTCTCCTACTCAAGAAAGTATCTTGGGATCCTAGTGAGAGGAAATGATTGCTTCAATTTATTATAAATTTTCAAAAGCAAATCATGCACATGCTTTCCTCCTGTCACCACTACCAAACGACAAATGACTGTGACCCTCTTCACAACTGTTCACGACACAACTGTTCACAGCCAGCCAGGAGAGGCTGGCTCCGGGAGGGGGAGAGCGGTGCCGCCCTGTCCCCTTGCAGGCAGATGCTAATGAGCCTCACCAGCCCTTAACCTCCCTGCCAGAGGAGAACGCCGGTAATGTGATGAGCTGTCACTATTCATTATGGGGACAACCGATGGGTCCAGAGGTATCCACAGGCTTAAGGGCAGGGCTGTGCTAGGGACAGAGGGCCTGAAGAAGGGGGTCAGGGCACACACAGAGCCCACCTCCAGGTCAGCTTCTGCCCTGCGCGTCCACTGGGCAGCTTTTGCTCACACAGGCTCTGAGGAAAGGCTGCTCAACAAGAGGGCTTGTTTCCTGCTCCCTCCCGGCTGGCATGGCAGGGCCTGTGCACTGGCCCACCGGGAGAATTACTCTGGGAGTCACTTGGACCACACCAGCAGCTTCAGGACCGGGGCTACTGGAGAGAAGAGAAAGTAGAATGATAGTGTGGAGTGGGGAGGGAGGACCAAGCTTTTCTGCTGGTCCTCACAAGAATTCCACTTTCCTCCGGGTGAATCAGACACCCCCATACCCACCCCATGTCCTGGGTGAGTCACTGGGTCCTGGATCAAACCACAAGGTTTGATCTGTTCCAGATCCCCATCATCAGGAAAAGAATCAGTATCCCCTCATCACAGATGAGGCCACCGAGGCCCCAAATGGTCAAACGATGCACCCAAGGTCACTGGACCAAGACTGTGTGGAAAAGGGAGGAACTGGACTCTGTTTACATTTCTGTCCCTCAATCTTTCTCCACATCCACACCCTCAGTCCCACAGCAGGTCATTGGATGGCCATGAACACGACTCCTTGCACTGCCCATGTCCTTTGGCTCCATCTGGCTCCACTTGGGGAGGGTCGCAGGGGTTAAGTCCCTGCAGGGCACTCAGCTGGAGAAGGCAGCTCACGTCTGGATTCTAATGGAAGCGTGGGTCCCGCCAGGCCCTGAACCACAGTAGGACAGCACTTGTTGGGAGAGGCAGTACAAACCTGGGAATCCAGACGGGGAGGAGAAGGCCGAGCAGTGTCGAGGCAGCCATCTAAATTCTGGGTCAACGTCAGAGGGGCCAGAGGAGCCTGGAAAACTCCAGGAGCACTCAGGTCTGAGATTAAAGGCAGACACAACCCCATGTGTTAACTGGGGCAGGACATGTCCCGCAGGGCGCGGTGCCTGGGCGAGCCAGACTCCAAGCCCGTGAAATCAGAGGTGGCAGGAGCAGCAACGGGTAGGACCACTGAAGCAAAATCGAAGCTGTGGGTCTCTCCCCGACGCGTTTGAGGAAGGCAGGGCAGAAGAGCGCCATCTCTGGCTCGGGTAACGTGGCCAAGGTCTCTTGACATCTGTAACCAGGAGTCAGGGGAGGTGTCTGAGGAAGTGAGACTAGGAAAGCCAGGAAGACAGCTAGGTATGCTGAGTAGAGAAACAGCATTGCTAGCTTAGCAGGCCAGTGAGTGCAGGCTGGCGGGGGGTGGGGGTGGGTGGGGTGGTGCTGGGGTAGCAGCGTGGCAGAGTCTGATGGGAAGACGTTTTGTTTGTGATGGAACAAAACACCACCCGCAGTATGTAAAGTACTGAGCCAACCGGATGCTTCAAGCGCCTCATCAGAATGAAGTCGGCAAAGAGCCTAGAACTTTCTCAGCCCTGATTTTCTTGTACAGCTTCGGAATGGACTTACACGGACAGTGAATATAGGGGTGCCATCTGAAGACTAATTTTCTCAAAGCACTCTGGCTGACAGAGCAGAAAGAAAAGAGTTTGGCTAGATTAGGGCAAATATAAATGAGTATAAATTATGTGTTGGGTAGTTATCAGTTTGAGCGGGAGAATTAATTTATGATGTGTGTGTCTGGTTGTGTGTGGACATATAATTCAGAAGTGGCAGCGAGGCAGCATTAAGGTTGAGAAATGGCGCAATTAAGAGAGTCAAGAAACACCTCTGTGACGGCTCCTGCATCATCATTAATTCAGCCACATTACCTTCCACAAACATCGCACGAGGTCTTGTTTGCAGCTTCCAATGACTCACAGAGGAGGACCAGCTGCTGGTGGCATCGCCCTGGCTCCTTGGGGAAATTAGTGATTTTCCTATTTGACCAGCCTCTAAGTTAACTAAGTCCTACTCAGCACAGCTGCTACCGTTTATATCGTATAATCCTGGATGAGATTGCAGGGGAAAAAAATGAGAGGGCTGTCAGCTGATCAGTGGTGGCCAAGGTTTCTGGGGTAGGGCCTGAGATGCTGCATTTTTAACAAGGTCCTAGGCAGTGCTGGTGCCAGACCGCCTTTGAGTGGTGAGGATCTAGATGCCCTGGGTCACAAGCATTGCGGTTGCTCAGGAACTTGCAAACTCAATGTAGGTCTCAAGCCCCACCCCAGACTTCCTCAGTCGGGGTCTGCATTCAAACAAGATTCCCGTGCCCATTCGTGTTTGGCAAGTGCTGTTTTAGAGGATCTCCTTGGTTTCCTTAGAAAGATCTGTGGCACCCCTGCAATGAGATGCAAAATTGCATGTGTGCACTCGGGAGTGCTTGGGGCACAGATGGCGTTCCAGTCCTTGACTCCTGTCACACATTTCTCCTTCCTTTAGCGTTTTCAACTGAAGGAGACTTAATCAAGGAAAAATAGGGAACTCAATGCATTAAAAAAAAAAAAAAAAAAAAAAAAAAGCCTGTAAATCAGAACTCATGAGCCAGCATCTGAGGCTTCCCAGGGCAGAGCTCCTCCGATGATGCGTGCTGATGCACAAGCCCAGAGAGCCCGGAAGGATTTCCTCGTCTTACAGAAATGCTGGGTCTGTGGTGCACACCGAGCTCTCTTGCCCCATTAGCCACACGAGCAAGGACCGCCTGCTTGCCTCACCTCCCAAGTACAGCTGCAGATGCTGGAGCAGACATGAGGGTCTGGCCAGCCAGCCTGGAAAGGGAGAGGGGCCTTATACTTGACGCGCAGGGATGGGGGTAGGGGAGTGGGATCCACCTTGCCAGGAGTCAGAAGTAAAAGAAGAAAGTGATCTTGGGTCTTGTCAGGACAGTCATTAAACACACTGATATAGAAAAAGGCCATCTTTTTGTCATGATGCGTCAGAATCTACGCATTGGAGTTGATGTGTTTTGTATTAGTGTCACAGCATAAAATCATGTTACAAGACTTAAGGATTCAGGGTCTCTAGAATTATCACAGCTCTACATTGAACGAAAGCCACCATGCTTGTGCTTTGATTGGAAATTCCTTTGGTGTCAGTTGTTTGGAAGTTAATGATGTTTGCCACTGAAATTCACATCCATAGACATATTATACTTCCATGGAACTTTGTTTTAAGTCACACTATGCAAACAGAATTCATTTCTAGTTCTTGATAGAACTGTACTTAATTCTCAGTATTATTCTTGACTTTTTAAGGGCTGTGCTATAATGAGAATATGTTCTCTCTTACTGTTAAAATCTAACTACATATACTTTAGAATTTTCTAAGATAGTCCTTTGGATCCTGTAAATGTGAATTCTGATGTAATAACTGCTAATAAAATTATACTGAAACAGTAAAAAAAAAAAAGGGGGGCCGTCAGATTGGCAATGCCTCTCGCCTCTGTGAGAAGTCTGTAGGTGGGGTTGGCAGAGAGATGGAGTCCCCTCACCCAGACCTACCCCAGATGGGTAGAGAGAGCAGAAGTCTCATTCCCTCTGGGCTGGAGAAGAAACACTGGGAGGGAAGTTCCCAGGGAACTCCGGGGAAAGAGTCTATATTCCCAAAGGGATCCACACAGGAGAAAAGCTTAAAATGCTCCAATCTGGAGCCTTCCTTGGCCACCACTTGAAGCCTGGAATGAAGAGGGAACAGCCTTGAAAGATGCCCTCGGCCAGCTGAGCCTGCTGGTGGGTCTCCAGACTGTTGAGCGGAGATGCCCAACTTGTTTGATATGGGATCAGTTGTGGGGTGGCTGCCTCCCCACAGCCCAGGGATGCTCCCAAGGTGGGGGGAAGGGTAATTACCCCCCATGACATTCTCTTCCCTGCGACCCGCTGTCAGCCACCCTCACTGATGCCTGTCCCACCTCCTCCCCGCAGCGATTTCCCACAAAGCTAACAGAGCTTAAGTTTCAGGGTCCCCCACCCCTGTAGAGACCCTGTAATGCTGGGAGTCTCTGGGGGTTGCAGAATGTGCCAGGAGGAGTGGGGACACCAGGGTGTCATCCGAAAGTGTTTCTATTTAAGCTGTTCTTTTTTTTTTTTTTTGTAAATTGTCTGAAGAGATTTAAAAAAAAAAAAAAAGGTAGCTAAGTTCCCAAGGCTCTAGAAATTTGTTTTGACTGTTTTCTCATCCTAAGTAAAAACTGGTTCTTCTACCATTTTTTTTTCTTCTTCTTAAAGAGGCCTCCCCAAATGATATAAACTGCAGGCCTCCATTCCTGCCCCTACACCCTACCACGCTGCAATCAAGAGAAACAAAAAATAGCCTCTCTCCACCCAAAGCTGAGAAGGTCCGTTCCAGATTCCCCTCAACTCCATTCCTGTCTAGGAAAAGAATGACAAGAAGGATGGAAGGCCACAGTGTCCTTAAAGGGCTCCCAGCAGATGGGTTAAAATTCAGATCCTCATAGAAGTATTTCAGGTTCCCCCCACCCCCTTGAAAAATGTCTAATTAAAAACAAATTAGAAGAAACATCAGCACCAAGCCCTTCATGCTGCTCGTGCTTTGAACACCTCACGTTTGTTTTCTGCTCTTTAAAGCTCAAGTGTGCAACTCGTTCCCACCCCCATCAAAGTCGCCTGGAAGCCTGCTTGCTCTTCCCTGCCACTTTCTAAAGACCCATCTTCCTGTCTTGACTTCAAATCACACCTCTCTCTCCAGAGAATGGTAGAAAACAACAGGCCAGGGCTCACTCGGGGCAATGAGTAAGGGCAGTAAGCCTGTGACTTCCCTGATGAGCTGTCCACATCTGGGAGGGAGGGAGAAATGCCTTAAGTTGGCTATTTGAGGGAAATTCAGATGGTCCAGACTAGAGATCTATTAGAACTGGTAGTCATCAATTCCCACCTGGATTTTCACCTGGGATTGAATAATGCACTAAACTTAAGCTGAAAACCTGCATTTAAGCACTAGCTCTTTATCTATCATCTGTCTATATTAACTGTAACTAATTCACAGCACTGAGAAGATTAAGGGAGATTAGCACATGGGGACTCTTTATAAACTCCATGAGTCTTATATTTATAGATGCAGCATGCCTCACCATTTTGGACCTTCCTCCATGACAACAGTCATTGTGGAGAGATTCTGATGTGCTATTTTGATGTGTTTTTCTCATACTTATTTCATCGTTCGGCCAGCTAGACATTCTACAGAGTTGCCTCAGGAGACTGACAAAGTGGTTAAGTCTTGCTGTTGAACTTTGGAACGTGAGGTCTCAGGAGGAAGGGGAGAACTGGGGGACTCCAGCAACAGATTCTGTACAGACTGGGAAAGCAAGGCTCTTCTCCACTCACCCTCAATGCCAGGCTGGGAAAGGAAAAAGAGAGAAGTAGAGACTGGATGAGACCCAGTGGGACCAGACAGAAAGGTAAGGAGTCGACGTGAGGATCTTCCCAACGTTCACCCCACGTCGTAGAGAAAGCTCTGAAAACTGCCAGGACTCGGGAACAACGTGGGTGCCAGGTGAGACCCTGCAGACCCCCAGTCTCCATTTGTGTGAGGACAATGGAGAAACGCCATTCCTGCCCCCCATTTCTATGTCCAGCAGTGTCCAACAGATCATTGCATGACCACCCTGCAGAAGTGACACCTGCTATGCCTGCTATTTTTATTTTGGGGTTCCATCTAGCTTACCCCACCAGGAAAGCCCTCCTTTGAACATTGCAAGACACTTCTAAGGGTCTGACTCACAGGATGGGGCAGAGATATATCAGTGAGGACGGTGGGGCATGGAATGGTATCCCCTTGCACCTGTGCCTCTGTCAGGCTTCATAGAACAATCTGAGATCTTTCTTGGCGTGAATACAATGGCAAGACAAGTACCACCACCCCACTTCAGCAAGATAAGGAATCGTAGGAGCCCCACCACAAAGAATGGAGTCCTGGAGAAATACAAAACCCAAGGGCAGCAAGAACATGAATTGCCCTGCAAACAAAAGTGAGTGTGTTTGGAGATGGATCACTGTTCCCTGTGTTTCTCTAAAGAATGGAGGAATTTTTTTTCATCTTATTCCTTTTTTTCCTGCAGACATAGCATATGGCCTATTCTGTGATCATTCCTTATCCTATCCATTATCAACACGTCACCACCAAGAACTCTATTCAAAATAGAAGTATTTTGGGGGTAGAGCTGATAGAACGCACCAGTAGATTGAACAGAGAAGGTAAAGGAGGGAACTTCCTGGTGGTCTAGTGGTTAGGACTCGGTGCTTTCACTGCCGAGGGCCTGAGTTCAATCCCTGGTCAGGGAACTAAGATACCACAAGCTGCATAGCCAAAGACAAACAAACAAACAAACAAAAAACAGAAAGAGAGAGAGAGAGAGAAGGTAAGGGAAAGGCAGGAGTCAAGAATGACTTTAACCACTTTGGCCTCAGCAACATGGGATATAGAGGGAGGGGCAAGCATTGGTCCCTAAAAGTACAGTATGTTATTTATTAAATGAATTATTGGTTCTTTTCTGGCTCTCCTACTAAACTACAGGCTTTATGAAAAAGGGACTTAGTCTCTTTTACTTTATCTTGTTCTCTGCTGCTTAGAATATAATGCTTAGAATAATGATGACACTCAATACGCACACACTGAATGAATCAATTGTGGGAACCAAAGGGAAGTGCGATGGGAGTGGGGGAGAGAAATCGGTTTGGCGTGGGGAATCCCAGTTCGGTTTGGGAAATGTTCAGTTTAAGAAGCCCAGGAAATATCAGATGGAAAACATCATGTCATTTGTTGGATATTGGAGCTTGGAGCTTAGGAAGGGGTTAAGGCTGAAGAGAAGAAGCTCAGGGTATCAGCGTCCACTTGCTATTTAGTATCCTGAGACCTGATGACGTCACCTAGGATAAGGTCTCTTTGGAGATGAGAGGGAAGAGCCCTGAGGGCCCCAACGTGAAGAGATCCAGGGAAGAATGAAGAGGCAGCAAAAGAGTTCATGGTCGTGTAGGAAGGAAAAGGAGTGACAGCGCTCTCTCAGGAACCACGAGAGTAAGGGTCTTCAAGAAGGAGGGACCACACGGCTGCATCAAATTCTGCAGAGAAGATACAGAAGATGGGTGTTGTCCCTTTGTCTTCTGCTGAACCGCAAGCTCACTGAGGGCCAAGCTTTGGCTGTTGCCTTGTTCTCTGCCCCAAACAGTGCCATCCCTGCCCCTGCTGTGATAAGGAGCACCAGTGAGGCAGATGTACAGAGGCCCTGCCAGAGAAACATGAGAGAGGTATGGGTCCCAGCCCCTGCTGACGACACTGGGTACCTCTGATGGAGAAGCTACGCCATGCTTGGCACTGTGCTAGGAACATAACGAATTATATCCCATGTAGCACTCACACCAATTCTGTATGGTACTTTACAATGTCCATTTTAGAGATTTCCCAGAGTCAGGGTGCTGGTCCATGCCAGAGACTAGGATGACCAGTATGCCTTATGGCATGGTGGTTAAGAAGGTAGACTTTGGATTCAGACAGACCTGCATTTGGTTCCTGGTGCTGCCTCTGCTGGGTAACATAGTCTCATCTTTCTGGGTCTCAGTTTCCTTACCTACAAAATGATCCAATGGGATGAGAAAAATCACCGTCCTCCTTTGATTGTAGGTTTGTTCTTTGAGGGTACAGTGCAGAAGGAGAGGTGAGTTTCTGGGGAATTCAACCCATGCCTGACAATTAGTCAATACCCAAAGGTGTATCCTGTCTGTCACTAAACTGTCACCAAATTGTCTCCCCAAAGTCTGCTTGAAGACAGATGACCTGTTGTTACTGACACCACTCTTGGGACCAAGGGACTGAGTGCAGCCTCCTAGGTTGTTCCTCTCTCAGTGGCTGCCAGACAGTGTGTAAGCTGATGGTGTGGTGAGGGACAGATATGTCATCCCTGCTGGCCTGATGCTGGGTAGCGGAGGGGGTGGCTGGAGGAGCAGCAATCGAGGGTTGTCTGCCTTTTTCTGGAAAGACTCTGAGATCAATGCATTTGTTGGGAATAATGAGCATGAACTCTTATTATACATTTTAAGGATAAACAGTGATGTTTATCGTAGAGAAGAAGGGAACGAGGAGAGGCAAAATGCTGCTTTCTGAGCATAACCATTTCTCACAATTGCCCACAGAGCTTTCAGTTCCCTGAAGGCTATCACGAACGTTTTCTCCAAGGGACAAGGCTGTGAAACAGAAGGAAATTCATCCTCTATTGCTCCAGAGAATGAATAAGGACCAATGAGGAGAAGTCACAGGGGAGGTTAGTTTCAGCCAAGCATCAGAGACAGAACAGCAGAGTAGCTACTGCATGATCTTTGGAGTCAACCAGCTGTATGACCTTAGGCGTGTCACTGGATGTTCTGTATCCCAATTTTCTCATCTATAAAATGGACGTAAAGGGGCTTCCATGTGGTGCAGTGGTTGAGAGTCCGCCTGCCGATGCAGGGGACGCGGGTTCGAGACCCGGTCTGGGAAGATTCCACATGCCGTGGAGCGGCTGGGCCCGTGAGCCATGGCCACTGAGCCTGCGTGTCCGGAGCCTGTGCTCCGCAACGGGAGAGGCCACAACAGTGAGAGGCCCGCGTACCGCAAAAAAAAAAAAAAAAATGGAGGTAAAGTATTTAAAGTGTTTAGCATTGTGTTAGAACATATTATCTTTGTTTTCCTTAGAATTAGGAAGAGCATTTTAATGGCGTACTCTGACAGCTGGCAAGACAGCCAGGTCAGGGGTCCACTTCTGAGTCTGGGAAGGTTTGGATAAATGATCATCTGACAAGGAAGAAAGATCTCAGAATAGAGATGGGCCCTGTCTAACCCCAGTCTGGGCAATGTTTCTCTGTGCAGCTCACCAACTGCAGGTCCCCTCTGAGTTTTTTTTTTCTAAAACAGAGCTCTTGTTTTGTTTTGCTTTGCTTGTTTCACAGAAAAAGGGCAAAAGAGCAGGAAAATGTACCAGAAGTATAGAAGTTCTTTCACATGGATCCTCAGGGCAGCGTTTCTGACGTCTCTAAATGGGAAAAGACCAGGGTGGCCGTCTCCAGCATCATGCCTGCTCTAGGCTGAGCAAGGAGAGGCTGCCTGGTACGGTTGCCTATAGTACTGAGTATCACAGGACTGTCTCTATGGCAACCCATGGCTAAGAGGCCCTGGCTGCCACATCATGGTTAACCTCTCCCTCACCAATGCCAGAAGACCCAGCCACCCCAATGGATGTGAAACCTTGGTCTCCACTCTTTCTCAACTAAAGTATCTGAGGAGATACTACGGCCTGTCAAAATAGTTATTTGAGGTAAAAATTGGTATATAACATTATATTAGTTTCAGGTGTACAACATAATAATTTGATATTTACATATGCTACAAAGTGATCCCCACTGTAAGTCTAGTCACCATTCATTACCATAAATTGACCCCCTTCACCCATTTCTGCCCCCCCAACCCCCTTCTCCTCTGGTAACCAACAGTCTGTTCTCTACCTAATAATCTGTTCTCTATATCTATGAATTTTGTTTTGTTTGGTTGTTTCAATTTTTTTAGATTCTACATACAAGTGAAATCATATGGTATCTGTCTTTCTTTGTCTGATTTGTTTCACGTAGCATAATACCCTCAAGGTCCATCCATGTTGTTGTAAATGGCAGGATTTCATACCACATCTTCTTTATCCATTCATCCACCAATGGATAATTAGGTTATTTCCATAACTTGCCTATTGTAAATAATGCTGCAATGAACATAGGGGTGTGTTTATCTTTTTGAATTACTGTTTTTATATATTTTCAGGTAATACCCAGAAGTGGAAGAGCTGGATCACATGATAGTTCTATTCTTAATTTTTTGAGGAACTTCCATACTGTTTTCCATAGTGGCTGCACCAATTTACAGTCCCACCAACAGTGTAGGAGAGTTCTCTTTTCTTTATGTTCCATTTGCAGAGAATAACTTTTTCCATCCCTTTGCTTTCAGTCTGTCTGTGTTCTTACCTCTGAAGTTGGTCTCTTGTAGGCAACGTATATAGATGAATCTTGTTTGTTTTTTTTAATCCATTCAACCACTCTATGTCTTTTTTTAATCCATTCAACCACTCTATGTCTTTTGATTGGAGAATTTAGTCCATTTACATTTAAAGTAATTATTGATATACTTATTGCTACTGTGTTGTTTTCTGGTTGTTTTTCTAGTTCTTCTCTGTCCTTTTCTTTTTCTCTTGCTTTCTTCCCTTGTGGTTTGATGAATTTCTTTAGTGTTATCTTTAGATTCCTTTCTCATTATCTTTTTTTTGTATCTACTATAGGTTTTTACTTTGTGGTTACCATGAGGTTCACACATGACAGCCTATACATATACCAGTCTATTTTAAGTTGATAACTTAAATTTGAACACATCTTAAAAACTCTATATTTTTAGTCCCTCTTCCCATGCTTTACATTTTTTTTTTTTTCCTAGATGGTGATGCCTTCCGAGGACCTCCATGGGTTCACCAACCTGGAAACTCTCCAAATACTTTCTTTTTTTTTTATTTATTGATTTTTTTTTTAATTTTTTGCTTTATAACAAATTAAATCAGTTATACATATACATATGTTCCCATATCCCCTCCCTTTTGCGTCTCCCTCCCACCCTCCCTATCCCACCCCTCCAGGCGGTCACAAAGCACCGAGCTGATCTCCCTGTGCTATGCGGCTGCTTCCCACTAGCTATCTACCTTACGTTTGGTAGTGTATATATGTCCATGCTGCCCTTTCACTTTGTCACAGCTTACCCTTCCCCCTCCCCATATCCTCAAGTCCATTCTCTAGTAGGTCTGTGTCTTTATTCCTGTCTTACCCCTATGTTCTTCATGACATTTTTTTCCTTAAATTCCATATATATGTGTCAGCATACAGTATTTGTCTTTCTCTTTCTGACTTACTTCACTCTGTATGACAGACTCTAGGTCTATCCACCTCATTACAAATAGCTCAATTTCATTTCTTTTTATGGCTGAGTAATATTCCATTGTATATATGTGCCACATCTTCTTTACCCATTCATCCGATGATGGACACTTAGGTTGTTTCCATCTCCGGGCTATTGTAAATAAGGCTGCTATGAACATTTTGGTACATGTCTCTTTTTGAATTATGGTTTTCTCAGGGTATATGCCCAGTAGTGGGATTGCTGGGTCATATGGTAGTTCTATTTGTAGTTTTTTAAGGAACCTCCATACCGTTCTCCATAGTGGCTGTACCAATTCACATTCCCACCAGCAGTGCAAGAGTGTTCCCTTTTTTCCACACCCTCTCCAGCATTTATTGTTTCTAGATTTTTTGATGATGGCCATTCTGACTGGTGTGAGATGATATCTCATTGTAGTTTTGATTTGCATTTCTCTAATGAGTAAAGACGTTGAGCATCCTTTCATGTGTTTGTTGGCAGTCTGTATATCTTCTGTGGAGAAATGTCTATTTAGGTCTTCTGCCCATTTTTGGATTGGGTTGTTTGCTTTTTGTTATTGAGCTGCCTGAGCTGCTTATAAATTTTGGAGATTAATCCTTTGTCAGTTGCTTCATTTGCAAATATTTTCTCCCATTCTGAGGGTTGTCTTTTTGTCTTGTTTATGGTTTCCTTTGCTGTGCAAAAGCTTTTAAGTTTCATTAGGTCCCATGTGTTTATTTTTGTCTTTATTTCCATTTCTCTAGGAGGTGGGTCAAAAAGGATCTTGCTGTGATTTAGGTCATAGAGTGTTCTGCCTATGTTTTCCTCTAAGAGTTTGATAGTTTCTGGCCTTACATTTAGGTCTTTAATCCATTTTGAGCTTATTTTTGTGTATGGTGTTAGGGAGTGATCTAATCTCATCCTTTTACACGTATCTGTCCATTTTTCCCAGCACCACTTATTGAAGAGACTGTCCTTTCTCCACTGTACATTCCTGCCTCCTTTATCAAAGATAAGGTGACCATATGTCTGTGGGTTTATCTCTGGGCTTTCTATCCTGTTCCATTGATCTATCTTTCTGTTTTTGTGCCAGTACCATACTGTCTTGATTACTGTACCTTTGTAGTATAGTCTGAAGTCAGGGAGCCTGATTCCTCCAGCTCCATTTTTCGTTCTCAAGATTGCTTTGGCTATTCGGGGTCTTTTGTGTTTCCATACAAATTGTGAAATTTTTTGTTCTAGTTCTGTGAAAAATGCCAGTGGTAGTTTGATAGGGATTGCATTGAATCTGTAGATTGCTTTGGGTAGTAGAGTCATTTTCACAATGTTGATTCTTCCAATCCAAGAACATGGTACATCTCTCCATCTATTTGTATCATCTTTAATTTCTTTCATCAGTGTCTTATAATTTTCTGCATACAGGTCTTTTGTCTCCTTAGGTAGGTTTATTCCTAGATATTTTATTCTTTTTGTTGCAATGGTAAATGGGAGTGTTTCCTTGATTTCACTTTCAGATTTTTCATCATTAGTATATAGGAATGCCAGAGATTTCTGTGCATTAATTTTGTATCTGGCAACTTTACCAAATTCATTGATTAGCTCTAGTAGTTTTCTGGTAGGATCTTTAGGATTCTCTATGTATAGTATCATGTCATCTGCAAACAGTGACAGCTTTACTTCTTCTTTTCCGATTTGGATTCCTTTTATTTCCTTTTCTTCTCTGATTGCTGTGGCTAAAACTTCCAAAACTATGTTGAATAAGAGTGGTGAGAGTGGGCAACCTTGTCTTGTTCCTGATCTTAGTGGAAATGGTTTCAGTTTTTCACCATTGAAGACGATGCTGGCTGTGGGTTTGTCATATATGGCCTTTATTATGTTGAGGAAAGTTCCCTCTATGCCTACTTTCTGGAGGGTTTTTATCATAAATGGGTGTTGAATTTTGTCGAAAGCTTTCTCTGCATCTATTGAGATGATCATATGGTTTTTCTCCTTCAATTTGTTAATATGGTGTATCACGTTGATTGATTTGCGTATATTGAAGAATCCTTGCATTCCTGGAATAAACCCCACTTGATCATGGTGTATGATCCTTTTAATGTGCTGTTGGATTCTGTTTGCTAGTATTTTGTTGAGGATTTTTGCATCTATGTTCATCAGTGATATTGGCCTGTAGTTTTCTTTCTTTGTGACATCCTTGTCTGGTTTTGGTATCAAGGTGATGGTGGCCTCGTAGAATGAGTTTGGGAGTGTTCCCCCCTCTGCTATATTTTGGAAGAGTTTGAGAAGGATAGGTGTTAGCTCCTCTCTAAATGCTTGATAGAATTCACCTGTGAAGCCATCTGGTCCTGGGCTTTTGTTTGTTGGAAGATTTTTGATCACAGTTTCAATTTCAGTGCTTGTGATTGGTCTGTTTGTTTTCTATTTCTTCCTGGTTCAGTCTCAGCAGGTTGTGCATTTCTAAGAATTTGTCCATTTCTTCCAGGTTGTCCATTTTATTGGCATAGAGTTGCTTGTAGTAATCTCTCATGATCTTTTGTGTTTCTGCAGTGTCAGTTGTTACTTCTCCTTTTTCATTTCTAATTCTATTGATTTGAGTCTTCTCCCTTTTTTTCTTGATGAGTCTGGCTAATGGTTTATCAATTTTGTTTATCTTCTCAAAGAACCAGCTTTTAGTTTTATTGATCTTTGCTATCGTTTCCTTCATTTCTTTTTCATTTATTTCTGATCTGATTTTTATGATTTCTTTCCTTCTGCTAACTTTGGGATGTTTTTGTTCTTCTTTCTCTAATTGCTTTAGGTGCAAGGTTAGGTTGTTTATTCGAGATGTTTCCTGTTTCTTAAGGTGGGACTGTATTGCTATAAACTTCCCTCTTAGAACTGCTTTTGCTGCATCCCATAGGTTTTGGGTCGTTGTGTCTCCATTGTCATTTGTTTCTAGGTATTTTTAAATTTCCTCTTTGATTTCTTCAGTGATCACTTTGTTATTAAGTAGTGTATTGTTTAGCCTCCATGTGTTTGTATTTTTTACAGCTCTTTTCCTGTAATTGATATCTAGTCTCATAGCATTGTGGTCAGAAAAGATACTTGATACAATTTCAATTTTCTTAAATTTACCAAGGCTTGATTTGTGACCCAAGATATGATCTATCCTGGAGAATGTTCCATGAGCACTTGAGAAAAATGTGTATTCTGTTGTTTTTGGATGGAATGTCCTATAAATATCAATTAAGTCCATCTTGTTTAATGTATCATTTAAAGCTTGTGTTTCCTTATTTATTTTCATTTTGGATGATCTGTCCATTGGTGAAAGTGGGGTGTTAAAGTCCCCTACTATGATTGTGTTACTGTCGATTTCTCCTTTTATGGCTGTTAGTATTTGCCTTATGTATTGAGGTGCTCCTATGTTTGGTGCATAAATATTTACAATTGTTATACCTTCTACTTGGATCGATCCCTTGATCATTATGTAGTGTCCTTCTTTGTCTCTTCTAGTAGTCTTTATTTTAAAGTCTATTTTGTCTGATATGAGAATTGCTACTCCAGCTTTCTTTGGGTTTCCATTTGCATGGAATATCTTTCTCCATCCCCTTACTTTCAGTCTGTATGTGTCTCTAGGTCTGAAGTGGGTCTCTTGTAGACAGCATATATATGGGTCTTGTTTTTGTATCCATTCAGCCAATCTGTGTCTTTTGGTGGGAGCATTTAGTCCATTTACATTTAAGGTAATTATCGATATGTATGTTCCTATTCCCATTTTCTTAATTGTTTTGGGTTCGTTATTGTAGGTCTTTTCCTTCTGTTGTGTTTCTTGCCTAGAGAAGTTCCTTTAGCATTTGTTGTAAAGCTGGTTTGGTGGTGCTGAACTCTCTCAGCTTTTGCTTGTCTGTAAACATTTTAATTTCTCCATCCAATCTGAATGAGATCCTTGCTGGGTAGAGTAACCTTGGTTGCACGTTTTTCTCTTTCATCACTTTAATTATGTCCTGCCACTCCCTTCTGGCTTGTAGAGTTTCTGCTGAAAGATCAGCTGTTATCCTGATGGGGATTCCCTTGTGTGTTATTTGTTGTTTTTCCCTTGCTGCTTTTAATATGATTTCTTTGTGTTTAATTTTTGACAGTTTGATTAATATGTGTCTTGGCATATTTCTCCTTGGATTTATTCTGTATGGGACTCTCTGTGCCTCCTGGACTTGATTAACTATTTCCTTTCCCATATTAGGGAAGTTTTCAACTATAATCTCTTCAAATATTTTCTCAGTCCCTTTCTTTTTCTCTTCTTCTTCTGGAACCCCTATAATTCGAATGTTGGTGCCTTTAATGTTGTCCCAGAGGTCTCTGAGACTGTCCTCTGTTCTTTTCATTCTTTTTTCTTTATTTTGCTCTGCAGCAGTTATTTCCACTATTTTATCTTCCACCTCACTTCTCCGTTCTTCTGCCTCAGTTATTCTGCTATTGATCCCATCTAGAGTATTTTTCATTTCATTTATTGTGTTTTTAATCGATGCTTGATTCATCTTTAGTTCTTCTAGGTCCTTGTTAACTGTTTCTTGCATTTTGTCTATTCTATTTCCAAGATTTTGGATCTGGGAAATAGAATCTTGGATCATCTTTACCATCATTATTCTGAATTCTTTTTCAGGTAGACTGCCTATTACCTCTTCATTTGTTAGGTCTGGTGGGTTTTTATCTTGCTCCTTCTCCTGCTGTGTGTTTTTCTGTCTTCTCATTTTGCTTATCTTACTGTGTTTGGGGTCTACTTTTTGCAGGCTGCAGGTTCGTAGTTCCCGTTGTTTTTGGTGTCTGTCCCCAGTGGCTAAGGTTGGTTCAGTGGGTTGTGTAGGCTTCCTAGTGGAGGGTACTAGTGCCTGTGTTCTGGTGGATGAGGCTGGATCTTGTCTTTCTGGTGGGCAGGTCCACGTCTGGTGGTGTGTTTTGGGGTGTCTGCGGATTTTTTATGATTTTAGGCCACCTCTCTGCTAATGGGTGGCGTTGTGTTCCTGTCTTGCTAGTTGTTTGGCATAGGGTGTCCAGCACTGTAGCTTGCTGGTCGTTGAGTGAAGCTGGGTGCTGGTGTTGAGATGGAGATCTCTGGAAGATTTTCGCCGTTTGATATTATGTGGAGCTGGGAGGTCTCTTGTGGACCAGTGTCCTGAAGTTGGCTCTCCCACCTCAGAGGCACAGCACTGACTCCTGGCTCCTCAATTTGGGATGATTTGTTGTCTATTCATGTATTCCACAGATGCAGGGTACATCAAGTTGATTGTGGAGCTTTAATCCGGTGCTTCTGAGGCTGCTGGGAGAGGTTTCCCTTTCTCTTCTTTGTTCTCACAGCTCCTGGGTCTCAGCTTTGGATTTGGCCCCGCCTCTGCGTGTAGGTCGCCGGAGGGCGTCTGTTCTTTGCTCAGACAGGACAGGGTTCCATGCTTTACATTTTTGATGTCATATTTTACATCTTTTTATTTTGTGTATCCCTTAACTCATTATTGTAGCTATAGATAATTTTACTTTCTCAGGTTGAAGCTCCAGGACAAGTAAATAGACCTTTTTCACAAGCAGACTGGAGTTGTGCTTCAGTCTGCTGTTTGTGCAGTGCCCAGTGTGTGGCAGTCTGCCCAAAACTGTTTTTCCAATTGTTATAGCCCCAGGGGGCCCAGGAATGCAAGCCCCTCTGGCCGCCAGGGCCAGGTGATCAAGGGGCATCCCCTGTATGGTCACTCACTGGCTTTAGCAAGGCTGTAGGAGACTGCTGGGGGTGGAGCATGCCTGTAACTGTAGAGGCAGGGAAATATTATTGGAGGTGGGGCACACCTGCTGTTTAACCATCTTAGACTGCCCTGCCCCCAAATCAAAAATTTTTGTTATAGCAGCAGAACCTGTTCTTTGTATGCTGAAGCACATGAAATAGGTAGGATAAATTGTCTTAAATGCTCTGGTCAAGGACAGGATGAAGAGACTGCACATTCTCCCTCCTCTTAGATGGTTCACGAGGCATTTGTGGATTCAAATAAGAACATGGATGTTGAGTGCTGAAGAGTCACTTTAAAATCTGACTCCATGGATGTGTGATCAGTGGTTAGAGTTAAAGTCACATTTGAAAGGAAGGTGGCCCACATTACCCTTTGATATTATGATAGATCACAGTCCAAGCCATTAACAAAGCCGTATTTATATATGAGTGGGGTCAACCGATTTGAAAAGAATAAGCAATAATCAATCAATCAATCTCTCCCCTCTCCCGCCCGTCCCTCCCATGTGGCAGGATTGATGAGTGAACTCGGAGCCTGCTTGAGACTGACAAAGTCTCCTCCCTCCCACACACCTGAGCACTCATCCTTGCCATGTTGAGAGGCGCTAAGACCCCAGGACTAGGGTGCTGGCTCTGGGAGGAGATGGAAGCCCAATCTGAGTTTCAAGTTTTATCATTCAATTCTGCTCTTTCAGAGAGCTCTGCATTGGGGTGTTGGGTACAAAGGGGTTCTTTGTTCCCCATAGAGCTTCCCCTTATATGTACCTCTTTAGGGGAAGAGGTGATGGATCAGAAGATGAGAATATGGGCAGTGCAGAGACTCTTGCCCTGAACAACATCAAAACCTACTCTTGACCTAACAATATGCTGTTCTGAGATGGGTGAAGGCATCACAGGTGGCACTGGAGCTGAGCCATGGAGGATGGGTAGAAATCTGACAGGCAGATGAAGGTATTTATTCCTCAGGCTCCCTGAGAGGCAGGGAGGGGAGTATGTGGGGCAAGGTTGCCCAGGAGCTTTCCTCCAGCCACAAAGGCATACTCTGCTTCTTTGATGTTCTCACCATCTAATTTGAGTTGTCTAAGTGATGGATGGGCTGGGAGGGCTGTTTCTCAGCGGGTAAGGGATTCTGAGTCTGCTGGGTCAGCATGTTTTTGGCAGGCTGTCTGTCTTGATTTGTTGCTTTGAAGGACCGTTGCTCAGAAAGCCTTTGTTATCAGCAGAGCCTGGAGCTGCTGGGTCATGTCTGTTTCTGTGCTCTAGCAGGCATGCCATGCCAGGCTCAAAGCTCTGTTATCTTTATTATTCAGCCTATAGTAACTCCATGCCTGGAGGAGGGATAGCTCCAGCTGATCCTTGGGCAACTCTGTCCATTCAATGTTTGGCAGGCTGAGGATTCTGAGATGGGGTGTGATCTTTGTGTTTACTGCTGGGGACTTGTTGAGTAGCTTGTGAACTCAGGTGGAGAATGAGACACTTGACAGAGATAACATAATAGCAAGTAGGATTGCCATGCATTGTATTACATCCATGCATTCAATCACTCATGCAGCAAACATTCACCAAACTCCTATTTTATTCCAGGTACTGGGCACAGATAAGACATGGTGCCTATTTTCCCCAGGAATAAACCAATAAACATAGCATGTGAACATGCCATGTCAGAGGGAAGCTCAGGGGCCCTCTGGAGCATGGAGGAGGGTTTCTGTCTTAGCCTAAGATGGGGTGTGGTGTGATGAGGTCAAGGAAGACTCAACCTCTAAGCACCCAGCACACCAGATAGGACTGTCATAAGGACCGAATGACTATTTCAAGGATCCATAAACATTCTGTAGATGGTAAAGCAAAAGAGAAGAACAGATTTTATTGTTTTTATTGCTACCTCTGGCTACACAGCACAACGGAATTCTTCAAACAACTGTGGTGCCTAAAGATCTGATTCAGATTGCCTGTGCCTCTAATCTCCAATATCCAGCATTTTTCTACCTCGCTTCACCTTCTCAAATGCTTTTCTCCCAACCCTCTTCTTTACCAATCCCCAAACCACATATTCCTCAATAGTATGTTTGATCTAGCTTCATATGGAAAACTTTTCTGAGCACACGCATTGCAATGTCTCCCTCCCGCCTCCCTCACTAGACTCCAAGTGACCCTACCTGCCAACCATGCTACTAGGAGGGACGGCAGACTGTGAGGGAGGACCTGCTCGCATTCCTTCTGGCCCCAAGCTCCAGCAGTTCAGATGCCTGCCACAACCAACATGGCTTTCCAACGTTCTTAATGTTGTCCTCCATTTGTTTTATGAATTCTCCCACCCAGACACCCAAGCAGCACCCATCTCGTGGTGGCAATTTACCCAAGTTGTAGACAAAGCTTTTAGGAAAAATATTATCTGAGATGCCTGTGTTACTGACTGTGGAACCTGAAAAGGAGTGGGCAATACCAAGCCTCAGAATTAAATCTGATTACTTTGGTCTACAGTTCCAACAGAAATTGTTTCAACATTTAGTCAACATGTGCCTGGCATGTTCTAAGTGCGAGGCACCATGCTATAGCGATAAACAAGACAAGAACTCTGCCGTCAGGAGTCTCAGAATTCAGTAGGAAGCAGACAGGTTAGCTGGCAGTTACGATGCAGGGTAGTGTTGGCTGTAACAAAGGCTTGTTCTAGATACAGTGGGAGCTCAGGACAAAGGGCCTAACCCTGCCTAAAGGTCAAGAAAACCTGCACAGAGGCCAAGGAGCTTTAAGCTGATCCTACTTTAGTATCTGATTTTCACAATGAAAGAAAATGCATTTTTATGATTATATATTACCACTAGTACAATCATATAGAGAACTGCTGTTAGTCTTACGGTGTGTTTCTGTTTAATTTTATACACTGAGATTCGTACATACAAACTGGAATCGCACAGTGTCACGCTGCTGTCACTTAGCATGGTGAGCATGAGTTGTTCTCGTGCGATATAACAAAAATACATTTTAAAACATGACTGCTTGGCATTCTATCATCTGGATATATCATGACTTACTTAACCAAACCTTGCTGTTGAACATTCAGGTTATTTTCAATTATTCAATATTATAAATAAAACTGTAACTGAGAGGACCTTAGAGATTATGTAGTAAAATCCTCTCACTTGGCAAATGAGACAACTGGATTCCAATGAATTTAAATGACGGGCCCCACATCCTATAGCTAGCTAATTTACGAGTTGGGTTTGGACTCCTGATGAAACACATTTGGGGAAGGAGGGAGGAAAGCGGGTTATCTGAGGAGTGATAAAAATGAGAAGCACTGGAAAAGCACCACGGGCAGGCAGAACCGAGGACCCCAAAGTGGAGAGGAGTGGGGAGTGTCAGGGTTTTGATGGTGCCAGTGCTCTCGTGTGAAACACTGCCCACTCAAGGATGCTGGCACCACCTCTCAGTGTGCAGCAGTGTGAGAGGGGTGTGCCTTCTCAAAACAACTTGACAGTGTGTATCAAGAACCTTGGGAAAACCCTTGAAGAGGACGGCCCAGTAAGCCCACTCTTTCCATGTTCAGGGGTAGTCATTGAAACATCGTTTATAATACACACACACACACACACACACAAAAAGACAAACCAAATCAATAGGATAGATGGACAGAGCCTGAATATAGGCCCACAACAGACTGGGTGATGCCCACCCACACTGGGGAGCACCGTCTGCTTTACTCAGTGCATTAGAAAAACGACCCAGTCCTCCTCCTGAGTTAGAGAAAACTCAGCCTTCCTCCTGTGTGTCTCCTCTACTGTTCACACAGGACACTCACAGCACTTCCGGTCACCAAAGATGTGCATTTCCTCCCACCAAACAATTCACAACCCCAGCGGGGTGTCCTACAATTTAACTCGACTCTGACACTACCTACCTGGAGATGGCGTCCGATCCCACAGGTGAAGGACTCTGTCCTACAAGACTGCTCCCCACCCCACATTAGATGCTAACTGACCACACATTAGATGTCAACCACAAGTCCAGTTTGTCACCTGGGCTTCTGACCAATTGGCTACAAATTGGAGGTTCCCGCGACCCCCTCTTCAGATTCGATGAATTTACTAGAGCAGCTCATAGAACTCGGGGAAACACTTACTTCCATTTACTAGTTTAACAAAGGGCATCATAAAGGACACAGATGAACAACGAGATGAAGAGACACTTCCTGGTGACCAGGCCCCCATCCAGGAGTGCACCCAGCGTCACCTCAGTAGAACAGAAGACGAGCCTAGTGCTCTGATGACTTAGAAATTTACAGGTTTTAGAAGCCCCTGTGTCAGAGACAAGATCAAAGACAAATATGGAATAATAGATGCGCCAAGTGTTCTTATCACTTAGCAACTTACATGGGTTTTAGGAGCTCTAAAGGGTTTAGGGCACAGAGGCCAATACATATATATATATATATATATATGTTCTATTATTTTCTATTCCCTCACACAGTCTACTGAGCCAAACGCTAATCTCTTCTGGAAACACCCTCACAGACGCACCCAGAAATAATGTTTAGCCAAATATCTGAGGACCTCGTGACCCAGTCAAGTTGATGCATAAAATTAACCATCACAACATTGCATGTCAGGGAAAGGTTAAGTAGATTATGGTACCTTCGCAAGAGGCTGTCGTGTTCTGTGGTGGCCTCTAGTTCCTTTCCGATGTTTGCTTTTTCTGGCTCGGCTGGGCCTCACTGCACGTCTCGCCACCAGGCTGCAGCTTACCTTGTTCAGTTCAGCCTCTACCTTGGGTCTTCCAAACATGTGCTGCGCTCTTTCCCCTCTGCTAGGGTAGTGGGATCTGAGGAGAAAAAAGAGATAAACACATATTAAACGCACTATTTAGATGGAAGGGCATTGCTCTTTAAGTAAAAAAAATGTTAAGAGTAATAAAAACCTTTATACTCTTTTAATCCAGGAATCCCACTTAATGTAAGTAAATAATTAAAAAACAAAACAGGAAGAGCTAAAACTAGCAATACTACCACACTGCAAAACTGATAGCAATTTAAAATCCAACAGTATGTAATCAGTAATTTAAAATACAGTGAGTGCATATAAGATGGTACTGGGTAGCTTTAAAAAAATATGTGATAAGACTTAAGATGAAACCTGGGAATATTCTTATGTTATAATGTTAAGTAAAAAGGCTGGTTACAACCGTGTAAATATTCATTAGCACAGGGGAAAAAAAAGATCGAGAATAAAGACAAATTTTAGAAATTGTATAAGACCTGTGATATTTCATTTGATGTGTTTCCTTCAGTTCCGAAAACCTTCTCTAATGTAGTCACATTGGTTTTGCAATTAAAAGTAAAGAATTCTACCACCAGCAGCCATTATAACATGGTTATTTTTGTGTATCGAGACATTGAATGAAATTCACTTGAACATGGCCATCGCATGGCTGCCAGGCTTTCAATGGGAGGCCAAGGAGCCCAGCGCCTGCGGCTGGCCTGTCTTCAGCCATAAGAGCATTTTCCCACCGCAGGCAGCTGGGGTGCGAGAGATGGAGCCCAGCAGATGGTGTGGGCTTGTGCCTGTGAGTCGGTTGTGTCAAAATACATTGTACTTGGCGCCTTTATGCTTCCTAGCACCAAGAGACACACAGTTCCTTCCTTGCAACTTGCTCAAAGTTTTTTGTTTTTTTCTAAATATGGATTTCACCCCCAAATTTGGAGTTTCTCATGTCCCACAGGACACCCGCTGGCTCTGCTCCGAGTGCGAATTGAAGGAAAAACATCATTCTTGTTTTCCATTCCTGAGTCTGCATCCCATGATGTAGATGAGCAAAGCATACAAGGACTAGACCCCATGATGGCCATGCAGTGAGTAGCAGCTCAGGTGATCCTCTGACAAGTGGCTCTAAGCACGGGGCAGACGGACAGCCGGCACTCCAAGCCCATCTAAACCAGCTTAAGACCACGTGGCTCAGACCTGAGCTCGTCAAGTGGAGGTGGAAAGGACTAGAAAAGTTCTCTAACCCTACCTCCTGTGCTTTGCACAAACCCTCCCATTCTCCCACCCCCATGAAGCTGTCAGCCAGCTTCGGCTTGACCACAGCAACGATAACAAAATTTTCAGAGAGCAGCAGATGTCAGAATCATCTTCCATACCTTGTGCTTTGTGCTGCCTCTCAGGGAGTGCCACTTCTAAGCCCCAAAACACAGGAATGCCTACTACGTGCCCAGCACTGTTGTAATCTTTCACATATGTTCATTGATGTCATCCTTATAATAATTTTGTAAGTGGATGCTAATATTACCCCAATTGACAGATGAAGATACTGGGGTCCAGAGAGTTTGAGTAACTGGTCCAAGGTCAAAGTCAACGGCTGGTAAGCTGTGATGCTGGGACTCCATCCCAGGCTACCTGACTCCAGAGGCCACGCTCTTACCTCCGCTCTGTTGCCCACTGAGTTTACATCCACCTGTAAGACCCGCTTCTGCCTTTTGGAGTCAGACCATAAAAGGGGGCTTGACTCCCCCTCTACATGCTAAGTATTCAAATATCTGAGCATCGTCTTTCTACCAGCCCTTCCATAGGCGCTTCCACTAAGCCCTCAGCACACCAAGCCCTACATCTGCTCAGTCCCACCACTTCACTGCTCAGCTGAGCTTCACCAAGCAGAATCTCATTTGTTTTCATATATAGGATTGTTTCACACGGGAGCCTCTGATGGCCAAGTCTCCCAAGGGTAATAAACCAGATGTATAATTCCCTGCCGCCTCTATCTCAAACCCTCCAGAGGGGATCGGAGGGTCTGGAATCATTCAGAAAGGGAGGCGAGAGCTGTTAGTGCATTAGGACAGAATTTCTCCATCTTATTTTCAAAGAAGACTGGCTTTTCATTTCCCCAGAGACTTAATATAACTACCAAGTGAGGAGGAAAAAAAGGGGGAGTAATAATTTGTAAAGTTCCCAAGCAGGAAAGGAGCCACTGCTATCTCTGCTTTCCACATCACCACTGTAAACCCTGGCACCTGAAAAAAGTGGGAGGGGTGGTTGTTCTGACTGTATAAATTGCCAAATGCTGCTGATAAACTCTGACCTATTAGTGGGAGCCTCTCTACTAGAGCTAAGTTTATGTTATCCATGGAAAGAAACAACGTGAAGGAAAACAAAAGCCGGCAACCAATCAGAACAGACACGTGGCCCATCAGAAAAGATGCTGGTCGATAGGATGCAATGTTTCTACTGACTAAATGACATCCAGCATAGACCTCCTCATGAGTAAGTTTGGTCAACATTCAAGCCAACGATGTTTACTAAAATTTTTAAATTACCACAATTTTCCCCACACAGTTAAAAAAGAAAGTGTATTTTACATCAACAATGTTGTTTGTTTGCTCTCTCCTTTCTCCCTCCCTCCCTCCCTCCGTCTCACCTTATAGCATCCTCTCCCTTTCCCGTGTGTTCTGAAATTACATGATGGTAGATCTTTTCTTTTTTCTTTTTTAAAGATCCATTGAGATAGATACTGAGCTTGCCTTTTCAGTCTGGAAACGCATACACCTCAGACGTGGAAAACTCTACTGAAATATTTCTTCCGAAAATTCCTCCATCCATTTCCTGTCCTCTGCTATTCTTAACCCTGCCAACCGATCCCCTATATTTCTTGTTTCTTTTATCTTTTTGCTCTATTTGTGAGGGAGTCTCTCAACATCATCTTCCAAAAGCTATGTTGAGTTTTTCATCTTCTATCATATTTTTAACTCCCCAAAACTTTTCTCACTTGACATTCCTTTCTTTAAAAAGAGCATCCTGGGGCCTCCCTGGTGGCGCAGTGGTTGAGAGTCCGCCTGCCGATGCAGGGGATACGGGTTCGTGCCCCGGTCTGGGAAGATCCCACATGCCGCGGAGCGGCTGGGCCCGTGAGCCATGGCCACTGGGCCTGCGCATCCGGAGCCTGTGCTCCGCAACGGGAGAGGCCACAAGAGTGAGAGGCCCGCATACCGCAAAAAGAAAAAAAAAAAAATAAATAAATAAAAAATAAAAAGAGCATCCTGTTTCTGTTTTACTGTACAATATTTTTCTCATGTGTCCATAGACATTAAAAAAAGGATTTTTAAGGTTCAGTTCTTCTGCCAGCGTTGTTTCTGCTTTTCCTCTGAGGGTCTTCTTTTCTGCTCTATCACGTCCCTCGTGAATGAGGTTTTTTTTCTTCAGGTCTTGGCCGTCCTCAGTACCGAGGCACTACGAACCTCATAGGAATCTGTGTGCCTGAATAGAGCTTTTGACTAAGGCAATCTGGTTAATGTTGTTTGGTTAAGAGATTCTCAACTATTGATTTCAGAATATCTTTCTTCTTGGTCAAGCCACATTCCTAAGAAATGATTTTGCTATCTACTTCCTGAAAGTGTAGCCTGACTGGCAGCCTTCCACAAGCCAAGGGGAATGATCCGATCATTCAATATATATGTTTCTATTTTTCCCCCTATTTTCAGTAAGATACCCTATCCACAGCTACTCTTAGACTCCCTGAGTCCAGAATCCCTCTGGTCCAACTCTCTAAGAAGGAAACCCCTAATGTTCTTCCAGAATGTTGGATGATGTCACCTGGCAGCAGAGATTTGGGAGGGAGTCTTATCTAACTGCATCTTATACAGAACTTTAACTGTATCTCCGATTTTCAGCTTTCACTGCATTCCCACTTTCGGATGTGTCTGACACCTCCATTTCTGAGATTCTGGAGTTCTGCAAAGCTAACGGTCCTGGCCAATTTGCTATCACCCATTTGCTCTCTGGCTTTCAAATTTTGTGCTACTGCTATTTTCTTTCCCAATCTCTTTGTTCTTTGGGTTCCATGCCTTTTTGACCCCTGTATTTTTACTTCTGAGGGGTTTCAGGAGGGAAATGCGATTTAAAAAATATGTTCCACCTGATATATTTAACAAGAAGTCACAAGCAACAAGCCTTTACCTCTTCCTTCACGCCAACAACTTACAGGAAGGAAATGGCAGTAGTGGCAGTGGTTGCCCCTAGGGAAGGGAGACTAGGGAGAGGAATGCAGACTCTTCTCTATATACCCTCTTGGACAGTTCAAATGTTTCACCATGTGCAAAAATTACCTTTGCAAAACTAATTAGCCAATGTTACAAAGACAAAACAAAAAAGCTTCTGTGAACATCTTTCTCTCTGTGACTAGCACACGTTAGGAAAGAGTATCGTTGTCACAGCTCATGCCATCATACAGCTTGCTGTAAAGACATAACCCCAAATTGCATTATTTTATAATCTGCATAATTTATACAATTTCCTTCAACCTTGAATCAAGGTTAGAGGGAATGTTATTGATCACCAAAGGCTGTCAGTTGCTAACATCCAAGCGTGGCAGACATCTGGGTTGACATCCAAGTGTGACCTCTCTTGGTTAAGGACAAGGATCCGACCTGGCTGCAGCCACTGACCCTACGTGACTCTGGCACACTCTGCAGTCTCCAAAAGGGCTCACAAAGTCATGATTAATTCAATAAAAATTATATCTTCCATAACATGAGTTTTCAGTAATCAATAGGAAAAGATGTTGAACATATCTCCCTCCTACATAACATGCATAGGCCAAGAATCTATTTATACTCAGCAGATCAGTGGTTTTGTGCAACTATAATGTAAATGTCACTTGGCTTACAAGCGAGAGAATAGTAGTTGTTTCATGTGTTATCCATTGAGAACCTACAACCACAGGAGTATCTTCTCCAGAAGGAATGCTGCCAGTAGTTTGTTCTGCTTTCTCTCTGTGAGCATAAGATTTGTCATTACTTTTTTTTACAAGATTTTACAAGATTCTCAGCAATGGTGTGACTTGTACCTGTTTTTGCTATTAGAGATGCAGCCTTGAATGATGCCTCTGTAATGTTAGCCTTTTTTATTCCCCTTTAGAAATAAGCTCCACATACACCAGACTGGAATATATTCATTTGTGCTTGTTCTTTAAACATTCAGTTAATTTAGTAAAAGGCCATAGGCTTTGTTTGCAAATGACACAAAAGCTTTGATGGCTTCATACCACAATTTGTGACAGACCTTAGATGGAGCACAAGAGATTGGAATCCACTGGAGAGCCAGTGCAATCAAATCCTACTTTCAGAGAGTCACCATCATACTTCTTGTTCACCTTTTCCTTTTTCGGTGGCTTGTCCACAATTATTGAATTCACAGAGTCTTGGTTACTATTTACTTTTATGACATTATTTTGAGACCTATAGTATTTCTATTATTCTTTTCATTACTATTTTTAATAACCTTTTCTAAGAATAGCTTTAGATTTACAGAAAAGTTGTGAAGATTGTACAGGCAGTTCCCATATACTACACACCCAATTTCCCCTATTGCCAACATCTTTCGTTGCTATGGTGCATTTGCCCCAACTAATGAACCAATGTTGATTCATAATTGTTAACTAAAGTGCGTACTTTATTCAGATTTCCTTAGGTTTTGCCACATTACGTTTCGTTGTCATGTCTCCTTAGGCTCCTCTTGTTGGCGTCAAGTTTCTCAGGCTTTGCTTGTCTTTTATGACCCTGACAATTTTAAAGAGTACCGGTCAGGTAATTTGTAAAATGTCCCTAAATTGGGGTTTGTCTGATGCGTTTCTCATAATTATACCAGGGTTATGGGTTTGGGGGAGGAAGTCCACAGAGGTAAAGTGCTATTCTCATCACATCATATCCAGAATTCATGCTATTAATGTGACATCGCTTATCACTGTGGTTATTAACCTTGATCATCTGGCTGAGGGAGTGTTTCCAGGCGTTTCCACTGTAAAGTTACTCCTTTTCCTCCCCTTTTCCTACTGTACTCTTTAGAAGGAAGTCGCGATGCACAGCCTGTACTCAAAATGTGGGAACTTATGTCCCATCTCCTTTTACGGAGACTATCCACATAAGTTATTTGGAATTTCTTCTGCACAAAAGATTGTCTATTCTCTCCCATTTATCTACTTCTACAATCATTTATTTATATCAGAAAGGGCTCGTGGATGTTTACTTTATACTTTGAGTGATAATTCAATGTTCCTTTATTTATTTTTCACTCAAATTGTTCCAGCTTTGGCCACTGGGGGCCCTTCTGTTTGGCTCCTGTCCCTTTGGCATACCCATTTCATTGTGGTTTCTTTGAGCAATTCCCCATTTTCCGGCACTGCAAGATGCTACAGGATCATCTTGTATATTTTTTGCTACAGCTAAGCAGCAGCCATTTCTTTAAGGAGGCCTTACTCCTTTTATTGGAGAATGGTGTTAGAAACCAAGATATGGGCACTGAGAGTGCTCAGTGTCACTGAAGTGTCATTGCTTCCAGCCCTTCTCACCTGACAGAGGGAGGAAAGATAAGTATGTATACTAAACTATGTATATATGCATATGTATAACTATTTTGATATGTACCCGTCTGCAAATACATTGAGCTAAACATGGTGTCTTGAACTCTAACCCGATGCCACATGGGTCATTCTGGCATGCTCCTCATGCTTGTCTGCAGTCTCCCATTCCAAAAGTGGAAACCCTGGCTCCCACCAGCCACCATCCATGTCTTCAATTGTTCAATTCCAGTATGCATGTGTAGTGGCTACAGAGTTGTTCATCTGTACCCTTGTGGGGAAACAAAAACTTTACCAACTAGAATACAGTGTTTATATACCATTTCTTTGCCTTTAATCTTACAGATACCACTAACCTCCAGTTACTTAAGTCAGCAGCTAGTCCCCTCACCCTACCTTCAAGCTCACTGATATGTTTATCTATTGTGTCAAGCCTACTGATGAACCCATCATCCCTGTTAGAGTGTTTTTTTATTTCTAGCACTTTCCTTTGATTTTTCTTTCCCTTAAAGCTTCCAATCATAGTTGTTTCAAATTCCTTATCTGATAAGTCATATCTGAGCCTGGTTTTCAGGATCACTTTGTCTATTCAGACAGTGGTTATTTCCTTTGGCTTTTTTTGAAAGCCAGACATGTTGTATCAAGTAGATAGGTCTTTAGGTTTTGTTAAGCTGGCTAGGAGTGTCGGGCTGTGTTCAGCATTTGTTGTAGTTTTAGGTACCAGAGGCTTGAAATTCCTCTAGGGTTCTTGTTTTTTGTCTCCTCTCTTGGCTATGTACAGATGCTGCGTCTTGCACCTGTTAACTCATGGTTATGATGCTGGAGCCCTACTAATGTGGCAGTAGGGTGTAGGGGAAAGGAGAAAGGCACTGTGTAATCTCCCAGTTAGATCTCAGCCTCTTAGTGGGGCTGCCCTGGGGCTGGCTCTTCACAAATATTTCTATTCCTCTTCCTATAGCAGGGCATCCCCCAGCCCCACTCCTCCCCTCCTGCCCAGTCACCTCAACTCCTTTCTTTAACCACAACATTCTGTTTCCTTAGAGCCCTATCCCGTCTTGGCTTTTCGCTTCCCTCAGGGAGCTGGAGTGGTGAGAAATTATTTTCCACCCAAATTTCAGAACTGTGTTCAGGCACAGTCCTTTTCCCTGGAGAGTGGGCCTTTGTGACTGAGAAGACTCTCAGCAGGTTTTACGGTAGTTTATCTTTCCCTACTTCTGTGAGGGTCATGAGGGATCTTTGTTGGATCTTCACCATGAGAAATCTGGCAAGATTCCCCGCAAGACTCATGAAAGCGTAGGGGAGCCCTAGGATGGTGGCCCCCATGAATCTCTCCCTCTCACAGTGAGTCCACACTCAACCTCCAACAATGTGTCAAATTGATCATTTAAATATTCCTGCCAGTCTATGGCTCATAACCTCTGCTCCAAGGAAGCAGATCTCAGCTACTGTGTCTCCCAGGACATACCTGACTCCAGGTTTCAGGATGGCAGTTTGCCCTGAGATCTCTGCTCTTTGATGGATACAAGGAAAATCACTGATTTCTTCATTTGTCTATCTTTTTCTTTTTTTAAGGATGACGGTGACAATTTTCAGACTCTTGACATATTAGAGCTAAAACTGGAAGTCTCTTTATACTATTTTTATACCTCAGTGAATCACTATATGAGTCACTAATCCACTTTTGTGCGTATGGGATAAACACAACACAACATGACCACAGAAGGTAAACGTAATGAACATAAATACAGCTGTCTCTCAGGATCTGTAGGGGATCGGTTCCAGGACCCCCCAGGATACCAAAATCTGCAGATGTTCAAATTCCTTATATGAAATGGCAAGTATTTGATGTAACATATGCCCATCCTCCCATACACTTTAAATCATCTCTAGATTCTTCTAATACTGCATACAATGTAAATGTTATCTAAATAGTTGCTTACATGCGGCAAATTCAAGTTTTGCTTTTTGGAACTTTCTGGAATTTTTTCCAAATATTTTCGATCCATGGTTGGTTGGATCCACAGATGCGGAACCCACGAATACAGAAGGCCGACTGTAATCACAAATACCATGAAGCTACAGTGGTGAGATAACTTTACTCCATGAATGGCATTTTAGCCAAGATGGACTGAGGCATACTCTCCTTGTGGTGCTCGAACAGGCTTCAAGGTGTTCATGACTTATAAAGGAACAGAATTTCTAAGAAAAATCATAAGCCACACATTTCCTTTTTGTGAAATACATATTTTTCACAAATAAAAAGAGGTTTTTTTCCCTCGTATTAATTTTACCACTGAAAGTGCCAAAACATCTGTGGACTGCATGATAAAAATCCTGGAAATTACAGTGAGAAAGTCCTCACTGGATAGTCTTTGCAGTTTTCCCCTGAAGTGTGTTATCTTGTAAGCAAAGACAGCATTAAGGGAGATAAAGTGATGGAGAGTCAGGTGTTCATATATATATTCATTCATTTACTATATTATTATTATTAAATAGAATATATTCCATATACCCCAAGGCACAGGGGCATTGCAGCTTATTGTAATTGTGACACTCTCTGTGGCTTACTGTAGAGGAAATTCATTTGTTCAAGGGTCAAATAAGCATTCCCTTGGCCTTCAAACAGGATCACTTCTCTTTCTGGTTAAGCCTCAAAAAGCTATGATAATTGTCCTAATTATGGCAAACTAAATGATCATTATGGGCCCAGAAGCCACTCATCACCAGCTCTTTCTTTACCACCATTTGTAGCAATCACGTGTAATTTGAAAAAATCAGCACGTGGTCACCACCTTCAGTTCCTACCTGATCACAGGAAGAAGGGTTATTTCTTTCGTTAAAACTGGGCTCAAGTGTTTTGTGAGCGCAGAAGAGAAATGGAGTCCATGGTCACTGGTCAGCACTGTGTTGGCCAACCCCTGCTCAGTAGGAGAGGGGTATTTTCAAAGCCACCCACTTTAGAAGGGTACTTTTATACACATTGATCTTGTTATAATATCAACTACTAAAAGTGGTCTCAGTGGACAGTTTGGTAATCTAATCATTGACAAATCAAAAAGGAAAGCTTGACATCCATTGCTTTCAAATAAAAATCATCACCTTTGGCAGATTTGCTTCCTCTTATTTGGATTATCTCCAACACTTTTATTCAAAATTCCAAGAGCAATTTACCCGTGTGTAATTTACAACTAATTTATCCCAGAGGCTTGCCATAAAGCTATGTTGCTAAATATTAGACTGCTTTGGAGGAAATATATATTAGTGGTGAAAAAAAATCTTTTTTTTTTTTACGGTACGCGGGCCTCTCACCGCTGTGGCCCCTCCCACTGCAGAGCACAGGCTCCGGAAGTGCAGACCCAGGGGCCATGGCTCACGGGCCCAGCCGCTCCGCAGCATGTGGGATCTTCCCGGACCTGGGCACGAACCCGCGTCCACTGCATCGGCAGGCGGACTCTCAACCACTGCGCCACCAGGGAAGCCCCAAAAAATCAGTTTTATAAAGACTTATTATAAAGCTATGATAATTAGGACAGATGGACATTTCCATAGGATACTTGAATAGAACAATGGGACGAAACAGAAAGGCTAGAAACAAATCTACATGTGTAAGGCAATTTTATATGTAATAATCATAGATTTGTGAATTAATGAGGGATGATTATCAGTCAATAAATGGGGCTGGGTCTATTGATTTTTCATAGTTAAGAAATGAAATTGGAACCCAACTCACATCCTTCACATAGATCAGCAGAAATCAGATGATGCCAAGTGTTGGTGAGGGTGTGAAACAATAAACAGGCCCTCTAAAACACTGCAGGCAGCTTGATTTTTTTAAATTTCTATAAAAAAAATTTTTTTCCAAGTAAATTTGAAGATGTGCATGCATCACTATCAGAAATTCCACTCCCAACAACCTGTCCTAGAGTGATAGTTCATAATCCTATCAGGTCAAATGTGTTCTTTTGATAATAAATAGTTTATAACATCCTCGTTACTCTGCTTATGAAATTCATAAATAATACAACTTACCTACACACATAATTTCAAGAAGTCAACATAAACCGGAGAATCAAGGCTCTGCTGTGAAGCAAACTAAATTGTGGCACGATTTTGAGTAAGTGATGGAGAATAAGAAGGGAATTTGCTTTCCCTTGGGGGTAGAAACATTTTCCTTTGAAGGGCATTAAATCTACGAAGAAGGAAAGGTAATTCTAGAACACTACCTGATTCTTCCATTAAAGATATTTACAGAGAGTTATTTTTAAAAAAATCAACATGGGGCTTCCCTGGTGGTGCAGTGGTTGAGAGTCCGCCTGCCGATTCAGGGAACAAGGGTTCGTGCCCCGGTCTGGGAAGATTCCACATGCCGCGGAGCGGCTGGGCCCGTGAGCCATGGCCGCTGAGCCTGTGCATCCGGAGCCTGTGCTCCGCAAGGTGGAGGCCACAACAGTGAGAGGCCCGCGTACGGAGGAATTCCCTGGCGATCCAGCGGTCAGGACTCCGCGCTTTCAATGCCGAGTGCACGGGTTCAATCCCTGCTGGGGGAACTAAGATCCCGCAAGCCGCACAGTGCAGCCAAAAATAAATAAATAAATAAAGGATAGATTAAAAAAATCAACATGATACCTAACTGTAATTTTAAAAGGAAACAGAGTATAATAAAATAATATCATTTCAATATGTAAGTACTTTATCTTCTTTTTAAGAAAGTGTAATTTTTTACTGTGGTAAAATATGTATAACATAAAACATACCATTTAAACTATTTTCAGTGGCACTGAGTACATTCAGACTGTGGTGCAACCATCACCACTGTCCATCTCCAGAACTTTTTCATCTTCGCAGTCTGAAACTCCATACCCATTAAACAATAATCCTCCATTCCTCCCTCCCCCAGCCCCTGGCAACCACCATTCTACTTTCTTGTCTCTATGAATTTGACTGGTGTAAGTACTGCATTTAAGTGGAACCAAACAATATTTATTCATTTGAGGCTGGTTTATTTCATTTAGCATAATGTTTCAAGGTTCATCCATATTGTACATGTCAGAATTTCCTTCCTTTTTAAGTCTGAATACTATTCCATTGTATATCCGTTCATCTATTGATGGACACCCGAGTTGCTTTTCTTTTTTGGCCTTGTGAATAATGCTATTGTGAACATGGGTGTAGAAATGTCTATTTGAGTCCCTGCTTTCAATTCTTTTAGGTATGTACCCAGGAGTGGAATTGCTGGATTATTGGTAATTCTGTTTAATTTTTTTGAGGAACCAACATATCATTTTCTGCAGTGGCTACATCATTTTACATTCCCAACAGCAATGCACAAGAGTTCCAGTTTCTCCACATTCTCACCAACACTTATTTCCTGCTTTTTTGATAATAGCCATCCTAATGGGTATGACGTGATATCTCACTGTGGTTTGGACTTGCACTTCCCTAATGATTAACGATGTTGAGCATCTTTTCATGTGCTTGTTGGTCTCTTCTTTGGAGAAATGTCTATGCAAATGTCCTTTGCCCATTTTTAATAGGGTTTTTTGGTTATTGCTGTTGTTGAGCTGTAGGAGTTCTTTATATACCTGTATATATATTCTTACAATTATGATTTGCAATCATATTTGATTGCAAATATTTTCCCCCTCTCCATTGGAAATACTCCAAACTAGCAGAACCATCACAAATACAGCAGTTACTAAGGCAGACTGGCAACAGGCATGTTGAATGGGCAACTTAAGTGCTACCAGGGGAACTGCTGTTGGTGACATGATTTTCCAAAATGGTGAATACTTGGTAACATTCTGAACCAAACAAAGTGTTTAAAAAACAAAACAAAACAAAACTCCATAGCAGTTACATTCTTGGAAAACTCATTAAACTATGTAAAATACCTTGCGTTTTTATGTAAATTAGAGTTATTTTCTAGATAATTATAAACTGATTTCTCACCTGAAGGTCAGGCAGGACACAGCAAAGTCACATGAGATGTAAGAGTGAGTCTTTGTCCCAAGCCATGCATGGAATGATACCAGTTTCGAGAATAGTGGCTATCTTTGGAGGTGGGTATAGGCAAGAGGAGAATGAGACCAGGGAAGAGTGTGCAGGGGTATAAACTTTACTCCTAATATTTTATGTCAAAAGCTGAGCAATAGTAACATGGGAGTTTAATATATAACTTACATCCTTCGTGTCTAAAATGTTTTTAAACAAAAAACAAGAACAAAGATTCATGCAGTCTCTGCTTCCAGAGAGACCTGGTTTTGAATCCTGGCTCTGTTACTTACAAGCTGTGTAATCCTGAGTAAATCACTGAACTCCCCTAAATGTTAGTTTGCTTTTCTGTAATTGGGGATAAAAATAGAAGCTAGCACATAGGAATGCTATAGACTATTGAAATAACAGGATACATTTAAAGCTCTTAGCATACTGCCCTGTTCTAGAATAAGTGCCAAAGAAGAATAACCTCTGTTTAAACATGCTTTAAATAGTCTCCTTGATTTTTAACAAACAATCTTATCCTACCTTCTGTCTGATCACTGTCCAAATGCACATACCAGCTCTTAATGGAAACACTGAATAAGATGTACTCCAGTTACTAGTCAGATAACTTTCCGTTGTCCAAATCCTATCAAAATCCTATTTATGAGAATAGATATTTATGGGGGAGTGCCTGAAGGACATGCTATTCATCTATTCTCTAGAAATGATAAATTTTACCCTTGGATCAAATCACACCATCTGAGAGCTGTGTATCTGGATGGCATCATTCTGACTGTTGTCAAATTTACTTCACAGAATTGAACTTTGCTTGTTGTTCCGATATCGGCTTGCATTGAGGGATGCTGTAAGAAGCAACCCAGCAAAGTCTGCTCTTCTATTTATTGCTGGGATGGAGTCCAGGATGTTATTCTCTGGATCAAAAAGTGTTTTCTTTGTGAAAACCCAAGGGAGGAAATTTTTCTCAGGTCAGCAAGATGAAAACCTTTAAGAACTGGTTTGTCTTTATCTTGTGGACAATATAGATCTTTTAACTGAGTCTATTTCTCTATTTACTTGAGTCTCCAGAAAATGTACAGCCCAATCTGCGGCCCATCTCTGGAATCTCTACAAAACCATTTGGCATACATTCCTGAGAGGTAGGTAAATGTACCTCGGGACTGTTTTCTGACCCATATTACCACTTTGTCCCAACATTTTCAATGATTTATTTCCCATGCATTTTTGGAAGCTGTCCTCTGTTTATGAAACAAGATAGGAAGAGAGAAAATGGAAAAATGGGGCGAGAATAAAGGAAAGTGGGGGTATAAATAAGGAATAAATCAAGTAGATAAAAGTATTGTGTTGTTTATTTTTTATATTTCCCAGGGCACCTTGCATTGAACTTTATGACTAGTATATGGTTAGTCAATGTTAGAGTTAAAAAAAGATAAAATCTCAGCTTCCACACCATTCTTTTTCCTGCTTGTGCATAGCTATACGTTGGGCTAGACATAAGAAAGGTTTGATTAACCCCTGAGAAGCAAAAGAGAATACTTTGATAACTTCTGAGTGATGTCTGACATTTCCTGAAGGAATGTCCTAGCCACGCCCCAAAGCTCACTGCAATGCTATCTAATTTATGAAAACACCTCCAAACTGTAAATGAATTTCCCCCCTCCTCTGAACTCCTTCAGAACCTACTGTCTTTAAGCACTCATATAACTTACCCTGAGATATAGATTAAAAAATACATAAATAATAGACAGATGACAGGTAGATATTTGGAAAGGGAAAAGATCATGCTTATTGACATTTCTTTGTATTTCTAAGCATATTAACGATCATATATTTGTTGAATAAATACTTAAATAGGTAAATGAAAATCTATTTCATTGATAGATTTTTTTTGGACAAACTTGCATTAAAACTCAGTTCACATGCAACAATATGAATGACTCAACAGGCATTATGCTGAGTGAAGAAAAAACCAGACTCAAAAGGCCACATACTTTTGATTCCATTTATATAAGATGGAATTCTTGCAAAAAGAATGCTTTTGCATTCTTGCAAAAGCAAAACTGTAAGGATTAGCAAACAGATCAGTGGTTACCAAGAGCTAGGAGTGAGATGAAGAGTTGATTACAAAAGGGCACACGGGAGTTCGAGGCGTAATGAAACTCCTATGTATCATGATTGTGTGGTAGGGGTTACATGACTGTATACGTTTGTCAAAACACTCAGAATTCTACCCTCCTGAAGTGTGGATTTTACTGTTTGTAAATTATACAAAAATATAAAATAATGAGGAAAAAATTTTGTTCAGCATCTGCTGAAAATACAAAGAAGATTTTTCATTGTCATTCATCTAGCAAGTTAATCCAGTTCCCAGGCCATCTAGACATGTGCTGCCTCTCTTCTCTATGCCCACAGGAGATATTGCTAATCAATTAGGACATTTTTTTCACTCTGAAGCAAGAGAGTGACTCATGCAGAATCTTCAACAGAACGCCCCAGGCAGCCACCAACAATCTTTCAGAACCGACATGAGATAAAACCTATTTGCTGCCTGGGACCCATGTCATCCCAAAGGGATACTATCACTTGCTTAGTTATGCCTACTCGAAGTGCAAGTGTAATGCTTTCAAAGTGTTAACTTATTTTCAGGTGACTACCTTTGTCTTCTTTATCTTAATTTAGTGTCTATTAAAAAACCCATGACAAATATAAATGTAGCACACAATCAACATTTTGTAAGTTACATCCAAATATAATTTTCAGAAAATGTGTCTGCAGCCATAAAGGTAGAAGATCAAATGATCTCAGGATGTGACTGTGACACAAGGAAGGAGATTTGGGGAATGCAGGAAAGCTCTTCTTTAAGAACTGACTTTAAATCTGAAGGCCATAGGAAGCACAGGGATTGGCCTAGTGGGCTGGGTGAAGATGTTCCAGGCAGAAGCCGGTGCTCAGATCTTGAAGAGGGAGAAAGTATGTAGACTTGGCCTAATGAAAGACCACCAGCGTTGTAAGAAAAACTGTCCTAGGAATAGGGCAACTCAAGCTCAGACAGGGGAGGTGGGCAGGGACCAGGCCCCCATAGTCCACTCTGAGGATTTTAAAGGTATCCTAAAAGCACTGGAAAGCCATGAAGTCAAGTCAAATTATCATTAATACTCTGGACCAACAGCCATGATGAAACTTCAAGAAAAAAGAACTTTCAAGGTACTCTCTAAAATGAAGTAAAATTCAAACCTTAGCAGCATGAGCTCCCCTAGTATTTTATGCCAAATATTTGCATATTACTAGGCACACTGTCTTAATAAAGGATCTACATGTGTCTTCTCTGCTTGACCATGAGCTTCTAGCAGTCAGCGACTACATCTAATAAACTGTTATATTCCCAGGTTTTGAAGCATAGTAGGTGCTCAATAAATATTTGTTGAACTGAAATAAAGTAAACTAATATATAGCATTCCAAAGCCAGTTTCATCTATGAATTCCCTGCTATGTCCAAAAGTACTGAGAGATTCAAAGTTACAGACGCATCTGCCTAAGGATAAATAGCCTTTTTGGATCTGTCATAAGTACATGCCGATTGGAATTACGCTGAGAATCTTCTGTCATGGTTCCAGCAATGTGGAGAAAAACAAAAGACAACATGGAGATAAAATTACAGGTTACAATGGATTATTTTTGGAATTCATTCAAAAGCCAAGACAGACACAGCAAAAATATAAGAACAGCCAACTAGTGATTAAATTTCCCCTCGATAGATCAAGGAGTCAGAAAAGGTAACAGTAGCTCAAGAGCAGAAGATAAATCAACCCCCAAACTTCTGAGAAAGGAAAAGGCATGGGGAGCAAGTAACTGAGTTTTACAGAGAATTTGGAGATCTTTCAAACTAAGCACTGGCAGAGAGCGAAGTGGGGTAGGAAGTAGCAGCAGAAAGAAGTTACTGGCAAGGTAATTGTTACAGGTTGAATTGTGTCCCCTCAAAATTCATACTTCTTATAAAAAGGGGAAGTTGAGACAGTGGTTTTCATGGAGGGAAGACTCCATGTGAAGAAACATAAAGAGAAGACATCCATCTACAAGCCAAGAAGCAAGGCATGGACCAGATCCTTCCCTCACAGCCCTCAGAAGAACCCAACTGGGCTGATGCCTTGATCTTGGACTTCCAGCCTGCAGAACCATGAGAAGGTAAATTTCTGTCATTTAAGCAACTCAGTTTGTGGTACTGTGTTATGACAGCCCTAGCAAAATAACACAGTAATCAACCAGAAAAATCTTTATTTACTGGAGGATTAAAAAAGTAAAGGAAAAAAAAAAGCAGCTGCATTAGTAGATCAAGGGGATAACAGAGGTCTCCCCAGGCTCATATTTGCATGAAATAGTTTTTTTCTGGTAGAAATTCACTCACCAGAAATTATACAAGGTTGGGGCCTGGAAGGATAATGTAGACTCTAACAATGAATGACAAGGATAGGTCTTGTCATGTGCCGGGCACGGCACTGTGTGCTTTACGTAAGTTCTCTGATATGATCCTTTCAATCACCCCGTGAGTAGGCTGAATTATTTTACAGATGAGAATACTGACTCTGAGAGTACACTCCTCCTTAAAATATCCCATTCCTTTGCTTCTAGAACACCTCGCTGGTTGGTCTTCTTAGTCTCCTTTGCTGGTTCTTTGTCTTCTGTCGGACCTCTTCAGATTGGAGAGTTCCAGGGGTCAGGTCTTGGTCCTGCTGTCTTCTGTATCTGTACCCACTCACTTGTTGGGTTCTTAAAGAGTTCCAAGGCTTTCAAAATTCATCTGTATTGAATCTCAAATTTGTATCTCCAGGAAGACCTCTCTTCCAAACTCCAAATCCATATATTCAATTGTATCCTCAGCATCTCCACTTGGAGGTCTAATAGATAGCTCACACTTACCATGCCCTAAAGTGAATTGCTGATCTCCCCCCCTCAAAAAAGCCTGCTTCATCTGCAAACCAATTCCCCATCTCAACATAAGGTGTCCTTCCAATTTCTCAGGCCAAAAATGTGGAGTCATCCCTGACTTGACTCTCTGAAACTCAGTATCCCATCCTCTGCTTGTGATGCTCTAGCCCAAGACAGTGACTTAGCTAATCCTCTCTCTTCCTTCAAGTCCTTGCTCAGATCGCCTGCTCAGTGAGCCCACCCTGACCAGCCCTGTGTAATATGACATCTGCTCACCCTACATCCCCTAGCACTCTTGATCTCCCTTGTACTTCTGTTCTTTTCCTTTTGCTCATGGCACTTAACTTCCACCATACCTACAACTTACTCATTTAATTATTTTCACAGAGAGTTTCTTCTGTTTTGTTCGCTGATATATCCCAAGCAAGTAATATAGCAACTGGTGCCTAGGAAACATCCCATAAATAATCATACACGTTAAATGAATGGTATTATTTCTGTTTTTCAAATGAGATAGTAAACTGCAGTGTGGCTAATAAAAATGATGAACTGGAGTCCCAGATATGCTTGATCTCCAAATCTTGGTGCTTTCTATCATTGTCTTTTCTCCTCTCTTTAGATTTCATGCACCCCAAAACTGGCTACACACCAGAATGACCTGAGGAACTTTAATGAAACACTAGATCCCGCTCTGAGTTTCATTTGGTCGGAGGTGGGGGCCCACGTGTCTGTGTTTTCACTCTCCTAAGTGATGTATCTGGTGAACATCCAGGCTTCTGGACCACTGCTGTAGATTTGATCCTCTCCTGTGGGCATGTTTCCTTTCCAGAATTCTTGCAGAATTAGATGGGTATGTCTGGGAACAGTTAACTCATCAACGCAGCCACAGTTATACGGCACGGTGAAGGAACAAGCTGCCCCATATTCATCAACCTATAAAATTAGAGTCTCCCTTTTTGAACATGAAAGTCTTTTTTTAAGTAAATCATTTCAGATCCAAATCTTTCTGATATATAATGCCACTTTTTAAAAAGTAGCGTGTTCAATGGATTTTAGCTTGTTTTTAATCCATGTTCTTCCTTCTTCCCAGAATGTCCCATGTTCCTGGATAATTCCCACTCATCCTTTATGACTAAGCCCAAGTAGCCCCTTTTACTGAGATCTTTCTCCCAAATCCCACAGACTGGGTGAGGCTCCCCTCCCTCTACTCCCATGACATTTCTGTGCCTTTTTATCGTCACAACATGTTATAACAAGTGATCAACTCCTCTTGTTCCCCTACTTTACTATGGTATCATTAATAAGGACTATTTTTATTTCAAAAGACAGAAACCCATCTCTAATTGGTTTAAGGGAAGAAAGGCAATTGATTAGCTCGTGTAATTGCAAAATTCCTGGGTAGATCTGTCACCCCTGGATCTAGGCGTTCAAATGATGCATCATTCAGAAATCTGACCCGTCGCAACACTCAGTCCTGTTCTCCTTTGTTCTGGCTTCGTTCTCCAGCAGGCTCCCGGCCAGATGGTAGCAAGGACAGCCCTCAGAATCTCCAGGCTTCCACCCTGCCTTTTAGCAAGGCTGGCAGAAGGCAAACTCCTAGGTGTCAAGAATTCTAGCAAAAGTTCTAGGACCGACTCTCTCTGGGGCTGACTTGGGTCATGCTCCCTCCCTGAACCAATCACTGTGAATTGGAAAAAGTGAAACTGTACTCCTTCCTCGGACCTTGCTCACCTGCCCAGCCCTGGAGCCAGGGAATGAAATTAGCCCCTTCCTCCAAATCCCTGTGGGTAGGAAATGGGACGGGGGAGTCGCTCAAGAGGAAATGAAAGTGTGATCATCAAAAGAAGGAGAAAGAGACACAAACGCCAGAGGTCCAGTACAGCCAGGTGCCTTGAGAGCAGGGGCCTTGCCTTCTCACTCAGCCCCACCCCTTCATCTCCTAACATGGTATAAATCAATCAGCTGAACAGGGTTCTCATGAAAACCACCCACTATTACCCTGTGTCATCACACACTGGATGTGGGCTTCATTACCATACGGAATATAGGCCTCTGGGACAGACACAAAGAGGCTATTTTAATTTAATTTTTTTTTTTTTTTTTTTTTTTTTTTGGTCACAGAGTCATAATACTCAGCTCCAAACAGAACTATTGGTAAAAGCACCGCCAGTCCTTTAATTAGGTATCCCTGGAGACCAGGCCCGGGAAGTTGCAGGATAACAAAGCCAACAGGAGGGGAAGTGGAAATGTCATCCTCGTTAGTGGGGTTATGCACAGGAGGAAGGCCCAGCCAGGGCCCTGGTGAGTGTCAGAGGGCAGGTTCCTGCCAAGAACCTGAAGTGAGAGTGGGAAACAGCAGCTGTGGGGCCTTGGGGGACCGGGGATGAGTTCAGTTCAGAAGGCAGAGGGAGGGAGCCGCATCTCTGGGGCAGACCCCAGCCCACCTCCCTCCATAACCCCCCGGGGGACCCAAAGGACTTTTCTCCAAGGTGATCCTGGAATGTGCATGTTGTGGTTATTGCTTATTTATTTCCCATTTATATTAATGGACTCTTATTATGTGCAACTTCTAACGGTTGCAGACGTGAGCCTTCTACCAAGCAGAAGGGCACATAAAGGTGGTTCTGAATCACATTCCCTTCCCTCCCCAAACCCTGCCAATGCTGTCCCTCCTCCCTCTGTACCCATGTCCCAACCAGCCCACACCACGCCAGACTGTTGACCCCAGGCGCCTCTAACTGCTCCCTGCCGCAAAGCAGAGGGCCTGCCTGCCCACAAAGTTGCCAGAATGTTCGGCTGAGGAATATGTGGGCTTGTAGCAGGAAGAACAGGGTCTCCACCAAAGTCCTGAGTTCGAGTCCCTGCTCTGTCACTAGCCAGCCATGGGACCTTGGGCCAGTCAGCCCAAGTCTCACCTCTCAGTTTCCCCTGTGTTAAAAAATCAAACAAAAAAACATGAAGGAGGGCTCCCCTGGTGGCGCAGTGGTTGAGAGTCCGCCTGCCGATGCAGGGGACACGGGTTCGTGCCCCAGTCCGGGAGGATCCCACGTGCCGCGGAGCGGCTGGGCCCATGAGCCATGGCCGCTGAGCCTGCGCGTCCGGAGCTTGTGCTCCGCAACGGGAAAGGGCACAACAGTGAGATGCCCACGTACCGCAAAAAAAAAAAAAAAACAAAACATGAAGGATTCTGTATCTATAAAGTCCCTGCCCTGGAACGAATAAAAACTGTGATAAATGAATAAAAGCCCTCACTGACAGGACCAGGACCAGATCTAGATCTTTTGGGTGAGCCAGTTTCCTAGTTGTAGGAAACAGAATCCAACTCTGGCTAAGTTAGGCTCAAGGGATATTGAGGTCATATAGGATTAAAGGGAGTTGGGAAGGCCAGGCTTGAGAGTGGCAGAAACCAGAGAAGATCCAGAGCAGGGTCCCTCACCACACTGGTCCCATAAAAAGAACGCCTGGCCAGGATCCTGCCACCGGGGTGCAGGGGAACAGCAGCCATTTTCAGGAGTCCTGTCTCTTTGCCAAGGAGGAATCACTTACTTGGCCTAGGTTGGGTCATGGGATGGCTGGACCCTGATGAGGTTTCCATTAGACTGTATCTAACAAGGAAGAAACACCTCCTCTAAAGAAATCAGAGGACACTTGGGAATGGAAACAGATGCCAAGCATCTAGAAGACATCAGCGAAGATGAGAGACAAAGGCTGCCTTTATAGGAGGAACTCCTCTGTCTCCATGAGTCTAGAATCCCAATAGATCTGGACCCCATGAGCACCCAGGGAGAGCTTTCAAGGTCACGGCATGCCACCTCAGCCCCCAAACAACAGGTCTACCTCTACCTACTTCCTCACTGCCTTTTGCAGTTTTTCCACAAAGACCAAGAGTCCCTTGGTCATTAACCCTCCACCAAGTAACTTCAGGAGAACCCTTCTGCACGGTTAATGAGCTTAGCTAAGCAGACATCACAGGTAATACTGTGATGGCAAGTGGTCTACCAAGTTGCACTGATAAATAATACATTCAGGGGCTTCCCTGGTGGCGCAGTGGTTGAGAGTCTGCCTGCCAATGCAGGGGACTCGGGTTCGAGCCCTGGTCTGGGAGGATCCCACATGCCGCGGAGCGGCTAGGCCCGTGAGCCACAACTACTGAGCCTGCACGTCTGGAGCCTGTGCTCCGCAACAAGAGAGGCCGTGACAGTGAGAGGCCCGCGCACCGCGATGAAGAGTAGCCCCCGCTTGCCACAACTAGAGAAAGCCCTCGCACAGAAACAAAGACCCAACACAGCAAAAATAAATAAATTAATTAATAAATTCCTACTACCCCAACATCTAAAAATAATAATAATAATAATAAATAATACATTCAAATGGTGGTCTCCGTTGACTAGGGACGGCCCCTCTGGAATTTGCAGAGGAGGCGTTGGGTATAAGATCAAGGACTCGGATCTGAGTCCTCACTGGGGGTCTTCTGCCCCTTAACCCCCAAGCTGGGTAGCAGCTCTATTCTGCCGTTCCTGTGGCTGTTCCACTCTCCATCTTTGTGACCCTCTCATTCCCACACCACCCCCCACTACCCTCCCCCTTCCACCACACACACACACCTTCACCCTCCACAAAAGTTTTTAGCCTCTCTGTTTGAACCAAGCATCAGTCTCTGAGCCTGGGCCAAGGACCTGCCTCTCTGGGCTGATGAGAACAGACACCCTCCGCCTCCCTCTCCCCACCCCCTGGTCTTTAAGGCTGCTCATGACCCCTGCAGGTTAAGCAGAGAGGAGATTAGAAATTATCTAAATCACAACAATTCCCTGGCAGCTTTTGTGTGATTGCAGGCTCTGGTGAACTAAACTGTCCAGCTGGGTAATTGAAGGAAACATATTTACTGAAATTCACATGCTTACAGTTATACTTAGCCCCTGGATATCCGCAAAGCTGACCTGAAAGAGAATAAAAAGCCCCTTGCAGCATTCCAAGTAATCATTCCATACAGGCCCTTTGGGGTTTAACTCTCTGGTGGCCAGAGAGAGCTCTGATTTTCCACATTCCTGGTGCCTCTCAGTGGCTGCCGGCTGCCAGCTGGGCTGCCAGGGCTCAGGCAGGATATGAAAATGAGACCCACCAATGCTGACATTCCCCCCTCACGAAAGGCTTTAGCCGAAAGGTGTCAGCATCATGGCCTTACTTTTCAGATTTCATTTTCTATTCAGGAAGTGGAGGACTTTGATCAGCTGGTGAGCTCACTCTGAGTGACAGCTGCAGTTAGTAGCAGATGGGTCTGTAGTATCAGCACCTAGCACAGAAGAGCCGACCCGGGCAAGGTCACCCTGGGCTCTGCACAGCTTCACTGAGACAAGCTGGAAAAATATGAGGCTCAGGCAGAGCGTGGCACATACAAACAGATGTGCTTTCTTTTCATGTAAAGCAGGACTCACATGGACCTTGCTTCACCAAGTTATAGAATCACAAAAACACTCAAGGTCATCAGAACCTATCTTCTGCTAGATGTTGGCATCCTTAAAGCCCCTATGTCTAAACCAGGGTTGAATTAGGTTTTAATTCATAGACCCATCCACAATCAGTGGGGCTCCCTGGAGTTGAGGTCTGGGAAGCCATATTTAGGTTTATCAAGAAAGAATGTCATGTAATGTCAGGCAAGGGCTCTGGCGGGAGAAGTTGCAACATTTCTGCAAGGTATTTGCTCTCTCTGAGTTTAGCTGTCAGTAGTGTTGCATGATGAGACCTCTTCCTGCTACAGGGGCCTGGTCCCTGAAGCCACTAGGATGACACATGACAGGCAGAAACCAGCCTGAACAGAGAATTGTTAAAACTGTTGGCCCCTTGGTCAGCAACTCAGAAGTAAGTAATGGGACACCTCAAGTCCAACGATCAGAAATATACCTTGACAAAGGTTTATGTAGGTCCAATGTCCCAAATTTGGAGATATATTTCCCATCCAATAATCTCATCTTCCTGTTATGGGTTTTTTAAGCACCTTGTGGCATATTATAGCAGCCAACCGCAAGCGCTGGAAAAGTCTGGAGGGATCCAGAATCTTGGCACTGAGACTATTTTCTGGATCCACGCTTAATCTTCCAAAACAAGCAACAAAGGACAAGACAAAAGCCAAATGACACAAATCCTACTTATCAGGGGATGGTGAAAGTAAACAATGTGACATCAAAAGGAATGCAGGATAGAATCACTAGATAGCCCATCTGTATGTAAGGAAATGCAGAATTTTCATGAGCAGCAACAGAATCTAACCCACAGGATAAAGAGGAATGAAATACTAGCCAAGGGAGACTTGACTTCAGACACCTACTCCTTAATGGGAGCCCAGGGTGGCTCACCCCAGCTCAGACCCAGTGGTCCCCAAGAAGCAGCCCAGGTCCTGTGACTGGAAAGTTAAAGGATTGCTACTTGAAACTTACCCCTTAACCTTGTTAGTCAGGCCTCTCAGTTGGTAGTAAAGTTCATGCTTGCATTCCTTGCAACAAAAGGGTTTGCAAAGTAAAATAAATTGCACAAATCCTATTTAAGGGAATTACAAGAACAAACTGATTTTAAGGACTTTGGAACATTAATCATTGGAATAAAGATGGATATCACCAATTACCAGTGGGTTTCAGAGAGTTTCCAAAGTGGCCCTCCAGGGCCTCCACTCAGAAACACACTGTCAGCAATTAGTGGTGGTGTGTGTATCTGAAATTTGGTATAAGAATTTAAGGGCTTTTAAAAAAATTAACTCAGATTAGCCTACTCCCCAACAGGGGGTTTATTCTGCTTTAAACAAGTCTAATCTACAAATAAAACCCAGATTTACAAAGCAAGTAATTTACTATAAAAGAACTCGCTGTGACAGTCCTATAAATAGTAAGTTTCCCCACTAAATCTAACATTTGACCTTTTCCAAAAAATAGGCTTAAAGACATCTCCTTGGAAAGATGTCAGTTATATAAAGTGACCCATATCTATGGGGCAGAGTTACATCAGCAAGTCTGAGATGCTTTTTTTTTTTTTTTTTTTTTTGCGGTACGCGGGCCTCTCACTGTTGTGGCCTCTCCCATTGCGGAGCACAGGCTCCGGACGCGCAGGCTCAGCGGCCATGGCTCACGGGCTCAGCCGCTCCGCGGCATGTGGGATCTTCCCGGACCGGGGCACGAACCCGTGTCCCCTGCATCGGCAGGCGGACTCTCAACCACTGCGCCACCAGGGAAGCCCTGAGATGTTTTATAGACTGTCTGTGGGACCAGCCCCGTGAAGACCGAGTCTGTTGGTTTCTGTGGGCAGTGGTTGCCCCTCGTTTGTATGGGGATAACAGCTCATCTTGCTGGCTGCTCATTGGAGTGTGTGTGCCTCTGCAGGAGTTTTTTTTTTTTTTTTTCTTTTTTTTGCGGTACACGGGCCTCTCACTGTTGTGGCCTCTCCCATTGCGGAGCAAAGGCTCCGGACGCGCAGGCCCAGCAGCCATGGCTCACGGGCCCAGCTGCTCCATAGCATGTGGGATCTTCCCGGACCGGAGCACGAACCCGTGTCCCCTGCATCGGCAGGCGGACTCTCAACCACTGCACCACCAGGGAAGCCCTCTCCAGGAGTTTTGATCCATTTATACACCCAACAAGTGTGTACTGAGCACCTACTCTGCATGTAATATATTCATGTAAATGTACATGAACATATCCACGTGGCATATGGAGTGTCCAGGAAGTGAGCTCCAATTTCGGGGGACTGATAGTGGAACTTTACTAATGTTTTTGGCTGACTGGTATCAATTGCCACGTCCTGACAACACACTAATTTCCTTTTAAGGAGGCACCTCTTTCCTCCCGGATTCATCGTGGAGGGCTGTAACCAGAACACCCACCCTCTTCTGGTCAGGTATGGGCCAGGCCAGACAGGCGTTCCCTCCCTGAACTTCACTGACAGTGTTGGCAATCCCTGGACCACTGTTTGGACCAGGGTCTCTCTGCCGCAGGAGGGCAGCCACACTTCCGCTCTCTGCCTGCCGGGATTGCTGGGGCCAACTCCTCAGCCTTCCCTCTTTCTGTGAATGTCTAATCGTCTTCCAGTATAGTCCGTGCTGTTAACATCAGCTGCAGTCATGTGCTGTTGCTTGGGCCCAAATCACTGCACGTGCCGGACCTTGAACCACTACGCGCTGCTTCAAAAACTTCCTCTAGCCGAGAAGCTGAGCCTCCCCCTCCACAATCTGTGCATTTCTATCTGCCTTAAGTCACCCGAATCAGGCCTCCTTCCCTACAATTTTAGAGGGAAGTGTCCCTCCTCCTAGAAAACGATCCCTTCACTGGGTATGGTGATCAATTCATCCAGGTTTGCGTGGAACTCCCCCAGTTTTCCCACTGAAAGTCCCATGTTCTGGGAACTCCCTCAGTCTCAGCAAAGCAGGATGGTGGATCGCCCGAACTTAGAGCCTTTCTCCCATCTCCTTCCACATAGTGGTGGTGGAAGTTTTCTCCTCTCCAACAAATCATTCAATCATCTGCTCTCATTCCTCTCCACTCTTCCCACTCTCTGAGAGAGACTGTGGAATTGCTGCTAAAACTCTGCATCTCCAGCCTTAAACCCTCACCCCACCTTCTCTCCGACACCTACAAGGTATTCAAGTCGGGCTGCTCTGTGCTGATACTTCCAGGTTGAATGCATCCTCTGCTCACAAACACCACTTCCCCAGGTAGGTGGGCACTGCTGCTTTGGAGGTGACACACCCAAATGGCAATGTGACAGTAAATACCAAAATTTTTAATATGCATGCCCCGTTCAGAGAAACACTCGAACATGTATACAGGAAGCAGGTACAAGTGTCTTCATTAGAGCATTATTTACAGTGGCAAAAATGGAAAGGACCCAATAGTATATCAGTAGAGAGTAATGTATAAATCAACTATGGTAGATCCCGACTGTGGAAGCCCATGCTGCAAATAAAAAGAACAGTAACTGTCGACTCATATAATGCTTTCTGTGTTAGGCCACTGTTCTAAAGTGTAAAGAGAAAGGCCTAGACAAATACATATCAAAATAATAACAACGTTTATCTCTAAGAAGGGAATTGGGAAGTAATCAATAATAACTGTAAAGTTTTCATGTAGTACTCAGAATAATATTTGCATTTATTACTTGAGTAATCAATGTTTATTTTTAAAAAATGTAGTCTCCCACTCAATTCCCCACAGCAGCTAATATTGCCATTCTCCTTTAACCACTCAGACTCGAATCCATCATATTAGTCTCTGACACTTCCCTTCCCTTTATTTCTTCTCTGTAATTAAAGAGTTTTCAAGCACCGTCAAATCCTTCTTGCGATCAATATCGGGGTCAATGTGCTAGAAATTGCTGTTAATAGGCAAATGTTACCTGAAAGGATTGGCAGATTAAACGTGCAAATCGGTAACAAATACCTTGGTTGGAATTAGTTTGTCCCGTCAGCGCGCACAGACTCAGCAATGGCATGAAGGAAACACCGTCGGTGGGAGATGGGAAGAGCAGGGGTCCCTGTCCCTGGGAATCTGATGGGGTTGGGAGGGGGCTTTGGAAGGATAAAGAAGGAAGCACTGGGGCTAAACACCTGGAGAGCGAGGGTATTCTCAGGAGGGTTTTTAAATCAAAGCACAGAGCAAATAGTATATGACTAGAAAGGTCTTAGAAGTTGTGTCGTCTGACCCACCAGTGGGTGCACAACTGGAAGTCAAGAGCTGTGCCTTATTTCTCGGTGTCCCTGACACTTGGCAAGGCCTGGCAAAGACAAGGGCTCAGTAAACATGGGGTGAATGGATAAAGCATACTGATGAGGGAACCAAGGTACAAGAGGTGTAGACATTGGCCTCAGCTCCCAGAGCAACAGAGGGTGGAGCTGGGAATCACCCCCAGTTATCCCCATTCCCTGATCCAAGGCCCCCTCCCATACTGACACACTCAGCCACTTCCCCTGGAGCTGCCAGCCTGTCTTCTACATACAAATCCTCGGCAGGCGCAAGGCACAGCCGGGCAATTTTTTCCATTCCGCTGTCTTAAGATTCATTTGTAAAGCATGAGTGTTCTCCACCCATCTCAGTAGCCAAATCCCAGGGCTGCAGCTGTTCCCCCAGCTCCTTGCAGAGGGAAAGGGTGGTATGCTCTGTTGTGCTTGACGAGTACAGCACGCAAAGCTCCCAGAATCCATAGGACTCCCTCTGACTGCTTGCAAGGTTCCCCAAAGGCCCCAGGGTGACAGGAAATTAGAAAGTATATTCATTCAGTGAAATAAAACCGTTCCTCCCACCTTGCCTTCGGCTCTGATCTCCAGGCAGCGAGCAGAATAGAAGCTCTGTTTTTGGACCAGAGGCTCTGGCTTGGGGGCAAGAGTCATATAGACCAGAGAAAATATAGTGTGTTCACCTGTTCTCCCTGTTTCTGAAACCCACGGAGAGACTCCTATTCAGGAATCCTTATCCTGTCCTAAGAAGGCCTTCTCGCTTCCTCTCAAAGCCAAATGCCAATTGCTCTGCCTGGACGCTGCCAGAGAAAATCTGATTTTTTTCTGGAGGTAGGACCTATGTCTCTCAGCACTCAGGGTTCATCATGAAACCCACCTGCATTTTTCATGAGGTGCAAGTGGGCACAATTTCTTAAAACCCTCCCATCAGAGAAGAGCCGGAATTGCTATGTTATATTGAATTCTGAAGAATATAAATCCTCATTGAAAAGGCTCATTTCCTGCTTGGAAGAAGTGGCTTAGACCCAAAGAGTCTAGTCTTTGGCCTGCAGAGAGCAGCTTCCCCTCCCAGGGACAAGAGGCTTCGAATCCTGCCCATCGTCACCTTTGTTTCAGGGCAGGGCTTGAGGCGAACAGTGGTGAAGGGGAGAAGGATGTGCTCCAGGCAGAGCCGAGTGCTGGGTGAAGACGTCACCCTCTCCTGGGACCAGGTCACAACATGCAGTTCTCCGGTGCTGCCCACTGCGGCATTCACCACGCCTGCGCACCTAGAACTCCAACATCCCCCCTCCTGCTTCCTCAACCCCCTCAGTCTCCATGGAGAAACTCAGCTAAGGGCCCGGGAGACAGCAGGAAGAAGGCACTAAGTAAGAAATACCTGTAGCGCAATGGCAGTTTGTTATGTAACAGAGATAATCAATATGTGAAGAATCTCAGGCTGCAATATGAAAAGAAAGTAGGAAGGAAAGTAGGAAGGAAGGAAGGAAGGAGGGAGGGAGGGAGGGAGGGAGGGAAGGAAGGAAGGAAGGAAGGAGGGAAGGAGGGAGGGAGGGAGGGAGGGAGGGAAGGAAGGAAGGAAGGAGGGAAGGAGGGAGGGAGGGAGGGAGGGAGGGAAGGAAGGAAGGAAGGAAGGAGGGAAGGAGGGAGGGAGGGAGGGAGGGAGGGAGGGAAGGAAGGAAGGAAGGAAGGAGGGAAGGAGGGAAGGAGGGAGGGAGGGAAGGAAGGAAGGAAGGAGGGAAGGAGGGAGGGAGGGAGGGAGGGAGGGAAGGAGGGAGGGAGGGAAGGAAGGAAGGAGGGAAGGAAGGAAGGAAGGAGGGAAGGAGGGAAGGAGGGAGGGAGGGAGGGAGGGAAGGAGGGAGGGAGGAAGGGAAGGAAGGAAGGAAGGAAGGAGGGAGGGAGGGAGGAAGGGAAGGAAGGAAGGAAAGAAAGAGAAAGAAAGAAAGAAAGAAAGAAAGAAGCTATTTTAATTTCTAGGGCTGAGCACCCAGTCTTCCCCGGAGCCGGTAAAAAAATATAGTTCATTCAGAGTTTTTGTATTCCAGTGTGATTTTTAAAAAATCAAATCTAAGATCGTTAACTCATTCCCAGTCTGATTTAAAATATAACAAAGCCCTTCCTCTCCGTATCTTCCTTTCATTTTCCCCAACCAACTCTAAACTCCCTGGGGCATTGTGTGGCCACGCCAGCCACAGCTGAGCAACAGCAGAGAGGTCGTCTTTGTGACTTGCCTTATATTGGTGAGGATGAGGGGAATCGGTCAGTCTTAGTCTCCTGCAGGCTGATCCTTTCCTGGTCCTCTATCTGTGCTCTTAGCACCAACCAGAGGCCTGGCCCTGGCCACTGGAAGCCAACAAGTTCTAGGGAAGATTAATTTCCATGGGCCTCATCAGGCTAGACCCTTGTACAATCCCTAGATGGGAAAAACTGTTTCCTTTCTATACCCACAACACTTCTGACACTAACCACCCAGAGTTAGCACAGACCCCAAGGTTAAGGGCTCAGTCCCATAAGGCTGGCCCCACTTCAGGTGACAATCACAAGTCCAGGCCTCCCATACTCCTGAAAAGCCAGCTATAAATCAGGGGGTTGACAGTTTGCTAGAGTGGCGTGCAGAACTCAGGAAAGCTCTTCATTTACTATTATCTGTTTATTGTAAAGGATGCAGACGTGGAACACCCAAACGGAAGAGATGCACAGGGCAAGGTATGCGGCAGGTGTGCGTGGAGGCCCACGCCCTCTCCAGGGCAACACCCTCCCAGCACCTCCATGTGTTCAGCAACCCAGAAGCCCCCTGAACCCCTCCGTTTAAAGTTTTTACGGCAGTTCCACTACACAGGCATGATTGATCAGATCACTGGCCGGTGGTGAATAACTCGATCCTCAGCCCCTTTCCACCCCCTGGAGGTCCCGGGATGGGGCTGAAAATTCCCACCCACTAATCAGTCATTGGTCCCTCTGGGAACCAGTCCCCTCCCTCCTCCAAGGGCCACTTTATCAGCATAAACTCAGGTGTGGTTGAAAGGGCCTCATTATGAATAAGAACAGATGTTCTTCTAAAGCTTGTCACTCAGGAAATTCCAAGGGTTTTAGGAGCTCTGTGCCAGGAACCTGGGACAAAGACCAATTCTTATTATAGCACAATCTCCACTCTCCTCTACCAAGAGATTCTGGGGCACTTTCCATCCTTTTTATCTGACTCTGGCTGCATCTACCTTGAATACCACTGCTGTGTCGCCCTGGGGTCCACCATGGTGATCTCTAGCAATCCTGACAGACTCTACTCTCGGTGACGCTTCAGATGCCTCAACTGAGGACCAAGAGACATCTGGAGAACCTTCTTCTATCACCTTTGATGAATGGGCAAATCTAGGACGTGGTCTAGGTCTTATGTGTATATCCTCCACACAACCTGGACTCCTGGTTGAAAGTTTCAAACTAAAACGCCACTCTCCCTTATTCGCAAATACTTTCTTATATGACATAGGACCAGAGGAGTGGGGTAGGCAGAGACTACCTGCAAGGTGTATCTACTGTGATGCTAACTAAATTTAAGCTCCAATGTCCTTCACCTGTCCCTCACCCACAGGCCCCTTCTAAGTTCCTGGGAGGAACCTAGTGATATTTTTATATAGTCGCTTGTCATCGTGAAATTTGCAAAAGTCAAATATTTTTAGCTCGGTTGGTTAAGACCACTGTTTCTTTCTATCCTGACTTCTCCACAACTCCTCTCATATCTGGTGGCACTGGGATGGCCATGAGTACAAGTGGGGAGACAATTAAGGGTAAGTTGAGCTGGGACTACATTTGGGGTTTTGTGGGATATAAGTATGTGGTTTACAGTCACTTCCATATACAGTAAAGTTGTTGCTAGCCATCCTGACACGGGAACAGCTTCCCTGTTGTTCGCTGTGGCATCACCCAGGTCCTGACTTTGTACAACGGGGTGCAGGGCTAGAATTATGCCACCATATGAACATGCCCTGCATCTCACAACAGACAAAGCACAAAGTACAAGGACGGTGGAGGAAAAACAAGACTTGAAATGTTTGGAAGCATAAGCTAGTCTGTGGAACATTCTCCCCATCCCATCAGATGAATAATTTTGTAAGCGGAAGATTTATTTTCCATCGATTCTTAGTCAAGACAGAAGTCCTCTCTTATCAGAAATATAATTGGAATAAAGGAAAGTGCATTTCCTAGCAGGAGAAGATATTCTTTCTCTCAAAGCCACCCCCCACTTTAGGGGCCAGGGGGCCCCCTGCTTCCCACTGCACTTTTCTGTCCTCTGCTCTCCTCCTTCTCTTCTCTCCTAAGCTCTTCTTCCCATCCCTCCACTCTCCTTATCTAGCACAGGGTTTCTCAGCCTTGCCACTACTGACATTTGGGGACATAACTCTTTTGACTGAAAAGTTCATGTGGAAAAATAAAACATATGAGAATAGCAAGGACAACTCTAAAAAAGCAAAACATGACCAGGTACCAAAAAAAAAAAAAAAAAGCCTCAATAATGAAAATAATGAAAGCAGTGTAGTGTTGGTCCTTGAACAGACAGGAAGACCAAGCAATGGAAGTGGACATCCAGCCACAGAAGAGTCAGCCTGTTGTGGAGGGAGACCTAATAGGTGGTTCCACCCAATGGACAACTTTGGAATCCGGCCCCTTTACCTCGAGCTGGGTTTCTGCCCTCCTGCGGCAGGGCTTGAAGTGGGAACGGAGGCATCGAATGCTGTGAGGACCCTTGGACCGGATTAATTCTAACCCTCTCATTTTAGAGATGACACAACTGAAATTCAGAGATGGGAAGAGACATGCTCCCTTTTCCATTGCTATTGGTGGTGAGATAACATTTCAAAGTATTAGTCAATATTCCTCTTACTGATATACACCAGATAGGTGGTAGAGCCCCTCTATGGTCATGTTTTTCTTTTTCAGATTTGTCCTGGCTATTCTTATGTGTTTTATTTTTTCCACATGAACTTTTCAATCAAATGAGTTCATAAATTGATTGAGTTAGTTTCAAGTCTGATCTTGAGCGTGAAACCTGGTCCCTTTGAACATTGACTGTCATCTGTAAGTTGAGATCATAATGTTCCTCTTGCAAGTTTATCGTGAGAATTCCATGAACTAATGCAGTGAAGGGTCTTGCACAGAACCTAGCACGTATTAGGTGCTCAATAAACAAAAGCCATTATGATTACTTCTTTAATGTCCAAATAAACAAAGCCAAAATCGTCAAACATGCCATTATAATTTCACCTAAAAGCAAGTCGCTTCTAAGACACAGTTTCCACATCTGCACTGTATCTAAAAGTGGGACTTCCTGTACCATCAAATGTGGAAAAATATGATGGCCCAGTAGAAACTCTGAACTCTGGGGGAGAAACACTGAAAAACTTTCTGCAGATGTGGTTAAAATTCCAGACACAGGAGGAAGAGGCAGAACATTGTCCATACATTTCCTCTTATTCAGAAAAGTATGAGCTAAAGCAGGAAGCTCAATGCCTATTGTTGGGAGCAGCAGGGACTATTAGGGGCTGTGTGTGCTGAATATATTTTTTGCGTATTATGAAGAGTGGCAAATTTGGCTTCATAACAGTGAGATCAAGCATAGCAAATTTACTTATATTCTTGGAGTGCATTACGGAATCACACAGCCTTTCTATGTATTTCACCCCTAGAAAAGGATTTAATAACCTCTCTGCCACATTCTTTGTCTCAGTAAAAAGCAATGGAAAAAGAGTATGAGTGGATTTGATGAATTACAACTTGTCTTGAGCATAGGACAAGTTCATTTGGTTACTGTAAAAGCAGAAAACTGGCAACTCTTGTGGGTGAAAAGGCTGGTGTAGCTCAGGAGAAAAGGTGAGCTTGCCCTCTTGCCTAAGAAGCCTTAACAACCCTACCTGTGGGCTCCAGTGCTCACCTGGACAGGTGCCCGCAAGACTGGAGAGTGGGGAATGTCCTATTTGAACAGAAGGAATAAAGACAAATGTCTGAACCTTGACTTTGAGTGACTGAAGGGCACGGGTGGGGGCCGAGCCCACTGGCAAAGCTTAACAAGTCTTTGATTCATTGGGGCTTAGAATTGGTTAGGTTATAAAGGACGGTGCTGACCCCTGAAATCTTCTCTCAGTGAAACTTAACCCACCATGACTGAAGCAGATTCACAATACCCAGCATGTCACTTTTGACCTCTCTCCAGGTGAAGATGGGGGCTAAAGTATGTGAGAGAAAATGCAGGCAGATATGAAGTATTGGCCCAGAGGGATCTTTACAGTGCTGTGTACATGGCAGAAGCCGTTCCCCTGGGACTTCACTGCCAAAGATTGGCTGGAATTCCCATCTTGATTCTAGGTAGCAACACTGCCCTCTTTAGAGAGGATGAGCTTCCCAAGCAGCCAGAGGTCAAGGGGGCCCAGCAGACGAGCCCAGACATCACTGCCCCAGCCCTCCCTGAGTTTGTCCATTCTGATAAAGGATACTTCAGCTTATCCTACAGCTGGAAGACTCTGGGATAGAAAAAGAAATCACTGTCTCTAACACTCCTGACAATGTCTCCAGATTTGCAGGAGTTTTCCATTTAGGGAGGATTGGTTATTCAACTTGGTGAAGGTTAATAGCTCAGGGGGCTTGCGTCTGCCTAGATCAGTAGTTCACAGTCCTGACTATCCATCAGAAAATCCTGGGAAGCTTTTAGAAAATGTCAATGCCTGCAATGCTCCACCACCGGAGATTCTGATTTAGATGGACTGGGGCGGGGCCCAAAGCACCTGTAGCTTCTGAAAGCTCTGCAGGTATTTCCAATGCACCCTGACTGGCTAGAGAAAGGGTGGTGGAGTGCTTTCAGAGGGAGAGCGAGGGAAGCATTGCTCACCACGTGTGTAAGCACCAGCCCAGCAGCCCCTGAACTGCAGGACCAGGAAAATGTGTTTATTTTGCAGCTAATGAAGGAAAATAGACATTCCCTGAAATGTTTACTTAGAAGCCTTGAGTGTCCCCATTTACTGAGAACCAACTATTTCAGGGTATAGCCTAAGAGTAAAGGGTGAGCAGGGAGGAAGGAAGGTCAGAGAGAAATGAAGTTTGGGGAGGAGTGTTCAACAATCAGCGGGCGTACCCCGCCCAGCGATCTCAGTGATGCGAAAGACAAACGGTGGGGATTTCCCGCGAAAGACAAACGGTGGGGATTTCCCTGGTGGTCCAGTGACTGGGGCTCAGCGCTTCCACTGCGGGGGGCCCGGGTTCGATCCCTAGTCGGAGAACTGAGATCCCGCATGCCGCATGGCCAAAAATAAATAAATAAATACAAATCGCTGATTGAAAGGAAAAAAAAAGACAAATGGTGTCTCCATATTTACCAAGAACCCCTCCACAATCCCTCAGGCAGCGTGCTCTCCTACTGTCCACACAGACTAGTTCAAGCAGCTTCTCCTGGTTTTCCTTCTAATCCCTTGTCCATACTTTCTTTGACTCTATCGCTTCCCTTTTCTCTTTCTGCATCTGAAATGTTGTGTTCCCCTCTCCTTCAAAGTCTGAATCAACTGAGACAAATTCAGATGGGAACCACGACAATAAGTCTATTAGTAGCGACTCACGTGGTCCTTATTCCATAATAATTACCTCGCCCCCATGGAAAGTACCTTCCAGTTCAACTTTAGGTCTCCTTCTCCCCCACTCTTCCCATCACACACTGTGGAGGGTGGCAGGGCGTGGAGAAAAAGGGATGGACACAAGCCAGGATCCAAGAGAGAAGCAAGAAGGAGACTGAACTACGCAGGCAGACTTTCCCCATTTTTAGCGTCTGGGTATGTCGCTCTTCCTCCGCGGAGAAGAAACAGCAAGGAGGTTGGAGAGAAGGATGGAAGTGTGCTTCCAATGAGAAGAGGGAGAAAATAGTTCCCTCCTACAGCAGCCCTTAGGTTCATTGTGGTTTGCCTGGAGGACTGCTTTGGGGGCAAGTGGAAGATAACCCCACAGCATCCACTGGATGAAGAAAAGGCGCAAATCGCTGAGGATGTTGCATGAGAAGAAAAGAATATAATACTCTCCTTCCCAGGACAAAATGGCAGTCCCTTCTCTAGATGGAAAGGGTGCATGAAACTTGCTAATAAATGGTGCCATTACTGCTTCTGGAGTTGTGGTACCCATGAGTGAGATGAAGTGGACATAACCCGGTCTGTGCTTTGAGTTCAGTAGCCAGAGAAACGCAGGCCCTCTAGTCCTTCAGCTCCAGAAACATCCACGTTGCGGGGAGCTGTGGCAATGCTCAGGAACCAGCGCCCACCGCCTTGAAGAGAAAGCGGACTTCACAGCACCCACTGGTTGGCCGCTCAGCAGGACTGCGTGACAAGTCGTTCTGCCTTTTCCTCCCCTTTTCAGAGCAGGTGTAATATTAACTAAACCCTTAATATGATCATTTGGGGCTTGAAATGGTATGGTCATTCTTAAAGAAGTGTTTCATTTTTCCGTTCCTAAATGACTTCTCTGGCTGAAAATCGAAACTGCCACATTACTAAAACCACTTCTTTCCAGATGGGAGGGAAACTATGGATTTTAACAGAAAGGAAACTGCCTAATTGCTCAGCAGTAAAAAATATATATATAATTCTGCGCAGGCTTTCCCTTCCCCCTTTCTCTGTGTCGCTGGTATGAGAGAATGGCCTGAGCTGGTATTTAACAGCCCCCCTCTCAAAACAAAACAGTCTTTATCATACGTTCCACAGGGCTTCACATCTGGGGTCAACTCCCACAGACCCCACCCCTACCCTGCTTCCCTCCCTCGCCCTTTCCCTCTCTTCTTTCCTTTCTTTCTTTTCCTTCCTCCCTTCCCTCCTTCCTCCCTCCCTCCCTCCCTCCCTCCCTCCCTTTCTTTCTTTCTTTTGTCCATTCAACAATATTTCTTGAACTATGTGCCAGCCACTGTGCTGAAGCTCGTGATTTCACAGGGAATATTCCCCGAGCTCGTGGAGTTCCCATTTAGGGACCAGAGATTCCGTTTCTCAGCAAACTCATCAACGCCTTACTGTTTTCTCTTTCTTTAAAAGAGAAGAGCAGTTTGATGTGCAGGCCTGCCCCCCAACCGAAAACAGTCTCCCCCCACAAATAACAGCAAACCCCAGTGCCCGCTCAGTCCCAGCTGATGTGTCGGTTGCTGGCGGCAGGACAGTGGTGGAGGTGTAGGGGGAGGTGAGCCACCCTCTCCGAAGCCCCTCTGGCCCCATTCTGTGTCCCTGTGACTCCAGGTGAAGTGCAGCTGGCCTTGGAGATGCATCTTGAGGTCCTGGCCGCTGGACTCCCTGCCTCCCGGGCCAGCTGGCCCCCCGACAGCAGCATGGAGCCCAAGGCCACACCAGCTGGTGTCCCCGCACCTGCAGAGGCTGTTATGCTGACACAGGTGCCACCATCAGCCTGCACTCGGATCGCAAGACATCCTGAAGCTCATGGCAGAACTGAGCCGGCGGTTCCTCAGTTGGTCTCTCCGTGCTCTGGAGATGTCACCGTGATCCAGCCGTCCACCACGTCCCTCATGGGGCAAGTGGCACATGAGGGTGTTAGTTATGAAAAGCACCACCTTCACTCTCCCCCCGTGTCCCTCTGCTTCCGGCGACGTAGGAGCCCCTCCTCTGACAGCAGGGCTGACGCCTGGTTTCCAGGGCATGGTGCTGAAATATGGGCCTGGGAGGGCAGCTGTGCGAGGTCTCAGACCGACACAGAGCTGGAGAGACAGCGAGGAGGCCAAGCTGGGAACGCACAGAGCCAGATGTAGGAGAGCAGGATATCTGCCCACGGACCAAACTCATCTTGCAGTTGTATTTTGTTTGTCATGCACAGTGTTTCTGGAGATTTTGAATTACATTTCAGTATTTAAACATCAGAAGGTTCCCCTTAAAATGTGAACTCCCAGCTTCTTCTGGAAACGTAGAAGATGGGTCCTATCTGAGCGGCAGCGACAGACTGGAGGAGAGCGGTCTTCTGCCCCTGCTGACGGACACAGGCTCTCAAGTTTGCCACAGTCCTCAGCCAGCCCTTGCACCCACTCGAGCAATCCGCCTGGCCCCTGCTCGCACTTAGCTGCCTGTGCAATTGCACTCTTCAACTGCAGGGATTGTCCTGACTCCTTGTAATGTCGGATGCTACTACTAAGTTACTAATGGCGGTTAGAGAATCAGTGCTTACAAGTACTTTACTTTTAAAACTAATCAGAGCAGCACCAAAGTTCTCCTTGGAGTGACTTTGTTATTACGCTCAGTCACCTGTATTCCGATATGCTTTTGAAGGGAGCGAGGAAGTCGGACAGTAAAAGCCAGGATGTAGGGTGGGCGCAGGTGTGTCGATAGCATCTGTCTGTGTTGCAACAGGTGTGGGGTTGAGACTGACAGGTATAGAGAGCTGGTCCCATTCCTTGGATGGAGAAGGATATTCTTTTTTTTTTTTTTTTGCGGTATGTGGGCCTCTCACTGTTGTGGCCTCTCCCGTTGCGGAGCACAGGCTCCGGACGCGCAGGCTCAGCGGCCACGACTCACGGGCCCAGCCGCTCCGCGGCATGTGGGATCTTCCCGGACCGGGGCACGAACCCGTGTCCCCTGCATCGGCAGGCGGACTCTCAACCACTGCGCCACCAGGGAAACCCGAGAAGGATATTCTTAACAGCCTCAGAGGGCGGCTGGAGTTGGTTGGTTGGCCTCCCGTGAGACAGCACCCGGAGACCAGGGCAGCCAATCGCACCATAAGAATCCAAGGTCGGAGCCCTAAGAGCTGGAGGAAGGAGGCTGCTCCGTCTCACACAGGGCCAGGTCTGCCCTTAGGTGAGTCCCACACATGGTCTGACAAGATGTGGTCCAGCTCAGGTGAGGTTAAGAAGGAAACAGGGTGAGAGTTGAGAGAGCCAAGTGTCTGCAAATTGAGGTCCTCGGGCAGGTAAAGACAGAGCAAGGCCCCTGTCTGGTTGTTAGCAGCCATCAAGTCCCCAGCCCGCCCAGTCTATCCTGTTCACCTCACTGTCTCTCCTGCTCGGCCAGAGCTCTATACACACAGGCAAGAAGGCGGAGCATACGGGACGGATGCTGGGGAGTGAGTAGATTTGGTGGTGGGAGCCTGACAAAACCCTCTTCCTATTGCTTTATCTTCCCAGTGAGAGAGGAAGCAAGGTCCTGTCTGAGAGTGTGGATAGGTGAGAAAGTTTGGGAGATTTCGAGGTAAGGAAGGTGTAAAATAGAATCTTGGAGAGAAGGCGAGTGAGTGACCAGGGAAATATGATAGGACTGCTGGCAGCACGAAGCTTGTAGTTATGCATCAGAACGAAAGAGATTCAGCTTCGTTGTGATTGTGGTTTTATCTAGCAGTCATAGTCAGCTGCTGGGTGCAGGCACAGAGCAGGGGCAGTAACACAAAGGAAAAATGACAAGGCTGTCAAGGGCACATGCAAGGGAGTAAAAATAATGTTCAACCATGGAATTTAAACCAGATGGGAGGGAAGCAGTAACATCCAAAGGGTATGAGCAGGGGAAAAGTGGTGGGGTCAATGGGCTGAGCGTCCCTGTGAGACTGAACAATCGCCAGAATCAGATACTGTTTAGAATGGAGTGGGTTGAAAAACAGGCGGTGGTCAGAGAGAGTTGTATGAAGTAGAGATTATGGAACGTGGCAATGACTGGTCATGACAAAGCCATGAGGGTGAACTGCCAAAGGACGGTGGAATATAAGCTTGGAGGAGGAGGGGAATTTAAGAACTAAGAGAATTACCGAAAAGTATGTGGAAATCACCAAGAATTAAGATGGGACTGGTGTTGGAGAGAGTGAAATAGCCACCCAGGACACACAACTGTCAAGAAGAGAGAGGCAAGACCAGAGGGGCTGGCAGAGGAAAGTAGCGCTAAAGGGTTGGGACTGAGGTAGCCTGACAGCAGGAGAATAAAACGAGGGTCTTAATGACTGTGGAAGGAAGGCTGGTCTGGAAGCAGACACGAGAAACCAGGAGGCCCAGAGGTACAAGGGAGAAGGACGGGAGAGACACAGTCATCAGCTAGAGAGCTGCAAAGGGAACTGGCCTCAGCGAGAGCCAGGTTCCCATTAGAGCAAGAAGAATGAGGGGACCCCTCCAACCCAGACAAGAGGCTGAGGATATAGAGGATTTTGCTGAGATGAACCTGGAATTCTGGAAGTTACAGGAGACAGTTTCCATGAGTCGGGGAGGGGTGGGAAATACAATCGCAATACAGTAGCGATGCGGGACCGCTTTAGGGATTCCACGAGCCAGAGGTAAGATCTGGGAATCTGGGGCTTTGTATACGGTGGACATGAACAGAGAAAAGGAAGACACGAGATTAGTGTGAAGGACTCAAGGCAGTAATAGTGGGGCCAAAAGTGTTGAAACCCAGAAAAGTTTGGGTGTCAGGGGCTAACTCTGGATTCTGTCACCAGACAGGAGGAGGTTTGGGGAAGCTAGGTCTTACTCCAGAATCTGAAGCCTCCTCCCCAGGCCCTGTGGATGGTTGATAGGTCTCCTGGGAAGGTGAGATCCTAGATGCCGCGTGCACAGGGCTTACTCTCAACTCCCATTGAGGGAGAAGGTGGCCTTGCCTCATTTTCCTCGTGTGCAAAATGAGGCATAATCATACCTACTTCATGAAGTTGTTATAAAAATAATGAATGTAAAAAGCTTGGCAACATTTAAGAGGCTCTGACGGTTCTCCTTCCTCTCAATCACAGCTCCATCAAACAAAATGTGCTATGAAATGACGGAAGAGTCGCGTGTAGTGAGGACAACGTGGAGATGAGCGGGCCATGTGCTAAGTGCCTACTTTTTCTAGGTACGCACTTGGAAGGCCTAACAGCTGGCTCCATCCACAGCCTCCTGGTCTCCAAACGGAAGCTAATCAAAGTGCCCAGGTCTCTGTCATCGGTCTCTGTAGGACTGGTCTAAGAAACCACACTTTTTAAGTGACATAAATTCCAACTGGTGGCTCACTATATCTTGTTGATTGCTTGGGAAGACAGCGAGGGGCTGGAGCCTGGCTGATGGCTCTGTAATGATTGTGGCTTTTAGCCAAGTTATTAAGTGGCTAGAGAAAGGAGGTTGGATGGCAGAGCTCCGCATTCCCCCTCCACCCTCTCCTTCCTTGACATTTCAGCTTAAGTCACAGCATTTCCCAAAAGGGTATTAGCTCTTGCGGACAAAGGGCCCGACTGCATTAAGCAAGACAGTCTTTAGTGCACGGATCAAATTTTCACGTGCTGCGAGGGGTGCCTGGTCTCGTACTCAGAGCAGCTTACCCCTCACTTAGAAATCTGAGAGGAGCCTGTGTGGCTCGGCCTTTTGAGAAAGAGCAAAGAAGTCACCTTCAGAAAGGACTCACTGGATCTTTGGCCTCCAGGAGCAGGGAAATTAATTAAGATGTACAAACTGCTGCACCCAGAAAGTCCCTCTTTCTGGGTCAGGAGGAAATCAATTTATCCATGGGATTTCCCCCTGAACAGAGCCAGCTTCTGTCTACTTAGCATTGATAAAATCCATACATCCATCGGGAAATAAACAAAGGGACCAATATCGCCGGGTGTGAACTAAAGGCTAGGACTGGCTTGGACATTTTCACGCACAGTCTATCAGGTTTGGTCTCTGCGTGAGTCTATGACACTAGAACAGTCTCACACTTCTCCTCCTGATAAACTCCGTGAGCTTATTATCTTGTCTCATCAGAGCTTTCTGGTTTATCTGAACAGAGGAAGACACATCCAGCTCCTCTCGGATATCTAGATGTCGAGCTATAAAGCATCTTGCCCACGGGGTCTCCTCTTGGGGAGTGAGCTCTATACTGCAGGAAGATTCCTCCTTTGCTGAGTGTGAGTATGTGGGGAAAAGATGAAAGTGGCACCGAGGAACGTGGATGGGACCCTGCCTGTCTGGGAGAGGGAACCAAGGGCCCAAGCACAAAGGGGGAACCTTCTCCAAGCCCCTGCCTCTTTGCCCCAGTTGGAAGACTCTTGACCTTCAAAGGCAGAGTGGTCCCTTGTAGATAAATCCCAACTCCTCCCTTCTCATGCTGAGTCCAGCCCTTGGGGACAACTTCTCAGGCCCGGAGGGCAGACTGGAAGGGAGGTGATACATACGCAGGAAAATTCAGACGGAATAAGATGGAAAAGAGTTGGGGCGGAATTGAGGGTGGGACTTGGTGATAAAGACTTAGTTATTTCGACTTCGCACTCTGCCCTTCCGCTTCCTTTCTGCAGGATTCTCAGTGATTTATAGCCTCACAAGACTCCAGGAGTTAAGGGTACCGGGGACAAAAATCCAGAAGGATTAAGTCACTGAGCCCAAAAGGGAAGAGAGGACAAAAAGCTTTTAGGACAGAAGCACTGAGCAGTGGATGTCTGCTGCTGAGCAAATGCCCACCCAACTTTCTCTCATGGCAGGCGGCCTAGTTTCACAGGCAGCCTCTCTGTTCTTACAAGAGAATTAGGATTAGTAGAACAAAGACCTCCAGGGTGACCACCTGCTGACAGGACAGAGCCTTCCAGACGGCAGAGGAGGGATAGGGGCTGGAGGGCGTGGCAGAGCTGTGTCCTATCCGGAAGGGTTGGGGCCAAAGCCCAGAGCAGCCTGAGTCTCCATGTGCCTGGTGCCTCCATGCCAGCTCAGCCTGGAGTCGACCAGCCTGAGCACCTTGTCACCAGGAATGCAGGGGCGATGGTGTGGCTTACAGGTGCAGAGCTCGCCCTGCACCAGCTAGCCCAGTCCAAGTAGAGTGGAAAACCAGTAAAGCCCAGGAAAGGAGACTCAGTGGGGAGGCAAAGGGAGAGGTCTGCGCCCTTCATTTCTATATTTTCTGTATTCGCAGCACTTAGCGCACAGCTGGCCTAATCAGATGGATTAATCCCTAGCTCTGATGCTCTCTCTGTGTGTGAACCTGGATTAAGCCTTTGAATATCTGAGACTCAGTTTTCCCACCTATGCAATGGGGTGGATATTTTGTGTATGTGTGGTTAAAATGCACATGGCATAATATTCGCCATTTTAACCATTTTAAAGTATACATACAATTCAGTGGCATTTAGTACACTCACAGTACTGAACAATTATCCGCCCTGTCCAGAACATTTCATGGAAACCCCACTCATTAAGCAGTCACGCCCCATTCTCCCCTCCCCCAAGTCCCTGCAGCCTCTAAGCTGCCTTCTCTCTGCAGAGATTTGCCTATTCCTGATATTTCATGAAGATTGAGTCATCCATTACGTGGCCATTCGTGCCTGGCTTCTTTCACTTAGCAGGATGTTTTCTGTTCATCGGTGCCCTTTATCATATCCTTTATAATAAACTGGTAAATGTAAATAAGTGTCTCCCTGAGTTCTGTTATCCATTCTAGCAAATTATCAAACCTGAGGAGAGGGTCGTGGGAGCCCCTGATTTATAGATGGTTGGTCAGAAGTATGAGTGACCACCTGGGACTTGCAATTGGTGTCTGACGTGGGGGACAGTCTTGTGGGACTGGGTCCTTACAGAGTTGGTACTGAGTCTGGGTAGCTGGTGTCAGAACTGTTTAATGGGAGGGGAGAACCGAGCCATTTGGTGGCAGAAGTATTCTGTGGGTAGAGAAAGGGTTTTCCTTTTAAGTAGTATATCCCACGATAAAAAATATTGTGGACGAGGGCTCAGCAATAAAGAGAACAAACTGCTAATATACACAATTACATGGGTGAGCAAAAGAGGCCAGACACAGAGGGATGGGCAGTGCAGGATTACAGTAGACGGTTGCATTTATGTGAAACTCTAGACCCAGCAACACGGATCTCTGGTGACAGAAATCAGAGCGGTGATGGCTGTGAGGCACGGATTGACTGGGTGGGACACAAAGAACTCGCTGGCATGAAGGAGATGTTCTCTGTCTTGCTGGGGTGTGGGTTACATGAGTAGATACAGTTGTCAAAACCCATCAGAGTATGAGGCTAAGATCTGTGCATTCACTGTTGGTAAATTTTATCTGAGTGAAAAATAAAATGCAATGAAAAAGAAAGAATTGTGAAGAAGCACCTGACGGGGAAATATTTGACATTTCCTGGAGGAAATGTCAGATTTCTGGTTGGTTCCAAAGGATGAAGGAAGCAGAGACACTGTCAAAAGTTCTCCTGCCTGTCTGCAGAGTTTGCTTCCACCTGTGTCCACATAAGGCTATCAGACCTCTGGAGGTTTAACCATCGCTGTCCGTGAAAGCAGGCCCTGGAAACCATCTTCCACTCATTAGCAGAAACTGCAGAGGCTTGTGCAAATCTGGTTCACAGGACATCAACCAGTTTCTGAAACACATCCACAAGCACCACTATGGAATGATGGCAGATGGCGTTCTGCTGACAAAAGTGTAAGACGTCAAGAAAGAAACTGCCAAATCTTACATCATCCATCTAAAAAGGTGTGAAGTAAATAAATGAGTACCGATAACATCAATGGGAGCAAAACTGAAGTAGACATGCACTGATTTCACATAAACTCCCCAGCAGCAGAAAAATGAGATTAGAAAGAGCATCATTTAAAAGCCGGCACAGGGGCTTCCCTGGTGGCGCATTGGTTAAGAATCCGCCTGCCAATGCAGGGGACACGGGTTCGAGCCCTAGTCCAGAAAGATCCCACATGTGCAGAGCAACGACTAAGCCTGCACTCTAGAGCCCGCGAGCCACAACTACTGAGCCCACGTGCCACAACTACTGAAGCATGAGCGCCTGGAGCCCGTGTTCTACAACAAGAGAAGCCACCGCAATAAGCAGCCCTCGTCAGCTAGAGAAGCCCACGCACAGCCACGGAAGACGCAACGCAGCCAATAAATAAATAAATAAAATCTATTTTTTAAAAAAAGAAAAAAATTTTAAATAAATAAAAGCCAGCGCAAACACAGCACCGTATCCGCACATCACACCTCAAGCCTCGCACCGGGGCTGTGCAGGGAATGGTGATGCCTCATCCCTATTCTCTGACGGCTCTGAAGCGGCTCAGGAAGAGGCTGAAACAAACACCAGCTGCTCAGGCTCTGCCCCCTACCCCTCCTGTCCTCATCCTTGTGCTTTGCTCAAAAGCAGGCATCGAGATAACGATATCATGACCCTGTTGTGAGAAAAGCTCCAGTGGAAGTTATTCTTACTTTAAAAGAAGACCACTTAAGTAAAAATTCAAAAGTGAATTTTTTCATAGGAAACCTACTGGACTGGAGAGCTTGCTGGCTGCAGAGGCCAGGGCAGAGCCTCTGAAAACAGACCACAGGGGTGGAGGCTGGACCTGAGCCAGAATCCCAGCCTCCTGGAGACCACCTCCCACTCTGTTCCCTGTAGGTGTCTTCATTACATTCCAAGATGGAGCTAACATTTGCTTAATCCTGAACTATCTACACAGTTATATAAGTAGCTGGTGCTCATAAAATACGATCTCTACTTCCAGGGCTGACTGAAAATATATATATTAGAGGAATTTCCAAGAATCCAGGCAACTTGAGCACAAACATATAATTGTACATCTCTCTCCCTCCGCATCCCATCCCTGGCCTCCCAAATCACAATCACAAGTATCAAAGAAATACCAAAGTATAGGGAAATTACACCTGGAAGGTGAGAAAGAATGTCGCCCACACACCATTCACTCCGTAAGCTATAGGCATTGAGTGCTGTGTTGTATGTTGTAAATGTTCCGATACTCCTGCCCTATGTAGAGAAAGCCTGTCCCGCACAGATACACCTTTGAACAGATATTCTCTTCCTGGGATCCACTAACAGACAGTGCTTTTGACACCCTTTCATCCACTGGGAGCTCCCAGACAAGCAGCACACACGTGTACACACAGAGTCTCTAATAATTTTTTACTGTCTCACTTTCAAAAATACATGAAAAGAATAGAAAGCAAGGACTCAAACAGATACATGTACACCCATGTTCACAGCAGCGTCATTCACAGAAGTAAAACATGGAAGCGACCCAGGTGTCCATCAGCGGATGAATGGATAAACAAAATGTGGTACAGACAGGCAGTGGGTTATTATTCAGCCTTTACGAGGTATAACATTCTGACACCTGCTACAACATGGACGAACCTTAAAGTCATTAAGTTAAGTGAAATAAGCCAGACGCAAGAGGACAAACATTGTACGATTCCACTTACATGAAGTACTTAGAATAGTCAAATTCATCAAAAAACAAAGTCGAATAATGGTTACCAGGAGCTGGGGGAGGGGGAAATAGGGAGTTACGGTTTAATAGGTACGTAATTTCAGTTTGGGATGATGGAAAAGTTCTGTAGATGGATAGTAGTGATGGTCGCCTAACAATGTAAATTTACTTAATTCCACTGAATTGTATACTGAAAAAAAAATAGTTAAAATGGTAAATCCTACATTAAGTATATTTTTCCACTTTAAAAAGACATGGTCAGCAAAGGACAACCAGACACTTGAGAAAGCCCTCTGAAAGAAAAAGAGCAAAACAAATAAATATAAATAAGAAACCTGGATGATTCAGACATGACTGAAGGAGTTGAAGAAAAATCTGTAAATAGACTCTTCAGTGGAGTGAAAGGAGATACCGCCCCTACACACTGCGTATTACAACCCAAATGGTCATTTCAAAAACAAAGAGAAAACTTCTGAAAATCAAAACATTTGATAACAAAAATTCAATAATAGAATATAAAGTTGGGGAAACAGTCCAGAAATGGACCAAAAGATCAAGAGGTAGAAAATAGTGGAGGAAGGAAAAGAGTTTTGTTTCAGAAATTACAATATCTAAATAATTGGACTTTCAAACAACAGGGGAAATAAAGAAAAGGAAATCATCAAAGGAAATAATAGGAAAGTACTTTTCAGAACTGAAAGCCAATAAGTATCCAGATTGAAGGGGCCCATAAAATATGCTGCAAGATGAATAATAAAAAGCCAAATAAGGCACACAGTTTTGAAATTTCAGAACCCCAGGGATAAAGAAAGGGTTCTAAAAATACCCAGAGGTAATGAGGACCTGGTTGGAATAGAGTTTCTGAGCGCTTCTCTGAGGATCTTTGAAACCACCTGATCTACTCTTATGCTTCTTTCCACCCTGTGTGGCAACTCCCCTGCCCACCCAGACTTGTTTTTTTTAAAGTAAAATTGGTATATAACTACACTAAAAAATAAATTAAAAAATAAAAATAAGGGCTTCCCTGGTGGCGCAGTGGTTGAGAGTCCGCCTGCCGATGCAGGGGACACGGGTTCGTGCCCCTGTCCCGGAAGATCCCACATGCCGCGCAGCGGCTGGGCCCGCGAGCCATGGCCGCGGAGCCTGTGTGTCCGGAGCCTGTGCTCCGCAACGGGAGAGGCCACAGCAGTGAGAGGCCCGCGTACAGCAAAAAAAAAAAATAATAATAAAATAAAATAAAAAAAAATAAAAATACCCAGAAAGGAAAAAAATAATGGGTTATGTGCTAAGGAAAATAAATCAGAAACACAACAAGTCTCTTATAAGCAACATCAGACACTGGAATATAATGGAGCAAAACCTTCAGAATTCTGCGGGAAAACTTACTGCCAGAACTTACTGCCTGGAATTTTATACCCATCTAAATCATAAATTGAATATGAGAAACAATACAGATGTTTTAAGACGTATATAAGGACTCAAAACTTTTCCTTACCTTTCAGTCTTTCTTAGGAATCTACCAAGAATAAAAGGAAAGCACTGAACATAACACAGGAAGTGAAGGAATCCTAGGATAACAGCTGTGCTTTACAGTCTAATGCAGGCTCCCGTTCTGCAAGAAGACTTTTCTGTCCCCATTTTTCTTGACAGCTAAGCAGCAACCACTTGCATTATCTCATCTAATCTTCTCAATGAACCCTAAAAAGAAGACATGATTTTTCAATCCACGTGGTTTAAAGGGTATATAGGCTGTAAGTCAGGAGAAGGAACAAGTTTTAAGAGGAAGATTGGAACTTCTTTTTGAGATACACTCACCCCAATATTCATAGCAGCACTATTCGCAGTAGCCAAGACACGGAAGCAACCTAAGTATCCACTGACAGACGAATGGATAAAGAAGATGTACTACATATATACAATGGAATATTACTCAGCCATAAAAAAAGAATGAAATAATACCATTTGCAGCAATGTGGATGGACCTAGAGATTATCATACTAAGTGAAGTAAGTCAGGCAGGAAAAGGCAAATATCATATGATATCACTTATATGTGGACTCTAAAAAATAGTACAAATAAACTTATTTACAAAACAGAGTCATAGACATAGAAAACAAACTTATGGTTACCAAAGGGAAAGGTGGGGGAGGGATAAATTGGGAGTATGGGATTAACAGATGCACTCTCCTATATATAAAATAGATAAACAACAAGGATTTACTGTACAGCACAGGGAACTATATTCAATATCTTATAATAAACTATAATGAAAAAGAATAGAAAAAAGAATATAGACATATACATATATATGTATAACCAAATCACTTTGCTGTGTACCTGAAACTAACACAATATTGTAAATCAACTATGCTTCAATTTTTAAAAATAAATTTAGGGCTTCCCTGGTGGTGCAGTGGTTGAGAGTCCGCCTGCCGATGCAGGGGACACGGGTTCGTGCCCCGGTCTGGGAAGATCCCACATGCCGCAGAGCGGCTAGGCCCGTGAGCCATGGCTGCTGAGCCTGCGCATCCGGAGCCTGTGCTCTGCAAGGGGAGAGGCCACAACAGTGAGAGGCCCGCCTACCGCAAAAAAAAAAAAATAAATAAATAAATAAATAAATTTAAAAAATAATAATTTTTAAAAAGAACTTCTTTTTGATACACTGAAGTTGACAACAATTGGATATATGTATCTGAAGCTTAGGACAGAAGTCTGGGCTGGAGACATGAATTTTAGGAGGAAAATGAAGGTATGAGAGGGGATGAAAAAAAACCTACGGAAATCAACATATTTTTAAAACAAAGAGTTGAAAATTGTAAGAGAAATGATAATGAATCAGAGAACAGATCAAAACTAATAGAATAAAAACAGTAATCAAAGATGTATCAGAAGAAAGAATCCATGACTCATAGAAACACCAAAAGCTAGCAATGAAAAGGTTTTCTCCATGTAGCTGGAAAAATTAATGAAAAGAAACCAAGATGAAGAGTTGTCCTAGGGCTTCCCTGGTGGCGCAGTGGTTGAGAGTCCGCCTGCCGATGCAGGGAACACGGGTTCGTACCCCGGTCCGGGAAGATCCCACATGCCGCAGAGCGGCTAGGCCCATGAGCCATGGCCGCTGAGCCTGCGCGTCCAGAGCCTGTGCTCCGCAACGGTAGAGGCCACAACAGTGAGAGGCCCGTGTACCGCAAAAAAAAAGAAAAAAAAAAGAGTTGTCCTAGTTAAATGTGTTACATGAGAGAGAGAGAAGGAGAAGAAAGAGGAGGAGGAGGAGGAAGGGCAGTTTCCAGAGACAAAATGTTGGTTATATATTAAGGGAATCAACCTCCCTACTAGTCTCATGCTTTCAGTGAAGAGGAACTTCTGTGAGGATAACATTCATAGCTTTTCTCTCCACCTCTACTAATTTCTTCGCCTAAGAGCAGTGCTTTATCTGATATTTGCTCCTGAAAGAGGGAACTGAGCTTGCCTGGCTCAGCCCCTACTCCTGTCTGGTCAAATTCATAAGCTATAAAAAGTATGCACCCTGTCTCCTTACCTGCCAGGTGGTAGGAGTCCAGCCCTCAGGTGGAGATGTGCAGGTGTACTGTGACTCTGCCCGCGATTCTGTCAAAATCAAGAGGAGAGACTATAAGTCCCTTTGGCTACAGATCTAAAATCACTTTCTCCAATCAGCTTTAAGAAATGCAACTGACATTTTGATCTTCCTTTTCCTATCTCCTGTGTTCTCAAATTAATCCCCAAATTTGTAACCCAAGTTAGTCCTAATTTGGGAGGGAAAGAGGAAATAACCTAAAATACCAATGGTTACCCACGAAAGATTACCCATAACATGAAGTATGAGAAAACAATGGCAAAGTTCACAAACTGCTAGTTCTTAGGCAAAATATAACCTTGGTAAATGTTCTGTTTAGTGATTTTAGTTGGCATATACAACGTTTTATATGGCCATGTAATTAGGCAGGCATAAGATTTGATTATAACACGTCTTCCTCCAAGGCTGCCTCACATTTAGGTGTCCTGCATAACCTCTGTAGAATTTGAGTTTGCTACCCCTGCAATAAAGCAGTGATGACAGAATCTGAAGTTAAACAGAGGAGCTGTAGATCTCTAAGTACCTATATGGCTAGACCTGCAAGCCAAATGCTGACTGAAAAAGCAAGCTGCAGAATAATGCATACAGTAGGGTATCATTTACGTATGTTTAAACACAACATATTTTCTGATTTGCTGTTATGATTCATATGAAAGGTTTTTTTTTCTTCTCTCTCTAGAACTTTCTAGAATCTTTTCTATACACTCATGTTCTGCATTTCATGATGGTATGTTTATAAACATGAGAGACAAAGACACTGACCTCACTGAGCTTACACTCCAATAGGTAATAAATTACAAACAGATGAATGCACACGTCATATGACAGGACTTTGTAACTTATAAAGAATAAATAAACCAGGGCAAGGGTTTCCTCCTCTTCTATTGGTTTGTGTAGGGCAGAGCCATCATATAGGGGAGGAGGGGTACACTGCTGAGTGGAATTGGACAAAACTTTCAAACTGCCTTTCCAAATGGCCATGCCAATTTATAATCCCAATGGTAGGATAATCTTCCCCTCCCCCCCACCCCGTTTGACCGAAACACATTGTATCCATTTTCATTTTCTTGATTAAGTTGTGATTTGTCTCTTGATATTGTTTTCCTGTTGGGTTGTACAGCTGATTCATGTTTCTCCTTCACAGACCCAATTTCTGGTTCCGAGTTCATCAGTGTCCTCGTGGTGCTCCGACCACAGACCCCTTACTGGAAAGTGTCCGTGAAGAACTCCCCATGCTTGATGCAATCACCCAGGTTGTATTTCCATGCCTGCTCTGGGCCTCAGCAGGTATCACCACTGATATCTTATTTAAGCCTCACCACATGCCGAAAGTTAAGTGATAAGTATCTTCATTGCCCAGATAAGCAAACAGACTCAAAGATGATGAATTACTTATTTCAGGGTCCCACAGCAAGTAATTGCAGGAGTCAGGATTCAAAACCATGTTTTTTTACTCTCTGAAGCTTGTGTTCGTCTCCCTTAAATACTCTCATTGTCAGCCTCTGGGAGCAAAAGCTATTCCGCTACAGCATTGGCTATTTCAAAGTTCAACCTAATTTAGATCGGTGCTAGGTGTAGTTCACATAAATAAAGCCTTTGCAGGTGTCAACAGATCTTCTCAGATCATTTCCTACCTCAATCCATTACTAAAGCTGTTTGGTTCCTGAAAAGCAAGGTCTGCCTTCCATCCAGGTTCTAGGACCACCCTCTGAATTCTGGGCCTTCAGTTGCTCTCCGTACTAGTTGACAGTAGCCCAGAATATTTCCATAAAATTTCCTTCAATTGTCACTTCTTTTAAATGCTATAAAACCAGGAAAGATGTCTAGGAGGGATTTTTCTAGCTTCCAACATCATTTTCTTCTACACAAACATTTACATAAACATCAACATGTCTGAAACCAAATTACATGTCAGTTACTTAGGTCCCAGACAAACAGTGATTACTTTTAACTCATGCAAAATTTAAGATCACAGAGTTCTACAACAGCGAGGTCAGAAGGAATCACAGCATCCACCCAGCCCAAGGATGGCCAATAGAATCCATAACTGGAAGTGGTGGCGAGAAAGCTGGAGTCCCATCTGGGCTCTGCAGGAAGGAGTGCTGTGATCCATTAGCAATGTCTGCCCTGGACAGCTACAGGAGTTCCAGGCCTTTGAGGCAGCTGTTGGGAAATGCTGATCCAAAATGAACACTAAAACATCACTGAGCTCAACCAGTTAAATATGATTTGCCCCACTCCCACCAAAGCAGACAGCATCCTGACACGAAAAATTTAAAAGCCCAGCTCTACTGAAACCTCTTACAACTTTCTCAGTCAGTCTCAGTGAACTTAAAATCTCAATTTAAATATCCCATGATATAGTGCCTTTCTCTCAGAAGAAGAAATTTATTTACTTATTTATTTATTTATTTTTGTGGTACGCGGGCCTCTCACTGTTGTGGCCTCTCCCGTTGTGGAGCACAGGCTCCGGATGCACAGGCTCAGCGGCCATGGCTCACAGGCCCAGCCGCTCCGCGGCATGTGGGATCTTCCTGGACCAGGGCACGAACCCGTGTCCCCTGCATTGGCAGGCGGACTCTCAACCACTGCGCCACCAGGGAAGCCCAGAAATTTATTTTTTTATATACACGTTAAAGTGGACTAAAGAAACCCAAAGAGGAAACAAGAACACACACACACAAACAATTTTTCAGTGATTCTGCTTTGCCTTGTTGAAGTAAGTTCATAAATACAATTTTTATTAGTACAAAAAAAAATCAGTTGCTTTTAACCTCTTCCACCTCCCCAAGCAAGTAAATACTGAAAAAAATTGTAAGGAATATTGGCTTGCAGGAGGGCCACTCAGGCCTGGGGTGTCCACACATCACCATCTGGCCCTACTGTCAGACGTGTGAAAAGGAATATGTGTATTATATATCTGTTTTCTCTAACCTTGTCCAAAGCATGCATTTTATGGAGGAAGAATCTGAAGCCCAGATAGACTAAACCATTTATCTATACACACACAACTAGTTAACGGCAGAACTAGGCTAAGAATCCATTTCTCCTGCTTGCTGGTTTAGCACTGTTAGCCTACATAGTCCCACATGTAAATGACTCCCAGGTCATCTACTTAATCACCCATCACTCACCAAATACAAGTGTAGAAGGCACAGAATTGAAACAGTACAACCTTGGGCAGCATCAAGATGCTCACAGCTGGATGGGAGGCTGGACCTGCAAACCGAGAGCTGCAGAGGACTCTCTGCCTTCCTGAGGAAGGCATTTGGAGAGCTCTGAAAATCCCCAAACTCGCCCATACTATTGCTTTTAAACCTCTTCACTACCCCTGCCAGCAGTGACCATCAACTTCCTTTCTGAAGCTTTTTTTTTTTAACAAAGAAACATCTTCAACACTTCATGATCGTTACTATGCACAAAGCAATGGAGAACCAAAAACAATCTGAGCTCTTTCCTGCCTTGCCCTCTTTGCCCTTGATGTTCCCTCCAGCAGGATGGTCCCCTCCCCCCATCTTCACATGGCAGTTCCTCTCTTCACTGCAAATCTCCCTCCTTCCTCTTTTTTTAAATTGTGGTAAAATATATGTAACACAAAACTTGCCATTTTTAAGTGTACAAATCAGTGGCATGAAGTACATTCACAGTGTTGTGTGACCTCCACCGCTGCCAAACAGAAACTCTGTACCCACCAAGAAATGACTCCCCACTTCCCTCTTGCTCCAGCCCCTGGTAATCTCTAGTCCACTCTCTGTCTCTACAATTTGCCTTTTCTAAGTATTCATATAAATGGAATCATGCAATATTTTCCCTTTTGTGTTGGCTTATTTCATTTGTGTTGGCTTATTCATAATGTTTTCAAGATTCATCCACATCGTAACATGTATCAGAATTCCATTCCTTTTTATGGCTGAATAATATTCCATTTTATGAATATACAACATTTTGTTTACCCATCCATCCACTGACGTACACGTGGGTTGCTTCCACCTTTTGGCTGCTGTGAATAATGCTGCAGTGGGCAGGGCTCCTTTCCAATGCTCACCTCTCTCTCTCACTTTCCATTACATCACCAGCTTTATTTTCTTCATAGAACATATCACCACATGAAATTAATTGTTTTGTTTATTCTGCTTCCCTCCCCTCATCCTCCTCCCAAAGGTACAGTCCACAGGAGCAGAGAACCTTTTCATTGCCCACTTTATCGCCAACCTAGCATCCTAACATAGGGGCTGGCATATACTCGATACTCAAAAAATATCTGTCGAATGTATGAATAAAAAAGCAATAATGAAATGCCTAGGTTGGGCAGGTGACCAGACTCACTAACTTGCTAACTAACTCCCGCCCCCCGCCATCACAGAGCAGGTCACACAGACTCATACTTTAGCAACATGACAAACTACTCCATGTCATGGCTCTTTGGGATACGGTGCCTCAAGTAGAAGTCACTAGTGTTAATTCCTCAATGCCAAATAGCTACAACATTATATGGTTGAAAGTTGCTGTAACGGCAACGTGGGCAAAACATCTAAGACACAGAAGTGCCAGTGAGTAAAAAGAAGTGGGAAGAAAAACGGAAAGCAGCTTTGTGCAGCTTTGTGCCCTGAAGAAAGGGCTGGTAACATCCCTCTTACACCAGAAGAGAATCTCACTTAGCATAATTGGCCAGAGAGGCAGGTGGAAAAGTGGTCCAGCCTGGGGGGGGCTCTGGCACCACCTTCTGTTCTGGCAGCTCCCAAAGCCGTCACCCGATTTAGCAGGTCTCTCTTTATCCCCAACGTTGAGGCCCACACACCTTCTCCCTGAGAGAATTCTTCCCACGGCTCTTTTCCCTGGGAGGGTATAGAGAATTTCAGTTCGTGCACGTTGATGCCATCACCGCTTACTACATGGCTATTTCCTGGGGCAGGGAGATAATCCAGTTCTGCTCCTTCCCAGCACACAGGAGCATAAAACCGTACTATATAACATATTATGTCAGACACAGGCGCTGTCCAGCTCAGCATTCTGTCCCTGACACCCGGAGCAGGGAAGATTTTGTGAGCAACTCTAGTCCTTGCTTCACGTGACACACAGATGCCACGTCCTGCTCTCCCGCCACAGAGTGCCATCGTGTCCCTGCTTCTACTCTTCCGTTCTCTCTGGACCACCCGCACATCATCCTTCCTGGTTCCACTAGCAGATGCCCACTGGCCTCTTGCAGTGTTCTAGGATGTCCGTTGGGAACCAGAAATTTAAAAATGAATGAGTTATGGCCCCCATAGGGTTCCACTGGGCAGCAAAGGCAAGGACCACTTGACAGAGCAAGTAGGAACTACTTAGGCAGTGGGAAGATAGGGACCCATGGGGCAGATCTTGAAAGATAAGCAGTGTAGAAAGAAAAGGGAAAAGGATGAGGCAGAGGAAGTGTGGGCACACTTGTATATCAGGGAGAAAAGCCTGGGGTTTGGGGCGGGGGGAGAAAGAGAGAGAGAAGGAGAGAGAGTGAGAAGGAGGATATATGAGAGAGGGAATTAAATGTTTTCTAGAGAAAAAAACAGGAAGCAAAGGAGTCGGCAGTTACTGCTAGAAAGGTTAACTTTGGCAATGGAGGAAGCAAATATAGGTAAAAATATAGACAAATTAAGAAGACCAAGAGGCATACATGACATAGATCATCTCTGAGGGTCTCCATTACCTCTGTAGAGTCCCAGCTTCCCCCATGAGCTGGGAATGAGGAGGTGATGGTGGGTTGGGTGGAGTAGGTGGAGGTCAGGGGTAGCTGCTGAAGAGAAAGTAAGAGGTCAACTAGAGATAGTTAAAAGATGAGCGAGCAGCAGTGGCAGCCCAGCAGAGGCTGAGGGGCTCATAAATGTGTAATGGAAGCACTTCAGCATGGTGCTGTGGTTTTTCCCAAGTATCGTCCAGCAGCCCCGGGCCAGGGAGAGTGAAAACAAGCATTTGGATTGACATAGCACTGGGGATGGAGGTGCAGCTGTGGAAGGAGGCCAAGCAGATGAGGGTGAGGAGGGATTGGATGAGAGGGCCCTTGAAGAGATGGGTGATTAAATCTAGCCTAAGAAGGGGAGATGGGCAAGGCCAAGAGAGGTCTGACAGCCTGCAAAATCAGGTGTCAAATATATCCAGCGCATAGCCATAAGGCTTTGTATTAGTCAAGGTCCTCTAGAGAAACAGAACCAATTCCTTATAATAAGTCTCATTATAAGGAACTGACTCATGCAATTATGGAAGCTAAGAAGTCCTGTGACCTGCCGACTTCAAGCTGGAGCCCCAGGAAAATGGTGCTGTAGTTCCATTCCAAGTCTGAAAGCCTGAGAACTAGGAGAGCCAGGATTGTGAGTCTAAGGCCACTGCCAGGAGAAGACCAATGTCTCAGTTTAGGCAGTCAGGCAGAGAGAAAAAAAGGCAACCTTCCTCTGCCTTCTTCTTCTATTCAGGCCCATGAATCAATGCCCATGGGCATTGGATGATGCCCACCCATATTGAGGAGGGCCATCTGCTTTACTGAGTCCACAGATTCAAATGCTGATCTCTTCTGGGAACACCCTCACAGGCAGAAATGATATTTAAGCAGATATCTGGGCAACCTATGGCCCAGTCAAACTGGCACATAAAGTTAACCATCACAAGCTTGATAACAGTAGCTCTTATTGTAATCCCAGGCATGTACGCACCAGGCATTAATTAAGAGCTTTACGTGTATGGTTCCATTGGGTCCTCTCTCACTTTACAGAAAAGTAACTACAGCACAAGGAAGTTAAGTTACTCCGGACTTGACTACCCCCAAAACTCATGCTCTTAAACATCTGGCCCAAAGAGGTTGTAGTGCTAGATTTCTGAGCATATTGTTTTGTAGGCTGAGCCGTCCCAAGTGATGAACAAGGTGTAGGAGGTGGCAGTGGACGTGGATTGCTGAAGTGAATGGAAGTTGAGTCATTGGGGCTGAGGACGTCAGAGCAATCTGTGACTGGAAAGTTGAATGACTCAACAACAAGGGTCAGAGGGCCAGGAGTCAGGGGCCTCAGAATCACAGGAAAATTTAACTGTCCAGAAGGGTTCATGTGAGGAAGGACCAGGCTGAAGCCAACTGGAAAAAATTTTGCAAGGGCCGTGGAACCTCTGAAATTTGGCAAGAAGTGGCATCTCTCCCTTTGAAAGGTTCCCAGTTGGGTCAGGGGCTCCCAAGACCATCCTCAGGTTCAGTGATTCACCAGAAAGACTCATAGAACTCAGGAAAGCTCTGACACTCATGGTTATGGTTTATGACAGTGAAAGGATACAGACTCAAATTTGCAAAGGAAAGAGGTAGAGAGGGCAGAGTCCAGGAGCAACCAGACATGGCCTTCCAGCTGCCCTCTCTCAGTAGAGTAGCCCAAACAGGACGTAATCCTCCCAGTAATGATGTGTGAAAGCACCTGGGAAGTACTGCCAGCCAGGGAAGCTTACCTGAGCTTTCATGTCCAAGGTTTCACTTGGGAGTCAGTCACCTAGGCATGAAATACCCACATGACTGACCTTAGCTACCCTGTCTTCAGCACTTCCAGAGGTCAAATCGATACAGCATGGCCCAGGGCCCCAGGCAAACAAAGGCACACATTCATTATAAATCACATTGTAGCCATAAACTATCTGGGGTAGCCCAAGGCCCCAGGTATACAAAAACACTCTTATCAAGCAGAATACTCCGAGGACTTAGAAGACCTCTCTCTGGTCAAGGGCCAGTCCTTTCTTTGGAATGTGCAGGGTTGAAGCACCCCAAGCCCTCTGGGTTAACTCTTCACAGCACACCAGCACCAGAGACCAATAAACCTGATTTGTGATGTAAGACACCCATTCTGGCCCAGAACACCATAGAGACCGCCAGGGATCAAGGATGACCCAGTCACTTGAAGGTAAATTTTGCATTTAAAGCTAGAATGTTATCCTTTGAGTTTTGGGTTCACAATGAACTCAACCTCTGAGGCTGATCCAAGGACTTTTCTACTTTAGACCATCCTACGCTCTCTCTGATCAAGGCTCAACTCTCCCAATTAACATTAAAAACAAGCAAGCAAACAAATAAACTGACAACTCTCATGCCCAACCTTGGAAAACAAGTGAAAAAGAAGTCTCTGATATCCATTAGACATCCACAAACACACTGCAATGAGGACCAAGAGATTTCCTCTCTACACTGTGTACTGGGATCCTGTTCCTAAGAGCCCTATGGATAGAACGCTCCCAGATCCAAACACCAGGCTGAGAAAGCAACCAGGAAGCAGCTGGTGTGCTTTGGTCTAACACTACAGTGGGTTCACTGGACACAACTGGGTCGGCCATTCTTTTGCCTCTAGAGGGTACAGTAAGCAGCAAGTATCACATTCTCCTGGGTGTACAAGCTTGTAAAGAGTTGAAATAGAGACGGAGGCAGAGATAGAGACAGAGAAAGAGATAGAAATGGAGGTTTCAGCGGACGTTTTTGCTAGCATAGCGTTTCTGTCATGCACTTGCCTTCTGATACGCCTTGTTTTCGTTTATGGGAGATTTTATTCTTTTTTTATTGAAGTGTAGTTGATTTACAATACTGTGTTTCAGATGCACAGCAAAGTGACTCAGATTTTTTTGTGGTTTTTTTTTTTGCAGATTTTATTCCATTATAAGTTATTGCAAGATATTGGTATGATTCCCTATGCTATATAGTGCACCTTTGTTGCTTATTTATTTTATGTTTAGTGGTTTTAGTAGGGAAGAAAGTAAGTGGATCCTTTGACCCTGGCATTCTAGACCATGGACGGCACTCAGCTCATCCTCTTCCTACTGTAGTCCCCTTGCAGATCTCAAATCAGACAAGTGCTCCCTGTTTATTACACACAATGGTAACCCTGCTGCAGAAGGATACTTCTATTATGGAGATAAAACCCATGGGAGTTTTGCTGGCTACTCCTTTATCTCTACCTTCTAGTGACCAACAGTGAGACTGTTCTATTCCAAATGCCTTTGAGGAAGGTTGTCACAACAGTAAAGAAGGGAAAAAATAAATAAATCGATGCTCAGCTTTCACGTTTCAAAATGAATGTTTGAACCCAAGGCAGAGGCAAAAGCCTGAGAGAAAGGGATATTGGAGTTCCAAAGCAGAGCTCATAAAAGCCCAGCACAGAAAGTTTATTTCCAAAAAAGTAAGCAAAAAGAATTCGTGATCCATTAGAGCCAGTTTTACCACCATTCATATTATATTAAAATCTCCTAAAGTGAGAAAAGGGGAAAATTATGAGTGGTCCTGAGGTGGGGCTCCTGTCTTGCCCCTTTGAGGTCAAGTCTATAGGGATGGAGGAGTACCGTAAGTTCAAGAGCAAAAGGAATCACAGCTTGCATGCTGAGCAGGGCCTAGGAAAGTGAATGGGGTCTTGGGACTCTCCACCTGCATCCTTCCATGGAGCCACAGGGATGGAGAACTGACTCCAGGGTCTAGGGAAATGGGCCTGACCCGTCAGGCTCCACATGGGAAGACAAGAGACTGAATGCTTCTCATTCAACCTTTAGGGCTGGTGGGCCCTAGTGGCCCCTGGTCAGCTCGTGGAGATTCAGAGTGACCTTTATGGATCAACCACCAGGGAAAAGATGAAGGCTCAGACATACCAAAGGAGCCTGGCAAGGATGGGCAGTGGCAATCAGGGCCAATGAGAGTGAGGCCATCGTGGTAGCTGTAGAAGAGAAGACGTAATGGCCTAGAACCAAACGCCACTCCCAACGCCTGGACAGCCCTCAAGTCTCCTGGAAATTAGGTTCAATCATGGAGGAAAGAAAAAAGGGGGAGAACTGTGAATGAATCGAGAAAACCTTGAATTGGTTGAGTTTGTCCTGGAATGACTACCATTGAGTTTCCATGGACAGAGGTGTGGAACTGGAGACAGAACACAAATTCAGTTATGGAAAAATAAGAGCCTTACCCTTTACTTTGCAAGCCTGAGTTGGAGGTCTATGGAATGAACACTTACAATATTTTAAACTCCTGAGAGCTCAAAGATGTGAGAACAGGTAGGTCAGTGATAACAGCAAGAGCAGCAGGCTGTATATAAATTTTTGTATATAAATTTTATATAAATGTTTAATGCTGTATATATAAATTCTAGTTTGTGCAAACCAAAATTTGGGGTGCATTGTTCTGACCATGGAACATATGTGAATGGGTCCTGCCCCTGAAAGTGGGAAATGTATGTGCCTAGGTCATCTTCTTTCTGTATCAGGAATGCAGCCATCCCTGACCAGGTGACAGATAGTGTGATTGTGCATTTCAAAAGGAGAGCTATGTATGTGCCACTTCTGGGTATGTGAAGCCATCTCAGAGATGTAGACTGGGCCCCCAAATGTTGGGATGGCTGGAAAAATTCAAGGATCAAGTTCAAAGTCCTTAGTATGACAAACAAAGCTTTTCACGATGGGGCCTTGCTCCCTTGACCAGTCCCTTGGGACTCCCTAGCAGTCCCATAGTCAGGAAGACCACAAGGAGCGCTCTAAACCCACCATACTGTCTTGCCCCAGGGCCTTTGCACAAGCTTCTCCCTCTGCCTGAATGGGCCTGGCTATCTCTACATATCCTTCACTTCTCAACTTGAACTTACACCTTCCAGAAAGGCTTCCCGAATTTTCCCAAATTGATATAATTGTCCTTCCATGAACTTCCATGGCATCCTGAGTGAACCCCAGTTGTACCACTTATCAGGCTGTATTTAACTGTTTGTTTCCCTATTTATCTCCTCCACTAGACTGTCAGCTATTTAAGGGCAAAGGCATGTCTTGATCATCATTGTATCCTGGAACCTAAAGCAGCACCTGGCCATGAGAAGGTGCTCCACAAACACGTGTTACTTGTCAAGGTTGACGACTACTGGGCAAGGAGTGATCTGGACCATTTTAGAAAACCCAAGCTGATTGGGCCACCCCCCTCGGGGAAATGGCCACAAGCAAACAGACATCAGAGTCAGAGAGTTGTGGCCAAAGAATTTTTCTTCACTTGTTCCCCAGGGGAAATTACTGCTTTGAGCAGCAATGCTTTAAACCTGGTTCTTAAAGGAAGAGAAACCTCCATGGGCTGGTAACTCACATCAGCAGATGCATAGCTGCCCTCTCTCCAGTCTGTCTGTGCTTCTTCAATCAGGCAGAATATCCCCATCCTTCAGACCACCGTTCTCAGTCTGGGCTTTTGGGGGTTCATTGTGTCAGCAACCCCCGGGGTTCCCACTCCACTCAGGGTCTTTTCTTGTGAATGCCCTGAACAGAAATACTCTCTTTAGAACCTTCTCAGAAGAAGGCTCCATGCCAGGCACTTGCACGTAGAACATTAGATTTAACCCTCACAAAAACATTGTGAGATAAAACCATTACCCTCAGATGTAGAGAGGCAAAGACCGAGGAGGTTAAATAACTTGCTCGAGATCCCAGCTAGTGAGAGACTGAGCTGTTCTCAGGGGGAAAAAATAACGTCTGTGACAAGACTGTTCAAGTTTTTACAGTACTGTCACAGAAAATGCAAAACTCCGCTACCTGTTCCCGAAAGCTCTGGGTGGCAACACACACACACACACACACACACACACACACCTTGAAGAGTCCAGCAGGTGATAATTGGTGTTGCTACAGCATGAAAGAATAAGGGAGCTGTGAAATTCTCCACCATTCTGGGAAAGAATCAGGCACTTTTCTACTTTGATAACCACGGTATTCTCAAGCGTAAGGTAAGGGTTTAAGCCACAGTTTCCCATGCTTCTGATTTAAGTTTAAAATTTCCAGGAAGAGCAGAATATGTCAATTAGTTAGGTCTTTGATTTTTTTTAATAGATTATGTAAGTTGTTTACTCTCACTAACAGCCAGGAAGAGTCCGAGCGCTGTCCATTGGCCTCACATCAATATTCCATGCACGCATTAATCATTCACAGATTACTTTATACTCTGCACATGCCCTCAGATGGCCCTTTACCCAGGTTGGGTAGCTCGAGTTATAAATGCCAGTGCCTGTAGGAGAAGCAGACCCATAGCACGAATGTTACAGCCCCAAGGAGCACACGTGCAGGGGTCTCTAGTGACTCAGAGAGCATGTGTTCTGTCTGCAGGGGGCGCCACGACTCAACTCCAGCCAACGGTTGCCATGTAGGATCCCAGAGTCCTTGTGGCTGGGTCTCCTGATTTTCAAAAAAAAAGCCGTTAAGTCTGGAATTTTACACGAAATTTCCTGATCACTATGAGAGCCAAACAGCATATGCCTGTGGGTAACTTTCCATCCAGTCTGCGATCCCCGGATTACTGTCTACAGCAGTGCTGTCCGCTAGGACCCGGGACTTCGACGAGCTCATCAGAGTTAACCCCAGAGCAGACAGCCGTGCAGCCACGGGGTTGATGGCAGCAGAGGGCTTCGTGTCTGACGAAATCGTGAGCGTCGAGCCAAGGAAAATAGGAACTATCTGTCCCAGAAGAAAACGGCAACGCTCAACACGTCCTTCTGGCCTCGATTTTAACATCTTTGGTAATTTCGCAGCAGTAGCACCTGCTCAGGCAACGAGAGGCGGCTTTGGGAACATTGCATGACACCTTTTATCTCAGCTCTGGGTGAGGTGAGCTACAAGTACAACTATCTACAAGCAACACAATCACAGGTACAGAGCCGTGATGAGATGCCTGGTGCAATTCAGAAGAGATCTGAGCAAGGGATTAAACAGGCTTCCAGAAGGGTAGTGTGAGGCTGGAGAAGAGGCTGGGCTGGCGGGAAAACTCATGTGTTGATCCCCAGAAGCGTCTTTCGTTTCTTGAGCAAGGATGTAGAGGGGCTCTCCTCCCGCCAAGCATACGATGCTAGTCGCCAGGGACAGAGCCATGAACCACGCTAATGACTTCCACTGGCAGAAGCGAAGAGGGAGCCCCTGAGTTCTGTCCTGTCCAGGCAATACCTCCCCTCACCCAGCCGTGCCCTTCCCCAGCTGACCTGCAGGAAATCCCAGGGCTCCCTGTCCCCCTCCCTTCTTACCTGCGACCCCAACAGGACTGATTCCACCTGGCTTTGGACCTCTGCTCGCTTCTGCACACGAAGCCCTCAGGCTTCTTAAACTCAACCTCATCACCCTGCTTCTCCTCGCTTAAACCTCTGTCCATCTCCTAACCTGACTACCCCTAACTCCCCAGATCCTCTCATTGGGTCCTCTGGAACGCATGGTCCATTATCAGAAAAATCTCTGTATCTTCAGTTGTATCTCTAAACATTTTCTTCACCTTTCTGTCCTAACAGAACAAGGAGCCTGTTCCAGAACAAGGAACTGAGCAGAAGATTAATTTTAAAAATAATCATATGATTAGCAAAAACTAGTATGCACACTTAACCATGTTCTAGGCACTGTTCCAAGCACTGTACCTATATCGATTCCATTAATCTTCACAACAACCCCATAATTAAAGCCATTACCACGCCTATTTTCTGATGAGGAAACTTAGGCACGGAAAGGTGAATCGATTAGCCTAAGTTCAGGGACTTAAAAAGCAGGGGAACAGGAATACAGGATTTGAATCAAGGCAGTTGAACTCCAAAGCCTGTGCATGGAACAACTGTGATACACTGCATCACAGAATGGTCTTTGGTAGAAGAGAAGACGCCTCCAAAAAGGGGCAATCTGGGCCACCCCAGGGAGGCAGCACTAGGAGTCCAAATCTGTTTGGGTCTAGAATCCACCACTAAGAAAAGCTCAAAACTCCTGCTAAGGACACGGCTTCCTCTGTCATCCTCTCAAGAAGTGGCTACTTTTTTTCATTCCCACACCCCCTTGTTCCACTAGGCCTTGTGGGGGGGGGGGTCCTCCCTGCTCTTTATTCATCTTCTATACCATTGCTCCCCGCCACTCTAGGTTTTGAAGGTAATACTGCCAGACTGAATATTCCACTATGCTTCCTTACTGGAGTCATGCAGAGACCCCGGGTCGCTCCCCTCATTCCTACAAGATCTGAGCACCTGCCCATTGTCAGTTCTGATCTCAGCAATTTCACTTTCCATTGAGAAAATCCTTGCAATGCCCTTGACTTGCAGTTCCACGACCTCCTCTCTTCCCATTCGAACTCATCCTAACTCGGCCACTCCCTCCTCTGGCCACGCCCTAGACCTTTCCATACAGGTCATTCACTCCTCCATTATCTTAATTCTAAGGATCCTACTTTCCAACCACTATCTCTCATCTTTAGTTTGCCAGTTCCAAAAATGATTGACCCCTGTCTAACCACCTGATCATTACCACCTTTTTACTATCCCTCAATTCCTTCATATCCTTACTTTTTTTTTTACCCTGCTTACATTCAAATACACAATATTATCATGACTCTCTAGCATGTACTCCAAATCCTTTCTTCCTCTCTCCTTAATACTCACCTGAAAAAAACACAACCCTTATTAAATTTCACCCTAACTATTCTGAATCTCCATCCAAGCAACTGAGCTTGCTCTGAAGAGAATTTCACAGCCTCCCGCCAACTCATCTACCAACTTCAGGGCATCTGGCCCCTATACTTTGTCTTCCCTTGAATTACCATGGATGAATGGAAAGGCTCTTCTCTAAGGCCAGCCCCTCTGTTTGAATCCCATAGCCTCATTCTCTTTTCAATACCAAAGTCATTATCAATCAATCATCCCCTTCCCTGCATCATTGGATTTTCCCTCTCTTCTTTTTTTTTTTTTTTTTTTTTTTTTTTTGTGGTACGCGGGCCTCTCACTGTTGTGGCCTCTCCCGTTGCAGAGCACAGGCTCTGGACGTGCAGGCTCAGCGGCCATGGCTCACGGGCCCAGCCGCTCCGTGGCATGTGGGATCTTCCCGGACTGGGGCACGAACCCGTGTCCCCCGCATCGGCAGGCGGACTCTCAACCACTGCGCCACCAGGGAAGCCCTTCCCTCTCTTCTTGATCATTTCCATCAGCTATAGAAAAAAGCCTTCCTGCCCCTCCAATCCCTTCCCGCTCCCACCCCATTGCTCTGATCTCCTTTAACTACAGTTGTTTCCACGTTCTCTCCTTCCCTTTTCTCTTGAACCCAATCTTCCCTGAATTACTGCCCCATCACTCCACCATAGTTCTGACCCAGGTCATCAGTAACTTCTAGTTTACCAAATCCAATGGTCAATTCTCAGTCTTCACCTTACGTAGCCTCAGAAACATTTGACGAAGTTTGTCCCTCCCTTTTCTCTGAAACTTTTTTATGACTTGCTTCCAGGATGCTCTTCTCTCTAGGTTTTCCTTCTACATCACTGACTGCTTCTTCTTGGTCTTCTCTCCTGGCCCCTGCCCATATCCCAGACCCCGAAACTCTGGAGCACCCTGGACTCAGCCCTCAGCTTTCTTTTATCTGTCAACCTTCCTGTCCAGGGACCTCATCCAGTCTCATGGCATTTACACTGGTGGCTTCCACAATTCTATCTCCAGCTGGACCTCTCCCCTGAATTCCAGACATCTCAGCTCAACTCTACATCTCAGTTGGATTTCTAATAGGCACCTCAAACTCTACGTGAACAAAACCCAGCTCCTGATTTGTCCCCAACGCGCACACACACAGACACACACACACATGATCTTGCACAATTTTCAGTAATTAGTACGTCAACGCTCCCATCCAAAACCTTGAAGTCATTCTTTCCTCCTCTCTTTTCCCCACTCCCAACACCCAAACAACAAATCCTGTAGATGATGCTGGGAAAGGAGGTCTCATGCACAGTCTTTTAACCCACACTTGGCCACAGAAGAACCTTGGGCCTGGAACACTTCCTTACCAAGAGATGGAGCCCCTACACCCTGTGCCAGGCTTATCACCTTGAGCGGGAATATCTTTTCGTGTTTCATGCACCATGACTGTTCCTTTGTTCCACTTAAGCATGTACATCAACAGCCCTCAGGCATACCCCCAGCTTTCAGTATTTCAGGCAACACGAGGGAGAGGTTGGGGTCCTTCCACTGTGGCACTAGAGGGATGTGTAGGCCAGTCGCCCTGTGTCAGCTGCTTGTGGGGACCTGATAGCCATGAGGGACCAACACACACAACTGGATCTGATCTTGCTCTGTCTCTTCCCTACGTAAGTGAAGCGTTATTCCATCCAGAGCTTGACTATGCTGTGTTTTCCTTGGCGACTCCAATACCAAGATGCAATGGGAAGAAGTGTTTAGAGTCCTCCTCTGGGACTGATAACCGGTGCCTGGTACTTTGCTCAACACTTTATCTTCAGAATATGTACAGCATCTGCTTCTTACCACCTTAGTCCAAGCTACTCTCACCCGGATTGTGACATAGCATATCCTTGCCTCCACCTTTGCCCCCATGACAGTCTGTTCACATGGCAAACAGGAAAATACTTGAATTCTGCTCAAACGTAGCTTCCAGTCGTGCTCAGAGTAACAGCCAGGGCCACCTTTGACCCTCTCTGATTTCATTTTCCACCACTCGAGAACTGGATCATTCTGCATCAGCAACATTGGTCTCCTTGCTGTTTCTTGAATCTACCAAGCATGTTCCAGCCTCAGAGCCATTGTACTTTCTGTTCCCTTTTCCCAAAATGCTCTTCCTCCAGATACCTTCATGACATGGTCCCTCACTTTTTTCAGGCCTCTGCTTGAATGCCACCAAACCACCACATTTAGTAGTAATACCCTTTATTCCCATCCCTGGAACAAGAATGGGTATTCTAGGGGACAGGCTAGACTCAAAATAGTGGCTGGAATGTGTACAGGTGAGTTACAGTTATTTGTGGAATGAATGATTCTTGTCCTCATGGAGCTTACACCCTAGTAAGCAGACAAACATTGAATAATTGGTGACATATAAATCACATTGCTGTGAATGATAGGTACAGAATGAATTAAGGGTATATAACTAGCATGTTCAAGGTCCTATGATAAAAAGGATCATGGGTTCCAGACCCTACGTTGTGTTAAGTCCTTAAGGATCAGATTGATGCCTTACTTAACTCTGTTTAAAAAAAAGAAAAAAAAAAAGAAAAAAATAAGTATGGCATAGACATGCCCAAATTAACTTGTCCTAGGAATTTCCATATTCTCAAGCATTCACTTAACCAGATTGTTCCACCTCTGCTTTTAGCTACATGCAAGGCAGCCTCAGGGAAGATGGTAAAAGAAAGAGGAAACCCCATGTGTCCAACCCTTTAGTACTCAGCATTTTCAACAGATGTAACCATGTCCCCATGGTACACTCAGGCCCAGGAAAGGTTAGACAGGAAGGCCTCCAGCATCCTGTGCCTAGAATAAGCCTTCTCTATGTCAGATTGAAGGTACCAATAGACACATGGAAGAAGAGGAATGGTCCCATTCCATTTGTGATATCAAAACCTCAAGAGTAAGAAGTACGCACCTTATACAGTGCGGCACCTAGTGAGAGCTTGATCAAGGGTGGATGGATGGATGGATGGATGGATGGATAGACGGACAGAAGAATGGGCAGCTGGATGGAGGGATGGATAGCAAATTAAGAAGGTGACAGATGGTCTGCTTTATTTCCCCACTCTGGTTCCTTGTCGTGCCCTGTGGAACAAGAAGGAAAATTCAAGAAGAATCAACATCAGCCTAGTGATTAGCTTCTCAATTCCCATATCTTGGAGGTGGAATACTAGGGAAGAGAACTTCTCACACTCTCTCCAAATAGCATCAGTCTCTCCTTGGACCTTAGTAATTAGGACATGATCTTGGACTGACTTCCCAAAGATTCTGGAGCTCAAAACCGGCCCATTATGCTGTTGGTCATTGTCATCACTTGGCCAAAATAAGCACTTAGGGAGCACATACTGTACGCCAGACAGGTTGATACGTGTGTAATGAAGATCATCTCATTTAATCTCACCCTCCTCCCACCTTATAAAATAAATATTTATCATTTCTATTTATGCATTGGGAAACAGAGACTCACAGAAGATTAGCAAGTTGTTCAAGGTCACAGCTAAAAATGTGACAGGACCAAGATCCAAACCCAAATCTGACCCTGGCTCGTCCCAAACGACCACACTACTGCCCCCACAAGCACCATCTCTGTGCCTGATGCTGTGTGTTGTGCATTAAACGGATGATCTCAAGGGATCTAATCCTCATGTCAACTCTCAGTCACTTTTTCCAGATAAAAAAACTGAGTCCCAGAGAGGTATGTATAAATCAGCTGCTGAAGGTCCTAGTGCAAGCGAGTGGCACAGGTGGGTTTCACCCAGGGCTGTCTGATGTCAAATTCCCCATTTTATAAAAGAAGAAGGAGAAGAGAAGAAGACCAAAAACAAAAAAAAAGCAAAGGTATAGTGAAATGCTGAAGGTCAACATCACTAATTAGTAAGAAAAGTGGGACTTGAATCAACTCTGTCACCCTCACAGGAGCACAGCAGTGCCCTCCGAGAAGTGTGTCCTGTGCCCAACCCTGACCCCTGCACACTGGGATGTCTCTTTGTGATGCTGCCTGGGGCTGAGCCAGGTTCCTAGTGGACAACAAACCTTGGTCGGTCTCTCCCAAGGACAGGGCCCAAGTCAGGCAGCCACGGAGCCAGGAAAAGGTGGGGATTCTGCTCTGTTTCTGGGTCATGCTCATTCCCCATGAGACTGCAAAAAGAAAGCCACCTAAAGGCAGCATGCATCGGCTGAGCACTTGACCCAGCAGTCACTGTGTTGGCCTGGGGGATGGAGTGTAAAACATCAGCTGGATGTGAACCACATTTATCCTGTTCTCTGTGCCCCAGAGTGTATGCAGTTTACTTTCTCACTGGAGGTGCAATTATTTAATGAGGTGCCGAAGCCTGGAGAAGATTGCACATTTTAATCAAAGCACCAAACGAGCGAGCCTAGATGATTTTCCAAAATGTATCAGAGGCGAATTTTGCACAGCAATGTCTGGGTATCAGGTAATTAAGTGAAAAGGGGAATAACTTCCCAAGGGGTGTAAACGAACACACCGAGTCAGTCTCACTTCAGTGTTATGCTGAGTAGGGAAAATGGATTTGTGAGTGGACGGCGACCCAGGACTCCTCCTTCAATGTCAAGTCCGGCTTTGTGGGGCAGAGAGTCCAAGAGCAGAGCTGCGGGGCCACGGCGCCCCCTTCAGGTTGAGAGGGGAAAAACAACCCTTGGAGAGAACCTTGTCCCACGCCCTCCAGTCAAAGGGGAGGGGGAAGCCTGCAGCCCCAAAAGGCAAAGTGAATTTCTCAAGGCCATATGACACCCAGGGGCAGAGCTAAGGCCAGTCACTGGCTTTCTGAGTCCCAGTCCTCTGTCACCTCCTGTCGACTAGGCCAGTGCTACGCAGATGTCAGCTATTAATAACGAAAACAATAATAATGACAATAACTAACACGGTGATAGCTGACATGTATGCGTGTATATGCCCCATGCTGTGCTTCATGCCTTGTATCCATTAACTCAGTAAGCTCTCCCAAGGACCTCATGGAGACATTAAGAGTATCCCCAGCTTAAAGGTGAAAAAAATAGAGGCAGAAAGAATTGAAGAAACCAGCCCTAAGTTACACAAGTAGAGAGTGTCATAGGCGGGTATTAGACACAGACCCCCTACGTGTCATCTAGCTGAACTTGGGCCAGCCCTGGGTTCCACGGTCTCTGGGTGTCCAAATCCTTCCCCGGGTTCCTAAGGTGAGTCTGAGCCTTTCCAAGGCCCTGCTTCCAAATCTGCTGTCTGTGTTTGGGACCACACTTATCCTGGTGAGCAACTCGGTCTTTTTCTCAGTTCCCACAAAAGCATAACAAAGACAAACGACAAAAGCAGAACAAGCAAAATGCAGGATGCGTTTGAGCGTGCTGTAAACTTCAGGGTCACAAACACAGAACACGTCCTGGCAATCTACTGAAAACTACTTATTAGACATTTTCTGCAATGGCCCAGGGATTTTTTTTTTTTTTTTTTTTTTTTTTTTTTACTGGTTTCTTACAGGGGTTTCTTGCTCTTTTCTCCGATGTGTGTCTCAGCTGTGGTTTGCCGCCCCAGGTCTCATCTCCTCCCCTTAGCCACTCTCTTGTGTCCCCCCTTGCTTTCTCCTTCCTCGTGAGGTGAAAACAAACAGTTCGTTTCCTCGGACATCCATGCTCTCACAGTCTTGCCTTCTGCCCTGGGCAGCTTATCAAGATATTTTCTTGGACAGAGGCAATTTCCATCTCTGAGAGGGATTCTGGAACTAGCTGCTAAGAAAATGCATTATTCACTGTGTGACACCAATAAATATGAGGTCTCCACTTGCATTTTTTAAGCCCACACGTATGTTTATTTGCACAGCATATGGTTTCTACATGATAATCCACCCGGGAAACCAGGTAAGTCAAATGTATTCATATATTGTGTTTCCTCTAAAGCTTATCCTTCCTTCACTTGCACCCCCAAGATCTCATCATGATGTAAACTTGATTCTGGCTGAGGCTGAAGGCTGTCCCTCCGCCCCACTGACCCCGACCTCTGAGCAGCAGCTCTCAGAGAGCGCAGACACTGACAGCTCCTTGAGGGTAGAAGCCTCTTTGGTTAAATCCTGTCTCCCCAGAACCTAGCACAGAGATTGCATACAGAAGGCACTCATTCCCTCATTCGTTCATTCATTCAGCAAACATCTGTTGAATACCTGTCATGCTCCAGGTCCTAATCTAGGCTTTACAGATATAAGAATAATGAAGATGTTGTCCCTAAACTCAAGGATGAGTATATATTGGAGGTTCTTGAAATTTGGGGTATATGGGTTACAGTGGGAAACTGTCCTGAAATCATCCTTCGAGAAAGCAATTGTATTTTGGCACACAGTCCTTGGTAGGTAGCTGCACTGGCCCCAATTCTTCACTTTTTTCTGTCTTATGCCCTTGGCCATGTAGCTGGGCAGGACCTTCCACCATGGGTGGGGTGGGGGTGACCTGCCCCACCACTTGGCTTTGAGCTCATCCTCAGACCTTGCTTTGGCCAAAGGGGTGTCAGTGAGAATGACACAAACAGAACTTGGAACGGGCTTGCACTTTAGGGCATGTTATCTCACACTGCCCCCACCACCACGAGAAGGACAAGCCTGGACCAGCTCTCTAGCACAGAAGGGAGAGGAGAAACACGGGACCAGAGCCCAGCCGCCCCAGCAAAGGCCAACTTAGATCAGCCAACAGCCGGGTATCCCCAGAGACTTAAACAAGCCCATTCAAGATAAGCAGAACCCCTGGAAGAACCCCAGTTGACTCCAGACACTTAAGGAAGAGTCACTTCCTGTGGGCGGCCACTGGGATGTTGTGATTGTTTGCCTCCTGTACTACTGTGGCAGTTGGTTAATAACTCAAAAATTTGAGGGCTTTATGACTAGCCTAAAGGTCGGTAGATCCCAAGTTGAGAACCCTTGGTCTTCTAAGGGATGCAGTGAAGGACAGGGGACCTAGAGCAGAGAGTATGAAGCAGTACGAGGGGATAAATCTAGGTGCTTTAAGAGCACCTAACAGGGGCTTGCTGTGAGGCTTGAGATGACGTCCAAACTGAGATCTGAAAAACAGGCAGGAGTTAGTCAACCGCAGGGGGAGAGGAAGAGGTCCCAGGAGTGGGACTTAGCACAAAAACCGTGAGATGAGAGAAAACGTGGCCAGTTAGTTATTTTGGTGGGACTGCAAGCATTTCAGCTGAGGTGCTTCAAAAATTGAGAGAGGAGCCTCAAACACTTTGAATTTTTGAGGGACGCTGATATATTAAAAGACAAAGATATGCTAAAAGAGGGTACAAAAATAGTGGTATAATTTTTTTTTTTCTGCAGTACGCGGGCCTCTCACTGCTGTGGCCTCTCCCGTTGCGGAGCACAGGCTCCAGATGCGCAGGCTCAGCGGCCATGGCTCACGGGCCCAACCGCTCTGCGGCATGTGGGATCTTCCCGGACCAGGGCACGAACCCGTGTCCCCTGCATCGGCAGGCGGACTCACAACCACTGCACCACCAGGGAAGCCCAACAGTGGTATAATTTAAGTATTCTTTGTGGAACAAGAGAACAGTTTTAACATTGGGAGGAATACAGTGTAGAGCCTTGTTCGGATGTAACATTAATGCCTAAACATGCCTCTCACGAATGTGAGAACTGGGCCTAGTGGCCTTCCTGCCCCCTGACCCCAACCTCATCTAAAATAGAGGGTGTGGAGACAAAGCTGGGTTGGCAAGAGCTGAGACTCAATAATTCCTTGTTCAACTGAATTAAAAGGATGTGAATAATTTTCAGATGTCAGCAAGGAGAAGATGCACCCTGGCTCAGTGAGGATCCTCTGGAAAGGCCCCCTCATGGCTAAAAACTGGAAAGCCCTCAACCCCAACTACCGGGCGTGATGCATGGGCCCCACCTTGGCCAGCTGGGTCACCAAGAGGCCCCCAGCCATCCTGCCAGCCCTTCAGAACAGGTCCAAGTCGCTCACTGCCCCACCGCGAGGTACAGAGGTGACGGCGGTGTCGCACCGCCACCTAGTGGTCACACCCGAGAAGTCACCTGCTCCACCCCTGGGATCGACGCTCCCACCCAGGTGGGCCTTCCCCTTGGGAAAAGTCTGCTAGTGAGTGACAGGGCTTAAAGTTTACATTTATACTATATAGTAGAGTTAATATAAAATACCTGGAACATTACGCTTATCACATAGTAACTGCAGTTATTTATATCCTCGTTATTACTGCCTTGATGCTGTAGAAATACCTCAGTCTCTTTGAAATTGACTGGGCTGTGGGAACACGAAATTTCTTAAGACGGTTAAGAATCCAACTAGTGGTTACCAGTGACGAGAGGGAATGCAGGAAGGGTAGGATGGGGCAGGGGATTAAGAGGTACAAACTACTATGTATCAAATAAATAAGCTACAAGGATATATTATACAACACAGGGAATATAGCCAGCGTTTTATAATAACTATAAATGGAGTATAACCCTTAAAGTTGTGAATGACAATGTCGTACACCTGAACCTTATATAATATTGTACCTCAACTATGCCTCAATAGCAAGAAGAATCCATTCCCCCTTTAAGTACTCAATAAACACATACTAGACTTTTAACTCACGCCAGTTCTGTGCCGTGTAACTGAGAGAGCGTGAAGAAGATATAAAAATGACCAAGATGTGGTCCCTACTGCAACACATTCCCAGTCCTGAAGGAGAGGTGGGCACGTGAACAGCCAGCTCCCACTTGCTAAACAGAGATGCAGCCGGAGACCTGGCTGTAACAGCGCAGCTTATTAAAACAAGCCTTTTTCTGTCTCAGGGTTTCGGCCGAGGCCCCCAACGCTGAGAGACGTGCGTGCTGAGAGGACCCATAGGTGCCGGGCCATCTCTTCAGGCCTGGCAAAAGGTGTCACTGCCAAAAGCTACTTCTGTTGTCACTAGGCCACCATCCATCTGCAAGGCAAGGGAGGAAAGTGATGAGGGCTTTGCAGAGAGGCACTGGTGTCCTGTGTGGGCAAAGGAGAGAGGTGCTTCACGGTCACCTCCTCAAGAGGGACAAAGGGGAAAGGCTTTGGAAGAACTACTTGGATCACTGGATACATGCTTCCTGAAGGCGGGGTGGGAGCCAGGCTCAGGCTTCAAGAGGCTGAGGTTAAACAAAGGGGTTGCCGTGGTAGCAAACAGCACCCCAACTGAGGGTGAGACAACAAGCCCCAGGATCAGCGGTCCAGGTGGAAGCCTGGAGGGAGAAGCCAGCCAGGAAGCTTCTAGGAAAAGACCCAGTCTGACTGTCAGATGGCGAGAAGTTTTTAATTGCTTTATTGAGAATACAACTGACAATAAGTATCAATATTTCAATTATATCTCAATAAAACTATTTAAAAATTCTTAACACTCTCAATACACACTTATTGTCAATTGTATCCCAATAAAACTATTTTTTAAATGTTAATATTTACTGTCAATACACACTTACTGTCAATTCTGTCTCACTTATTGCCACACATATTTAAAAGGTACCACCGGCTATACTCACAAAACCACAATCACGGTAAGACACACATCCATTGCCCCCAAATGTTTCCTCCTGCTTCTTTGTAGTTTGTCCCTCCCACGCCACCCTGCTCCTCTATTAAAAGGCAACCACTGATCTGCTTTCTGTCACTGTGAATTAGCTTGTAGTTTTGCGTATTTTATACAAATGGAATCATACAGTATGTACTCTCTTTTTCGGTCTGCCTTCTTTCATTCGGCATAATTATTTTTAGATTCATCCACGTTGCTGTGTGGATCAACTGTTCAGTATTTTTTTTTTTTTTTATTGCTGAGTGTGTACGAATGTCCCACAATTTGTTTCTTTCTTCTTCTATTGCTGGATGTCTGGGTTGGAGACGGCAGGAGTTTGACTAATTATCTTCTGCTCCATTATTTTTTAGAACAATTCTGCTGTCACATGTATTGTTTTATAATCAGGATGCAAGGTAATATGGAATCTAAAAAAAAAAAATGGTTCTGATGAACCTAGGGGCAGGACAGGAATAAAGATGCAAACGTAGAGAATGGACTTGAGGACACGGGAAGGGGTAAGGGGAAGCTGGGACGAAGTGAGAGAGTGGCATGGACATATATACACTACCGAAGGTAAAATAGGTAGCTAGTGGGAAGCAGCTGCATAGCACAGGGAGATCAGCTTGGTGCATTGTGACCACCTAGAGGGGTGGGATAGGGAGGGTGGGAGGGAGACGCAAGAGGGAAGAGATATGGGAACATATGCATATGTATAGCTGATTCACTTTGTTATACAGCAGAAACTAACACACCATTGTAAAGCAATTATACTCCAATAAAGATGTTGAAAAAGAAATAAAAAATAAAGAGGAAGGACTGCCTGGCAGGGGTGAAGGGATCTCAGCAGAGGGGTTGGGGGGTGCCACTGGGCGCAGACATGTTGAGACGGAGGACCTGTAAGCAGGCAGCCTGAGGTGGCATCACCAGCTTCAGGGGCTGCAGTCAGATGGCTTCCGGAGGAACTCACAAGAGTGTCACGTGGAGAATGTCCTCTGTGCCACTCTGTGCCAGTGACAACTGCCATACAAGACCTATTCTGTCCTTCCTCTCCTCCCAGCCCACCCAGGAGGGTCCCGAATTGCTTGCTGGAGGGTTGGGGGAGGTGAGTGGGAAGAAGAGAGGCAGGACTCCCAGCGCTCTCCCCCATCATTGACTGCTGAACCCAGAACAGGCCAAAGTGACAGAAAGAGAGTCTGGAGTTGATTTATCAGACTGGATTAGGTTTTCTAGGACCTGAAAGTAACCAAAGAACTTTTTTTTTTCTTTTGTTGCCTGAGAGTGACCAGAAAAGGTATTGCATTGACCCAAAATGTTATCCAGGGGCAGAGAGCAGGTAAAAATGAGCAGAGGTGAGAAAGAGTGAGCTGTTTTCAGCTTGAGTCTTGCGCATTCAATAAACCAGTTGCCAAAGCTCTGACTGAACTGCACCAGGAGGCTGGAATTTCAGCTCAAAGGAAGATCAAAAGGTGGGCATCCACATACACACTCAGACCTGTAAAAACAAATTTGCTAGAAGTCACCTCTTGATACCTTCGGCGACCCAACTTGAGGCCACAGGCAAAACGTTTTGTGGAAGCTCAAGACTGTTCAGACCGTGGGAAGAGGATGCAGACCATCCCCCACTGCTGATTTTCAAAACTAAAACAGGCCAAAGTGATGGAAGAAGAGTCTAGAGCTTATATATTAGAATGGATTCAATTTTGCACATAACAGATTCTCAGTCTATAATGGAACAAAAGATCCAGACTTTTATCATTGTTCCCCATCTGATGGGCCGCCTTAATGCACACGATAATCATAGCTACTTTCATGTTTGCAACAGCCCTAGGAAGTATCCCATGTTACAGATGGAGAAACTGTGGTTCATAAATGTTTGACTACATGCCCAAGTTCATATAGATAGAAAGCAGCAGAGGTGGAATCAAACCCAAGTCTGTTTGATTCCAAATCCCAGAATCTTCCCACCAGGTAACACTACCACACTGGGCTGTTACTGAGTGCGATGGAGAGTACGCTTAGTGTCAACATTTGAAAGGCTTTCTCTTCTGAAACGCCAGATGGGTGTCACTAAGAGGAAAGGCCAGCAGACTGTCTACCAAGACGTCTCATAAACTGGTATTACTTACCTTGGGGAATTTCCCACGATCCCGCTAGGTCTGATATCTGATACTTGGAAAACTACAAAATCTGAAGAGCGACCCATCTCACAGAGACATTTTAACCAAGCACAGTACACTGGTGTATAAAACCCCAATGCCTGTTTCTTAGTTCACAGGGAGAAATTACTGATGCTAAGACCTAAAAACTCAGATTCTACAGGGTTAGCCCATTCTCTCCCCAAAGGCTGACTCCAAGAGAAGCCAAATCACAATCTGAGAGTCTCTGGAGCACCTCGAACAGAACAAGGGGAAACTGATAATCCCACGCTTACGGGGACACGCTGAGGTAGCCTGGGGTCTCCATTTCACAAGAGTGATGGTCTGGCCAATGGGACGAGAGACATTTAGAGCGCGTGGGCTCCACTCTCTGCCCTCGTTGCGTGAGAACTTCTGGTCACTGGCTAAGGCTCCCTCTTCCCTGGAGGGTACTGCGATAGACCCTGTGGATCCTTGCCTCCAGTACTCCCATGTCTTTTTGCTTTCAGAGTTGACCAGTCCTACCTCTGATGGAGACATCCTTTCTTTATGGGAGTGCGTTCAATCTGGTGGGGCTGCCCACCTGGGCACTGTGCCTTCTCCTTCAGCTGGCTCTGCATATCTTTAATGTACTCCACCGTGTTATCCTACAGCTTAACTCCCAAAGGGCAATCTTACTCCCTTCAATCCCAAATCCAGAAAAACAGAAGTCTACTGTACCCCAGGAAGGATGGCTGAGGCAAAGGTAGAGAAGGTTCTTGCAGACAAGCACTATATTCTATTGTTCTATACTTGACTATTAGATCTTTTAAAGGGGGAACTAGTTTTAATGAAGAGATACACAAGCGTTGGGTGCAGAGAACCCAAAAAGGAAGGGATGAGTATTAACTCCCAAATGTTTAAGCAGGGCCTGGATCTATGCTCGGGGTTTCAATCAGCACAGCAATCCTAGGAAATAACTATTAGCATGCCTGTTTTTTAGTTGAGAAAACTGAAACCCAGGTTAAGGAACTACTAGTTTTGGGAGAGCTGGGATTTCTACATTGGCCTGTCTGACTCTGAGAGTCCACTGAAAGCACAAGAGTCAAAGAAAAGTGCTAATGTATGTGAAGATGTTTTGTGAGCTGATAATGAGGTTACATACGTGCCGTGTCTGAAACTGAAAGGAAAAGAAAATTAGAAACAGACCATACTTCCCAATTAGCGGACTGCTTTTTCAGCGAAAACAGGAGTCGCTTTCTAGAATGTTTTGCAAAGAGTGTCTGATATCTGGACTGGCTGCATCTCCACAGGGGCATCATTTTTTTTTTTTTTTACATCTTTATTGGAGTATAATTGCTTTACAATGGTGTTAGTTTCTGCTTTATAACAAAGTGAATCAGTTATACATATACATATGTTCCCATATCTCCTCCCTCTTGTGTCTCCCTCCCTCCCACCCTCCCTATCCCACCCCTCTAGGTGGTCACAAAGCACTGAGCTGATCTCCCTGTGCTATGCGGCTGCTTCCCACTAGCTATCTGTTTTACATTTGGTAGTGTATATATGTCCATGCCACTCTCTCACTTCGTCCCAGCTTACCCTTCCCACTCCCCGTGTCCTCAAGTCCATTCTCTAGTAGGTCTGTGTCTTTATTCCTGTCTTGCCCCATCACAGGGGCATCATTTAAATCCAGCCACATGGAGTCTTCCTGCTACACACAAGCTCAGCAGCCCTTCACTTAATTCCATCCTGAATCTCTAGGGCGAGGAGGGGAAGGCTCCCAAGCTCCTTCAAACATCAAAGGAAAAAAAATGTTTCCACCAGAAGCCCAAGACTGTGGTCACGGCTGTGCCCAGAGCTCACCCACCTTTGTAGACAGCGAATCCTTTAAAGGAATAAGAAGCTGCTCAAAGGGCCAGGGACACAGCTTGCTGTGGGTCATGGCTGGGATGAAGTCCGCTGGGAATTCTCCAGTTGCTCCCATCACTCAGGCCCTGAAAACCACTGTCCTGGCAGCTCCTCCTTGGCAGCCTCCACCTTCCTGCACTTGGCTCCCAACCCTTACCATTTTATGCAGTGAGAAAAGAAAGACAGCAAGAACCCTGGGGCGGTTCCCACTTTAAGAGACAAAAAGACCCAAAATATGGGGGAGAAGAAGCAAGAAAAGATTATGGATTGTCATCGTGGCGTAAGGCGCATTTCTGATTCCTGGCATGAGTGTACTTCTGCTGGCAAGACATAGTAAGCACCCCCCCACCCCTCACTTAGATGCATTCCTGTATTCGCTTCATGGTTCCAAGCTATCAAGATCTGGAAGGAAAGGAAAAGGAAAGGAGGAAGCGTAAGGAGGAAAAGCAAGAAAACAGGCATTTATCAAGTTTAAAAAAACATATCTGATTTCACGTAATCCTCCAAACAGTACTATTATTACCTATATTTTATGGAGAAGGAAACTGAAATACAGAGAACTTAAATATAGACCTGGTAGGATGCAACCCAAGCCTGGAGAACTGGAAAGTCCATACTCTATTCACTAAAGCACAGATTCAGAAGATCTCTCTGTGCCCATCAGAGAAAGAACATTTACAAGTTTACTCATTTAGCACCCAAGTTTCCTAAGGCGAAATGAGTATTTTTAAAGAATGTTATACGTCAATTTTCTGTCCTTTGTCTTCATTTTGTCAAGCTACACCTGGTAGGCAGAAAGAGGTCCATGCCCTAATCCCTAGAACCTGTGAATTTCTAGGTTCCATGGAAAAGAGGAACTAAGGTTACTAGTCAGTTGGCCTTGAGATGGGGAATTAGCCTGACTTATCCAGGTGGACCCAATGCAGTCACAAGAGGCCTCAGAAGTGACAGAGGGATGTAGAAGAGAGAGTCGGGGACAGAGAGATGACAACAGAAGCAGCGTCAGAAAGCTGCTATCTTGCTGGCTTTGAAGATGAAGGAAGAAGCCAGGAGACAAGGAACGTGGGCACCTCTAGAAGATAGAAAAGGACAAGGAAATGGATTCCTTCCTAGAGCCGCCAGAAGGAATACAGCCCAGCCCACCCCTTGATCTTAGCTCAGTGAGACCCACGTCAACTTGAATTTCCAACCTTCAGAACTACAGGTAATAAAATTATATTGTTTTGCACCACTAAGTGTGGTAATCTGCTTCAGCAGCAACAGAAAATTAATACAGCACATGGAAACCCAGGTATCACGCAAGAAGGTGCCAGCTTTCATGGTGCAGGCCACAACTCCTGAGGCCACCTCCCGGCTCAAATCCCCCCCGACCGTGTCTGCCCGGGACAGCCTGACTGAGCACCCTCTCACCCACAGTAAGATGATCTTGCCAAGGCAAACTGAAACAGTCCAGTCTGTTGGCTGAAATTTCATCCTTGTTAGGAATGGTTTGGTTGCATATCCCTACTCACTGCAGCTTGTTAAAAAGGAATGTCATTTAGAAGCAGAGTGAGACTTAAGGAACAAGAAAAATCAGCAGATCTCTCTCTCCTCCCTTCCCCCCCCCCCGCTTTTCCACACATATCTTATTTATTCTTCTCTTCTGGCAGACACTTAGTCGCTCGCCCCTCTGTTTGTACAAGGCTGCAGCATGGCCACCCCTAGGTGATGGTCTCTGTCCCAGTGACCTTCCAGCCTCTCAGCTTGGTGCCCCCCCACACACCCAAATGACGCAGTCTCCCCATCTCTGATCCAAATGCTCAGGACACAGAGAAATTCAGAAAACAGCTCTCGTCTGCTATTGGATTGTATTCAATCCAGTAGGTATTCAATTGGAATATCAGTCTGGTATTCACTCCCCACTCTCAGTCCTGGATAGCAGGGCGGGGCTGGGAGCAAGGGCACCTGCTACAAAGGCCTGCAGCACCCGAGGCTGCGGGTTGTGCGAGATCTTTGAGAAGGCATGGGGAGTAGGCAGGAAATGATTGGCATCTTCCGTACATCTGCTAACTCTAGGGATGGCCTTATCTTTGGAAACAGAAATGCATCATTTCTGGGGGCTGAGCTGCCCTCCTCCCTGCCCAGGCCAAGCTGAGCCCCATTTGCATCTGTGACAACTTTTTCTGTCCCTTCATTCTCTGACTGACATGCTCTCTTTTAATATGTTAATCTATTCAACCAAGTTACATTCAAATGTTGCTGGTCTGGGAACCGTGCTGTATCTTTCTGGTGACTTTGCATATTTCACAATTTAACTCTCAAAGGAAAAGAATGATTGTCTGGTTCTTGAAAGAAGGGGCAACTCACTGTGCACCCCACGTTCTGATGATTATAATCATTAATCATAATAATCTGAATAACAACAGCTTATTTAGGGTTTCAGAGTTCAGAAAATGCAGTCCCTACAATAATGTAATATGGTAGAGAAGATAAGCAATAACACAGATCATGAAAATGAGTCTCAGCGAGTTGGAATGATTTGGGCAAAGCCCCAGAGCATTGCGGGGTGCTTTGAGCTAAAGCAAATAATGACAAAGTAATGCCAGCTACTCTACATTTGCTATTTCTCATCCTCACACTCACTGGACCTTTCAGGTAAGACTTTGGCCAAAGTCCCACAGTTACAGGAGCATCTGATTTGAAAGCCCGGGCTCATCACCAAGGACCCCATCTGTGTCCCTAAATTCTTAGAAGTGCCTTAGATGAGCTTTTCCTGTCTGTCCTTCAAAGCTCAGATCAGACACCACCTCCTGCACAAAACCTGCCAAGGGGGTCCTCCTCTCTAGGGGCCAAGGCCCAGCCTGGGCCACCAAGACAGCTGGCTTCCTGAGGAACTGGCATTTATGTTGAGACCTGAAGGACGCATGGAGCGGAGATTGAGGGCATCCCAGGCAACTGCATGGCAGGGGCAGGGACCCAAGAGAGGATGGCATGTCCAGGAACTGGAAGATTCCTGGGGTGACTGGAGCACAGAAAGCAAAGGGATGAAAGGCCAGAAGAAGCTTAGAAAACCCGTCAGGGCCTTTGGGCTGGCTTAGGAATCTGGGGCTGTATCCTAGTGTCACAGGGAGTCTGGGGTGGGGTTAACATGATAATGCCAGGATGTGAGCAAAAACTATTTGGCTTCAAGGAATGGAAATCAGCTCAAGGTAGCTCAAGTGAAATGGGGGAATTTCTTATAAATTCCCAGAAATTTAATGAAATCTCAGAGCATGAATAGTTCTCAGGAAGGGCCTGGAGTCAGAATCTGGAAAACTCTTCCGGAATCCAAGAGTTAGTCTCTCTCTGTCATGTATGCCTGTGTGTCTGCTTTGTTATTTTCTCTTTCTCTCTTTGCACTTTCTCTTTCTCTGTTTCTCCAAAGGCAGGGTAGACAATGGTCCTCAGGTTATAAGTTATAGTTCCAGTCATACAGAGAGGCACAACGGTGTTTATGAGTCACAATTCAAAATGCCTGGAGAAAGAATTCAATTGAGTCAGCCTGGTAAATTCAATTATTTACCCCTAATTCACTGACCTATGGGTGAGCTCCAGGAAGCTCAAGGTGTCATAATACAAATGTGCCTTCCAGGAGATGGGGCGGGTCTCGGAGAAGGGGGGACGCTGGATCCTAGGCTCAGCAGACCTCAAATGGCATCTACTATAGACATAATCAGATCTGAAATTTACACAGATCACCATATCTGTCCATGGAGAAAGGATGGCACGGGCACTCCAGTGGGATTAGAGACACCAGAAAGGTACCCCATCCAAGTAAGAGAAGGTGAGGACTTCGGTCACAGTGGTGGCTGTCGTGCTGGGGAAATGCTTGAGAGATATTGGGGGTTCCAACTAACAAACTGTAGAACAAACTAGCAAACAAGAGGTGTTGGGGAAGTGCAACTAACAAGAAAGTGATTTGTTGGACATGAGGTCTAAGGGAGAAGAATGTCAGGTGATCGTCAGGTTTATGGTTTTACCGACTGGGTGGACAGTAATGTCACTGATAAAACATGGAGGACATTGGGAGAGAAGGGGGTTGGGTGGGCACAGTTCAGAGAATGATGAGTTCTGTTTGGGACAGGTGGAGTTTGGGTTGGCCTGTGTCGTATGCAAGTGGAGGTGGCCAGTGGGCTGTCGGACATATAGGTCTGGAAGAGAGGGCTGTTCTTAAGACACTGGCAGAGGGTAGTAATTAAAACCATGGAAGTGAAAGAAATGGCCTGGAAATCGTGGGGTTTAATAACTGCAATGGTTGTACCCTTTTGTGCTTGCTGACTCGCAGCTGTGAGCACCAGCCAAAGGCATACCAGCCCAGGCTTTCACAGAGAAAGAAACTGAGGTTTAATGAGAAAAGGTTTGGATAAAAGTCCATAAGCCAGTGGCAGGAGAGCTGGCATTAGACCTCAAGTCTCTTTATTCCCAAACCTGGTGTTCGATTCTATGTTATCACCCCTAACTTTTCCCTAGAATTGTGATGAGACACAAATATTTGTCACGAATGAGTAGAGAAGTCCTGGATTTGTTCAGCAATTGTTCCGGTACAACAATGGCCATATGGTTAGAAAGAGCTGCCTTCCTCCACGGAAAAGCTATACAATTTTATCATGAAATTATGTATTCTAATGAAAGCTGTTTCAAGGCTCTCCCACCAGACAAACTCTGAAATGTTCCCAGGTGAACCCCCCTGCGTGTGATCTGTTTCAAGACAAGGAGGATCCATCTCCATGACTCTTCCACACGCATAATATTCTAGGTACAAGACACGATAATTAATCGCGTGTTCTTATAAACTGGGTGACAATTACAGTGGAGGTTGCTAAGCAATCCTGAGAACGCTCCCCTTATGAGATGTAGTTTTCATATTTTGTGACAATGGTTGGAAAAAGAAGCACATAATGACTCCATGTGGATGAGGCCCCTGCTGGTTATGTTTTAATTATTAACCCAATTATATGGGTGAAGTAATAGGTGGTAATTTCACCTCTTCACTGCCACTTAATTCCTGCTCTTTAGAAGCCATTTAAGGGGTTTGTCCTAGAATACATCCAGCTACAACCAGGGCCCACCACCTGGGTTCCTAACCTCGTTTCCCTGAAGCTCTAAGGCAGGAATGGGTTGGAGGGTGGTCAGGAAAAGAAGCCACGTGTCCTGGTAAACTGTCGTGATTTGGATGCATGAGACAGCAGCGGGCAGGAGTGGCCCAGGTGGCGCCCAGCTCTGCACGTAAAGCTCCGTGTGCCAAGCACTGTCCTCACACCATGCGGCTACCTCGTTCTCAATTCCAGAAATTTGAGGGGAGGACGGAAAGGGTGAATAATCTGCTTGGTTTGGGGGGATTTTTCTGGACACCCCTCCCCACACTTAAGAGATGGGAATATGGTAAGTCCCCTACATACGAACAAGTTCCGTTCCGAGAGTGTGTTCATAAGGCCAATTTGTTCATAAGTCCAACAAAGTTAGCCTAGGTACCCAACTAACACAGTCGGCTATACTGTACTATAATAGGTTTATAATACCTTTCACACAAATAATACATAAAAAAATAAGGAAAACATTTTTAATCTTACAGTACAGTACCTTGAAAAGTACAGTAGTACAGTACAACAGCTGGCACACAGGGGCTGGCATTGAGTGAACAAGCAAGAATAGTTACTGACTGGAGGAGGGAGAGGAGGTGGGAGATGGTAGAGCTAAAGGATCGTCAGCGACAGGAGACGGAGGGCAAGCCGCAGTTTCACTCATGCCTGACGCTGGTGGAACACACGTTCGCATCTTTGAAAGTTTGCAACTTGAAGGTTCATATGCAGGGGACTTACCATATGGGTTCAAGGCTTCTGTAATTAGTATTCCTTCCCCTATTGCCTTTCTTGAGCTTTACATGGTCTTACAGAGCCACTCAATTCCCCTTAGAATGATCGTGGGATCTATTTAACTCTGATATGTCTCTGACTTACCAGTAGCAGCTAGACCTTGTGGGGAGGACAGAACATGATGGAGGAAGGAAAGATGGGAGATCACGGGGAGGATGGTGGCCCAGGGAAAACACATCTCAGGATTTTTCTCGGAAGCCACATGGTCGGAAGTGTGGTCAACTTCAAAGGTGATTCAGGGAGCCATGTGGAAACCAGCCTTCAAGCCTAGACCCTGCAGCCGAGATCGGGAGGTGAAGCTTAATTCCAAACCCAATGCAGTGGAGGTGCTGAGCCACTGATGATATGGTTAGTACCTCAATCAAAGTTGGTTTTGTAAAAAATGGGACAAGAGAGACATCTGCATTTGTGACCTTTGTGAATATAAATATACGTATAGGTATTTAGCAAATGTGGCTCATTCTACACTTTTTACTGTTTTGTAAACTGTGGGTTTTTTTTAATTTAACAATATATCATGAGAAAGAAAAATGAAGCTGGAGGAATCAGGCTCTGGGACTTCAGACTATACTACAAAGCTACAGTAATCAAGACAATATGGTACTGGCACAAAAACAAAAATATAGATCAATGGAACAGGATAGAAAGCCCAGAGATAAACCCACACACATATGGTCACCTTAGTTTTGATAAAGGAGGCAAGAATATAAAATGGAGAAAAGACAGCCTCTTCAATAAGTGGTGCTGGGAAAACTGGACAGCTACATGTAAAAGAATGAAATTAGAACAAGCCCTAACACCATACACACAAAAAAACTCAGAATGGATTAAAGACCTAAATGTAAAGCCAGACACTATAAAACTCTTAGAGGAAAACATAGGCAGAACACTCTACTACATACATCACAGCAAGATCCTTTTTGACCCACCTCCTAGAGAAATGGAAATAAAAACAAAAATAAACAAATGGGACCTAATGAAACTTAAAAGCCTTTGCATAGCAAAGGAAACCATAAGCAAGACGAAAAGACAACCCTCAGAATGGGAGAAAATATTTGCAAATGAAGTAACTGACAAAGGATTAATCTCCAAAATTTACAAGCAGCTCATGCAGCTCAATATCAAAAAAACAAACAACCCCATCCAAAAATGGGCAGAAGACCTAAATAGACATTTCTCCAAAGAAGACATACAGATGGCCAAGAAACACATGAAAAGCTGCTCAACATCACTAATTATTAGAGAAATGCAAAACTACAATGAGGTATCACCTCACACCACATAGAATGGGCATCATCAGAAAATCTACAAACAACAAATGCTGGAGAGGGTGTGGAGAAAAGGGAACCCTCTTGCACTGTTGTTGGGAATGTAAATTGATACAGCCACTATGGAGAACAGTATGGAGGTTCCTTAAAAAACTAAAAATAGAACTACCATATGACCCAGCAATCCCACTACTGGGCATATACCCTAAGAAGACCATAATTCAAAAAGAGTCATGTACCACAATGTTCACTGCAGCTCTATTTACAATAGCCAGGACATGGAAGCAACCTAAGTGTCCATCGACACATGAATAGATAAAGAAGATGTGGCACGTATATACAATGGAATATTACTCAGCCATAAAAAGAAACGAAATTGAGTTATTTGTAGTGAGGTGGATGGACCTAGATAGAGTCTGTCATACAGAGTGAAGTAAGTGAGAAAGAGAAACACAAATACCGTATGCTAACACATATATATGGAATGTAAAAAAAAAAAGAAAATGGTTCTGAAGAACCTAGGGGCAGGACAGGAATAAAGAGGCAGACTAGAGAATGGACTTGAGGGTACGGGGAGGGGGAAGGGTAAGCTGGGACGAAGTGAGAGAGTGGCATGGACATATATACACTACCAAATGTAAAACAGATAGCTAGTGGGAAGCAGCCGCATAACACAGGGAGATCAGCTCCATGCTTTGTGACCACCTAGAGGGGTGGGATAGGGAGGGTGGGAGGGAGGCTCAAGAGGGAGGAGATATGGGGATATATGTATACATATAGTTGATTCACTTTGCTATAAAGCAGAAACTAACACACTTTTATAAAGCAATTATACTCCAATAAAGATGTTAAAAAATATATATATATACCATGAACCTCTATATCAATATATATTTTGTCGTTTTGTCATTTAGCAGATGCATAGTCTTAAAATGTATTTCATTATATTCCATTGTTTTCAAATTTTCACTGTAAAACACAGTGTGGAGCTAAACATCCATCTTTTTCCACTGCCCCAATATGCTGCTGCAATCATAATACATTCCCATATGGGTTTGCTCTAGACTGTTCTGTGCCATCTATCCTTCACGCTGGTAATACAGCATGTTGTTTTCATTATTATAATTTTGTTATGTATTTCTCCACCTCCAAACGCCTGACTCTAATTTAAACATTTCTAGGCTGTTCTCATAACTTTTCTATTCCAGATGCATTTTTTTCTTCAGTTTGAAAATTCCCACAAAGCATCTGGTAGGTTCCTATTGGAATTTCTTATCTATTGATTCATTTGTGTAGAATCAAGCTAGTAAATAGTAGTGGGACTTCCCACCAGGAACACAGCATATTTCTGTTTATTCATATCTTCCTCTGTGTCCCGAACAATTTTATATTTTTTCTTCATATCCAAAGTCTGGCATTTTCTAAATGGTTAGCCCTGTTATATAAAAATGCTTTTGAATTTTTGAATGTTGCTTTTTTTTTAAAAATCCTCTCTGTTTTTTTTCTTTTGGAGTGCTTCTCTTTTTCATACTGGTTCATGTATTAATTAGGCTTTCCCAGGTTCCAAAGAAGCAATCGCTTCTGGTGATGGTGGTAAGAAGGTAAGAAACACAGAAACAGCCAAAGAGTTGGATGTTATGGAGGAAAAGAAATTGACAGAGAATTCAAAATCAAGGTCACTCAAATGACCCGATTAAATGTCCTTCCCTCAGTTGTAGGTTCCAGTAATCACAGCCCACACACTACCGAGGTCATGACTCAGACCCTCCCAATACCGCGAGCTTTTCCCTGCCTCAGCATTTGCTACACACAGCTTCCTCCTGGCTTTTTCTAACTTCCTCCCACTATCAACTACTAAGTTTCTCTGTGTGTTTGCATCCATACTCTCAGGGACAGAGGGTGAAGTTCTTTGTTTAATCACAAGCCTCCCTGTTGAGGACCCTAGACCCAGCACTAAATGGTTATTTGGCCTTCAGATCGGCTGCTCCAAAGCCATCAGCTCTGACCACAGTACAGGAGGGCTCATAGTATAGATCTGGGCTTCTCAAACAAGAAGGCACACACAAATCATCAAGGTAGCCTCTTTAATGCAGATTCCCTTGACCCCATAGACATCTTCGCTTTGGGGGAGGGGCAGAGCTGGAAGAAGGCCATGGAAGGGTCCTCCAAAGAATCAGTACTCAAACAGTGGGGTCCAGCAGCAGCAATATCCCCTGGGAGCTTGTTAGAAATGCAAATTCTGGGCCGCACTGCACTCCTGCTGAACCACAATTGGTGCAGGCAAGCCCAGCAATATTTGTTTCAACGTCCTCTCCAGGTGATTCTTATCATATGAAGGTCTGAGAAACAAGGTTCTAAAGCAGGGCCTCTTCCCTCCCACCCTCTTCACTGGTATATTATCAGTAAGGACTGTCCAGCAGCTAGTTGTGATTCTGGTGTTCTCACAAGAGGGAGTGAAAGCACGTCCTTCTACTCCGCCATCTTGGTTCCTCTTCCCCTCATTATTCTTATGTAAGGTCCAGGATGCTACAAACACTGGCTGAAATTGTGTAATACATTTTGAAAACCTCGCCAGGGAGGCTGGATTGAGTCATACAGGTCCACAGAGAAATTAGTGGGAAGGACAAGAGAATTTCAGTTAAAACCAGCAACTGGCTTTGCAGGACTGGATGGGGACTTTATGGGCTAAAGAGGAAACGTTCATCCTTTGGGGTTTTAATCCATTGCCACAGTTCTCCTCAAAGTCCTCGGTGAGATTATTAGCAAAACAAGTGACCTCATTAATCGAATGGGTTAATAGTCTCCCCATGCTTTCCTTAATTGCTATTCTCACTTTCAGGAAAGGTGTTCTCAAGCCAAACTGAGCACCCAGAGCCTCCAGTATCAATACCACAAGAAGCCCGGTATGCTCGGAAAGCAATTACGAAGATCACCGCAGAGGATGTGCTGCCTAGCTGGCCTCCACCTCCAGAAGGTCCCCACCTGAGCCCAGGTCCTAAGTGCCCTGTCCCATTGGCTCTGCCCTCCAACCCAACCAGAAACCCAAGAAGGTCCCTCATCATCATCCTCTACCTACAGAAGATATTTTAATTTGAAGACATGTTCTAGTTCCATTTTATTCATTGAGTTTATATGATTTGAATACTTTTAATTCTGTTCCAAGCACAAGAGATACAGCAGTAAACATAACAGAGCAAAATCACGGCTCCATGGTGCATACGTTCCATTTGGTGAGCTTCTTCATACAACCTTGACTGTTGCTTGTCTGAGAAAGCGTCCCTTTTCTGTCACATGCTACCCAGCATTTACCCCTGTTGAACTTAAGGATAGGGACCTTTACTCACTCAAATTTGTTTCTCCAATGCCTAGGACAGTAGCTGGCATAGAAGTTGCATCAATTAGGAACTGTATTTGGTTATAAGTAACAGGGACCCCCTCTTCCCCAAAATACACTGATTTAAATCAATTAATGATTCTCTTTTTCAATTATTTAATGCAGAAGTAGGAAGTGCAGGGTATCTCCCCAAGACCATTAATGTGTGAGCCACCCCGGAAAACAACTTAGCATTTATAAAGTTAATTATACGTTTACCATATGACTCAGGAGTCCCAATTCTCGAGAAAAGAAAACTTCTGTTAACACAAAAGCCTAGAAACGAATGTTTCTAGCAACTCTACTCATATTTGCCAAACACTAGAAACAACTGAAATGCTCTTCTGCAGGTGAATAAGAAAGTGGTACATCTACCCAATGGAAGACTACTCAGCAACAAAAAGGACAAAAGGATTAATGCACGCAACAACTCTGAGGGCTCTTGAAGCCAATATGCCAAGTGGTAGAAGCCAGTCTCAAAAGTTTACATACTGTATGATTCTGTTTACATGACATTCTTGAAAAGACAAAGTTACAGAGATGGAAAACAAATCAGGGATTGCCAGAGGAAGGAGAGTCACTATAAAGGGACAGCACGAGGGAACACCTTGGGGTGAAGGAATTATTCTTTATCCTGATTATGGTGGTGGCTACACAAATGTACACATGTGTTAAAAGTTATACAACTGTGCATCCAAAAGAAAAAGCCAATTCTATTCTAGGAGGCTTTTTTAATGCAGAATCCCTGGGAAGGGTTTAACCTTCCATGTTAGCCAGCTTGCGGTCCATTCAAGTGTACTGAATTAGGAAAAAATAAAGTTAAGTGGTTTCCTGCCTAGAAATCTTGTGTTCTCTCAAATGGGGAGTATTTACCCGTGAAACACACACACTCTGTGTTGGTGGAACTTTGAGGGGTGAACAGCAGCAGACCAGAGGCCTGGGATGGACCTGGGACAAAGGGAAGTGGAGGCCGGCAGCAGCAAAGGGAGAAGGGATGATTATTTGGAGAGGGGAAATTTCCCTCTCCAAATATTTTAGAGGGAAGTGACTCCTGAAAGAGGAGGGTAAAGGACTAGATCCTTCTGTTGCCTGATGGGGGGGGGATGTCTGTTGACAGTTGTTTATACATGTTTACCTGTCTGTCTACCCCACTAGACTGTCAGCCCTCTGAGAGCAGGGACAGATCTCATTCACCTCTGAATCATCAATATGCCCAGCCTGGCACATAGCAGGTAGTCACCACTATTTGTTGGATTAAAAACAAAAAGAAGGAAGGAGGGAAAGGAGGGAGAGAGGGAGGGAAGGAAGAAATACATCTGATTCTTCCTTTGGTGATGAGGTCATATGAGGGAACCAACCAAGGCAGGGCAAACCCCTGGGAAGACTATTACATAAGTCCACCTTAGACTTCATCAAGGCCCCACCCTAACTGCCCAAGGCACGGGAAGGCACTGCCATTTTAGCAGGAGAAACTGGGACACAGTGTAAATATTAACAGAAGAACTGTTAAACACATTAGATATAATTTCTTTGGGATCCTTTCCAGTTCTAAAATTCTAATAATAATAAAAAAAAAATTCCTTGGTTAGAACCCATTCTACACGTTCTAGATTGAATTCCTTATATTCACAACTGAATGCTTGGGGAATTCATAAAAGGAGAAATGGAAAACTTCATGTGTTCCTACAGTCTGTTCCCTGTGTCTCATCATCCCCTCTGATCATCACCCCCCTCCACCTCCACCTCCACCTCCGCCACTTCCCTCCCCTCCATCATTCTTTTTCTGCCTCCTATATGCCTTTCAAGGTTCATCTTAGCCATAATCTCCTTCAAGAAGCCTTTGCCTTCCTTCCCAGTTACCACTCTAGACCAATCTAAGATGACCCTCCTTTGTATTCTCAAAGCACAGCACAGACATATCTGTATTGAAGTATTTTTCTTTCTGGACTGGAATCATTGGTTTAGTTGCCTTTCTTTTGCCACATAAGTTGTACAGTTCATCGAGGTCACCTCTTTATTTCCAGTGCCTACCCTAAAACATGCCTGGCATATGACAGATCCACAGAAAATATTCGACAAAACGATGAATACATGAATCTTCTAAATTATTCAAAAGGTACACAGTGATAATTCTTTCAGATTTTGAAACTGCGGAGACTACTTTCGGGAGATGATATTTATCGGCAAATATTGTGACGTTGACTTCCAACATCAAGTTCAGTGTTAATTACCAGGCCAGAGGCCAATTGCTGGGCGAGGACTAATTGAACTTCAGATAGCAACACTACCTAAATCTCACCACTAGATGGCAGCCGCGCCCAAGGAGCAGGCGGCTCCTGCCCTCTGACCACACCCCGCCCCCCGGCCGTCCAGGTCCAGGTCCTGCTCCTTCCGGGGGTCTCAGACCCCCCCAAAAGTAGGGCAGGTCCTGGCAGGTATTGATGACCCTGGGAACCACACCCCAGAAAGATGTTCTTTCCTGCCGTGCTCCACTCCCACTTGTTCTCGTAAATGCCACCAATCACTTCCTCCTCCGTGTCCCCGGCTCCCCTACACCCAGCCCCACTCAGGAAATTCCCAATGCCTCCAGGGCGTTCCGATTCCCCACGCAGGACCCGACCCGGCTGCCGTCTCCACACTGTCTGCTCAATTAATACGTAGTGAGAAAGAAAGGGGCAGTATCTCCTTGAGTGTCCCCCAAGGAAATATGGCATCTCGAGAACTGTCATGTAGGAGAAATAGAAGCAGTTGAGGGAGAAGACCGACAGATAGACAAGGAACAAGAGAGTCTCAAGAGACAAGAAGAGAAAAGCAAAGATGCAGGTGCTTTAGGAAATGGCCTTGTGGCTTAGAGAGGGGGATGCTTGACCAGCCAGAGAGATTGGTTAGGGAGACGCTTGACTTAACCGAATTTCTCAAGAAGACCAAGGGGTCAGACCGGGAGAGACTTGGGGCCAGAGTCCTATTTTCTTGGCCAGGGCACCCCCGATGGGAAAGGAAGGAAGGCAGAGGTTAACATAGGGGGCGGGGGAGCAGGTGGAAGGTGGTGGCTTCTCCCTGGGGCTGCCTGATCTAAGCAATTGCTTGGCATGATTTCCCCAGGCCCTGGAAAGCTAAAAGGCTTCTCCCGTCTTGGTGGCCTGTCCCAGCAGTACAACTGAGAAGCATACACAAAATGCAGCCCTGCCTGTGTCACGGGTCTACTTTGAGGACCCAAGAGCACGAGGCAAAAGGCCTCTGTACATTGTAAGATGCCTTGTGGATGTTCACTTGGCCATTTATTCCACATTGACTGGCACCTCTTTGCCAAGGCCCTGTCCTAGGATCACTGGCTGCAGCAGAAATCAAGACCCAGGCCTTGCAGAAAAGAGGAAAATGTTAAATGACACCATTTAAGATCTGCACTTTAGCGCAGTTTCCAATTTCCATTTCTCTTACAGGAAGTCTTCAGTTGTCTGAAGCAGCCAGCCACGTCCGGAATGTGGGTTCTCCAACTCACACGACCTGGAATCTTCAGTAACTAAATGGTGTGAACAGAGGCGGAAGTGACTGCTATGGATGAGAGGGAGCTTGGGAGTCACAGCGCGTAGGGCCGGCACTTGTGAGGACCCTGCTTTATGGAGACCTGACCATAAAAAGACGTTTCTGAGGCAATCAGGGAAATGTGAGTGAATGGTATTAACATTAAGGAACGTGTACATTTCAAGTGAGATTATGATGGCATTGTGGTTATTATTTTAAATAAGAGGAAGAAAGGAAGGAAGAAGGTCCTTATCTGTTATGGAGATACACATCTCCAGAGGCAAGGATTCACTAAAGAAGAGATGTCTGAGATTTCCTTTAAAATACTTTTTAAGAAATGTAGAAGGGTGACAAATGAAAAAAAAAAAAGAGCATTGGTTACCCCGTCGTACCAGGGGTGATAGTTGGTCACCCCGTGCACCATGGGTGTGTGGACCACTAGGCTAGCCGGGTGAGGGGGGCAGAGCTAAGCCGGAGCAGCTGTGAGCTACAGGATGGGGAAGGTGGGTGCCACCAGCCATCCCCCAGGCAGGGCCTGAGCCTGCTTTCTGCCTCCTCGATACCACAACTGCAGTAGCAGCCCTGCCCCCCGGGGACACATGGTGTCGATTGTCCAGGGTCCAAGCTGGCTTCTCAAGCCCCCTCCTCTATCCTGCTAGGGAGGGGCCTGCAGACAGCACAGCTTCGACCTGGACACTTTCTCCTGGACCCAGATCCCCCCTAATTTGCATAGGTACATATATACACTGATATCATATGCATATATATACTATATATAATATATACATTATATCAATATATATGTAATATATTAATCATATATCATGTATTATATGATTATATAATATGTGAATATATATCATACAGAATATATCAATATGTACATATATTCATTAAGCACTTGCTATGTGCATTTTCTTATACAATTCTTACAAAAACTCTCTAAGGTGGCAATGATCGCATCCACTTAAATGAAAAAATTAAGGCTCAGGGAAGTTAAGTAATTTGTGCAAAGCCAAATATAAGAATAATAATATAGCTCACATCCCTAACAAGAATATGTGGGGGAATACATGAATTACTGTGCATATAAAGTACTCTAGACTGGTGCCCGACATTGAGGGATGCGAAATGCGGATTTGTCTTACTGATGGCTGTTACTACATTGCCTGCCACGCCCTGCAGAGGGTTGGGGGAAAGCACAGAAACCTGAACTGAGGGAAAAATAAATGATCTGATTACGTGCACTGCAAAATAATTCACTCCCGGGTTTCTTCACAAGCCAGGCCATTTAGTTTGACAAACCGATTTGAGTATGAAGGCAGAGCAAGCAACATCCTCAAAAGCCTTCAAGTCCAGTTCCCCTGGACACTCATCCCCTGAGCAGAGAAGGCTTAGCCTCCACAGGAAGCCAGAGGAAAAGCCCCCTCAGCTCGACCCCCTCCAGCAGCTCCGGTGGATGGCTGGCCCTCCGGGCCGTCTGCTTCTCTAACCCTTTATCACCCATCAACCTCTGCAGAGCCTTCCCAGGCTGGAAACATCATGTTCATTTCACAAGCTACCAGGGATGGAAGATTCCCACTCCTGTCTTGGTCTTCGCTCCCTGGGGTCACTCCTGGGAGAGCCTCCCCTACAGGACACACAGCCTCCCCCAAAGGCCCCCCATGTACCGTTACCATAGCAGGGACCCCCCTTCACCCCAGAGCCCCCAACCAGCCAGAAGCAAGGCTTCTCATCCTTGAGTTGGTGTTAAGAATGGAGGGTCAGCCTGGCTTTCAGGAGTTTAGGCAACCTTGTTGGCTTCAGGGTACAGACCCACATCTTGAGACTGGGCAATTCGACACCTCACACCCAGCTTCCAAAAGCACAATGTGATGACTGTTAATAGAGATGGAAACCCTGCCCCACCCCTGCAGTGATGTTTCTCACTCGTTTCTTATCACCATAAGTAACATGAAAAATACAGGGGCACAGTCAGGAAAGCCGGGAGAAGCAAGGATGAACATGCTACTTTGCCCCCAGTTCAGAGATGTCTGGGCCTGGGGTGGGGTAGGACCCTATGTGCTCATCTGACCTTTGTCTGTGGGTTCCTGGTATTTTGTCAAACAAGGTGTCCACTCATAGGGCTTGGGAATTTCCCAGAGGTATCCCTGCCATCTTGGAACCGAGGATGTTAAATAAGTCTACACATGCTTTCTCCAACATCCAGAACAAACAGGGCTCCCAGGTCTCATCGCCAAGGCCTGCACTAGACAGAGATAGTGTAGACTCTGGGTAATCCACTCTTCGGCCTGTCACCACCGCCATCACCATCACACACTCCAGCATCCCGGAACTCCAGGTCTCCTGATTTCTGAGCCTGGGTCAGGAGAAGCAGCCCTGGCCCAGACACCAGCCTCATGCACATCTCCCCGAAACTTGAAGACAGACTGAAGAGAAACTTCATTAATTTTTCACAGGATTCATCTAATAGAGGCTGAGCAGAGCTGAGCTAAAGCCCCATCACAAGTACCTCTGCCAGCGGCCCGCCAAGGGTTAACCCATTAGCCCACATCCTGTGAGCTCATCATCCCCGCTGGAGCCTGTTCTCGGCGGGGATTCGCTGCACAGCAGCTCCTGGATGGGGCCAGGGAGGCTTCCTCAGGCTGCAATGAGAACTTGAGCAGAAGCTCATTGCCGGCTTCCTCCTGGTGCAAGCTGGGTGTGAGCCCCAGGTCCCCCATCTTCCCCAGGGACGTCGAGGACAGTAAGTAAGGAGGGGACCTCTCCCTCTGCCCTTCCATTTCCCCAGAGGAACGAGCTGGTTTTAACTTTGCTTTAGAGTGTGTGTTGGGTCTGTGAACTGGAGTTAGGAGGCAGCTGTGCACGGTTGGCAAAGGGGAGGGGGCTGTGCCCTGAGAGGGCAGGGGGTGAGCCAGCCGCCAGCAGGCTGGAGGGCTGCCCTGTGAGAACTGTGGCAGGGAGGAGGGGCTGTCCCGGCTCTGCACCTGGAAGAGGGGAAGTTGTGTGCAGGTGGCTGCTTCCGCCCTGCCGGACAGCATTTGGGCTTCACCCTTCACAGCCATTGGCGGAAAGGGCTGGGCAGGAACCACCCTCCCAAACCTCGACAGAGGCAGGAACTAAAAAGCCAGACGTCGAGTTGCAAGGCCACCCTCAGATCCTGGAGTGCATGGGCGGGACCTCACACGCAGACTGTCCTCCTGGGCATCCCACATCAGACCTCAGCATCTGTGGGTCCATCCCTCCCAGCTTTAGGTGTGGCAGGCAACCAGGGCAGGTGTCAGGAAAAGAAGTCTCAGTATGCAGGCTGGGGCAGGCTCCATGTCGGAAAGGGGAAACGAGGCTGGCACATATAAACATGGACAAAACAGGCAGAGGGCAGACGTGTGCCACGGGGACTATACCCCCAGGTAAAAGCAGACGTTATCACCTGGCTATTTTTCCACCTCGTAACCGGGCAGGGCCTGGGCGCCGGCTGCATGACGTGAAGAGCAGGGTGAGTGCACTGTCTAGGTGGAGTGTGACCTCTGGAGGACTTCCCTTCCTAGAAGCACTGGGGGCAGGTGACAGACAGGTGCCCTGGTGACAGCAGCAGAAGATTCAGAAACACTCTGGCCTCTGCTTCCTCAGCTCAGGCACTAGGCACCACTCACCTTATCAGAGGGATGGGGTCACCAACAGAATGTCTTGTTGGGGGGAGGGCAGCCACTCGCAGTGACAGCTGGGTGAGGCATTGTGGGGACTCCAGCGGGGAGAGAGCAAGACCCTCTGCATCTCAGGAATTCCAAATACAAACCCATGCTTGGGGCCCTTCTCAGGAATCGTGTTATTTCTATCACTTGTGTTTCGCAACCTGCCCCTTTTCTCCCACCAGACGACCCTTCCCTCTGGGCCCACCTCCTGGCTGTGAGACGTGCCCGCTCTCCCCTGCTTTCGGTCCTTGCAATTCCCAGAATAGTCCAGCTCCTATTAGGGAGGAGAAGGCTGGGAAGGGACAGATAACTCCAGACCCAAGCACAGTGGGGCCTCTTAGATATCAGGGTCGCCAGATACATTACAAGGACGCCAGTTACCTTTGAATTTCTCATAAACAACACATACATTTTGGTATAAGGATGTCCTGGGCAATATTTGGAACAGTCTTATAAGAAAAACCATTTGTTGCTTATCTGAAATGCAAATTTAACTGGGCATCTTGTCATTTTATTGGCTAAATCTGGCAGCCTATTAATATTGACGGTATTCAGTGAAGGGGAAGGGCAGGCTCCATCCTTGAGCAAGCAGAGTGCAGTATAAAGACCAGGGTTTGGGGTCAGGCAGCTCTGAGCCTCAGTTTCCTCATCTGTAAAATGGGAGTGACAATAAGAGTACCATCGTAGTAGAGCTATTAAAAGAGATGCTCCTGGTGAAGAAGGTGGCAGGTACCAGGCATTTTGTGCTCCATTGGGATGATGGTGGTAGTGGCTTTGTGGCCTATGTCACAGGCCTCTTGCTGCTCTGCTGGTGGCAGCTCAAGGTCCCCGGCTTCAGCCCCCACGTCCTCAGCAGCTCCAACCATCAGGGCCGGCCTAAGCCCTCACCCAAAGCAGCCACCCCTGCAATTCTGTTCATGGCCGGCGCCCCCATTTCAAATACGCTCTCCATTCACTGTTCCTCCAGTTTAAAAAAAAAAAAAAAAAAACCTCAAAACCGTCTCAAAGGGGAGCAGGATAGACTTGAACCCAGGCTCTGGAGCCAGACAGGCTCCAAAACTCCCCTTTCTAACCTGGTTCACTACTCACCTGCTGAGTAACTTTGGGCAAGTCATTTAACCTCTCTGATCCTGTTTCCTCACCTGCAAAATGAGATAATAACTGTCCCATCCTCAGTGACTTGTCAGGAGGGTTAAAGGACACAATGCAGATAAAGCACTCAGCCTGGTTCCCAGCCCATAATAAGAGTCCGAGAAATGACAGTTATTGTTACTGTATGAAAAGCGTCGACCCTCCCCTAACGCACTGTGTGCTGCTTCTCCTTTGGAGAAGCTGCTTGGGGAACCTTGAAGACTTCAGGAAGGCCAGCCAGTGGAAGGCAACCAGACTTGGTGAGGTGTCCATCCATCAGAGAGCAGGGAGGGAGGGGAAGGGGATGGGGAACAGGTCAGAGGGTCTCCTCACAGCTGCCTCTCCCGCCCCCTCATTAGCCAGTCCCATCTGACTGTCCCCGCTCTAAGAACACAGGGCATACTTGACAGTTGGATGAGGAGGAACAGCAATGGCGACTTGACGCTGCTGAGCCGAACCTTCCTGCCGCAGCTCCCCTATTTGATGAATCATTTCACAAATGTTTGGCAAGTCCTAAGCCCCAGCCAGGCGCCGAGCTACCTGCTGGAGCGCATAGGAAGCTGAGGAAGCCCCAGGCCCAGTCCTGCAACTGCTGCCCCATTAAGTGGTGCATTTCAGACACTCGAGAATCTACCGGAGGGAAAAGTGTTTGCTCCTTGTTCTCCTGGACACTCACTGCTGCTTGCCAGCTTTCATGGTCCACACACCCCACCCAACCAGCTGCTGGCGGATGAATATATGAGTGCGTGAGAAACAGCCAGAAAGTTCCTGCTGTTCTCTCCCCTCTCATTTGAGACATCACTTTACCTTGTTTGTCAGAGACACCACTGAGCGGGGAAATGGGGATGCCTGGAGCTCCTCTTTGGAGAGGGACATCATCTTCTTAGTTGTGTCTGTAGCTCCACGTCTAGCAGAGGGCAGACACGGGGGCTGCTTGGAGCATGTCTGCTGCAGTGCTGGGGAGAGCTGTGAGCCGAGTGCTGTGTAGCAACCTGGGGAACACAAGGTCAACGGGCAAACACTCAGTGGATATCTGCAGACAGGGTTTTCGAATACCTGGCCAATTACAAACACACGACAGATAAGGAGACCAGCTCTAACAAGATCAAGAGACAGTCCCTTCTGTACACACTTGTTTGGCCAACCAAACCCAGTCTTTGCTCTGCCCAGGGCCTCCTGGCTCCCTAAAAGTCTGTTTTCCTTCAAGGGATGGTATCTTTCCAGAGACAAGGTGAAAATGGTGAAATTCTTGTTCTCTCTCTGTCTCCCTCCATCTCCGTCTCCACCTCCATCTCTCACATCCATCTCCATCTCCACCTCCATCTCTCACATCCATCCCCATCTTCATCTCCACCTCCATGTTCATCTCCATCTTCATCTCCCCCTCCCCCTCCATCTTCATCTCCACCTCCATCTCCACGTCTTCCTCCATCTCCATCTTCTGTCCCCAAATCCCAGTTTCTCAAAGAAGCACCTTCTCTCTTTCAGGATCTCTGCTTCCTCAGAATCAGCACACGGTGTTTCCCGTAAGGGCCAGGTGACTCCCTCACCTCACAGATTTCTCTTTAACATCTCTGCCCTATTCTGGGGTCACTCTGCCCCTGCCCACACCCCTACTTTCCTCTTCCAGGGTAATGGGTTTCCTGCCCTCACCTCTACCCTGGATCCCCAAGTTCCATCATATGACTTCAACCATTATCAACATTCTTCTATTCTTGGTTTAACTATACTTTCACCTGCTCCCCAGCTTGACCCCCTTTATTATTATGATGATGATTTTTACAGTTCTTTTTTGCAGGGTATAATTTACACACATCACAATGCACAAATCTTAGTGTACTATATTGAAAAATGGGTCCCCCATGTAACCCACACCGATATCAAGAGATAGAACATTTCCATCGACCCCAGAAGGTCCCAGTTAGTTCCTCCCCACCCCTACAACCACTGTTTTGAGATGTGTCATCTTAGCTTAGTTCCTAGAAGGTTCTAGAATGTCATATAAATGGAAACATACACTACATGTACTCATTTATATCTGACTTCCTTCACCCATCATGTCCATGAGACTCATCCATGCTGTGTGTGTATCAGAAGTTTGTTCCTTTTTATTGTTTAGTAGTATTCCATTGTGTGAATATACAAGATGTGTTCACCTTTTCTCCTGTTCATGGACATTGGGTTGTTTTGTGGTTTGGGCTATTATGAACAAAGCTGCTATGAATATTCTTAAACAAGTCTTTGGCGGACATAGGTTTTCATTTATCTTGGACAAAGAAATATCTAGGAGTGGAATTGCTGGTTCAAAGGGAAGGTGTATGTTTCACTTTGTAAGAAACCACCGGACCTTGTTCCAAAGCGGCTGTACCATATTACATTCCTACCAGCAGTACACAAGAGCTCCAGTTGCTCCCCATTCTCACCAACATTTGTATTGTGAGATGTTAAAATTTTAGCCATTCTAGTGAGTGTGTGGCTGTATCTCCTTGTGGTTTTAATTTGTATTTCCTGTCGAATGTCAATCTCAAGCCCTTTTTCATGGGTTTCTTCTTCATCTATTTGTCTTCCTTTGTAAAGAGTCTGTCCAAATCATTTGCCCATTTTAAAAATTGGGCTGTTTGTATTGTTATTAATCACATGTATTTCAGATGTAAATCTTTTGACAAATACGTATTTTGCTAAAATTTTCTCCCAGTCCATAGCTTGCCTCTTCATCTTCTTCCCAGTAGCTTTTAACGAGGCAGGAGTTTTAAATTATGATGAAATCTAATTTATTGATTTTCTTTTTCTTCCTCGGTTATTGCTTTCTCTGTCCTAAGAAATTTTGCCAACCTCCAGGTCACAAAGATATTCTCCTATATTTTGTCCTAAAACTTTATGGTTTTAGCTTTTATGTTCAGGTTATGTCCATGATCCATCTCGAATTCATTTTTTGTTGATGGTATGAGGTGAAGACAAGTTTCATTTTTTTCCATATAAATATTCAGTTATTCCAGCACCATCTGTTGAAATGACTTTCTTTTCCCCATGGAACTGTTTTGGTGTATTTGTCAAAAATCAGTTGTCCTCAGTTACTGTTTGGCCTGTGGGGCTGGTTACTAGGGAAGGCGGTCTGACTTCCTGAAAGTCTTACTTACAGACTGTAATCTGGCTCCCTGAACCAGTTATTGTAGATAATGGGGTGGCTTCTTGGGCTGGTTGCTGCAGGTTGTGGGTCAGAGTTCTGTTCTTATACATGTCTGGTCATCGTCCATCTGTATATTCAGTGTCTCATTTATTACAAACATTTGCAAACATACATAAAAGTAGAGATCATAATATAATGAACTTCCATATATCCGTCACCCGGATTTTATAACCTTTAACATTTTGTCGTATTTGAGCTGGAGTTTGGTGCTTTCATGTGAATCACGGCATCATGACAGTTCATCTCTGCACGTGGTTTCAAGATGTATCTCCATATCTATAAAGACGTTTTCTTCTGTGTCCACAATATTGTCATCATACTGAATACAAATTTTAAATCCTTAGCGTCATCTAATATCCAATCCAAATTCAAACTTCCCTAAAATTACCTCGAAATGTACAATTGGTTTCTTCTAGTCAGAATCCAAATAATGAACATATTGCATTTAGCTATATTTTAAAATTTTCTTTAGCAGTCATATCATGGTATACAGCTCAAATAGTACACACCTATGTAATTGGCTGTAGCCAGATCAAGAGTCAGAGCACAATGGCACCCCAAAAGTCTCCATCACGTCCCCCTTCCAGCACCACGCCCACTGAAGGTAACCACTGTCCTAACCTTTAATGGCATAGATGGTCTTACATGTTTTTGAACCTTCTGTAAATGGAAGAGGTGTCTGGCCTCTCTTGCTCAGTGTCAATGTTTGGGGTCCTGCATGGACAGGCGTGCGGTTCATTCTTTCCTCCTCGTGCTGTGTAGTCCCAGACCAGTGCTCCCTCACCGCGCCAGCCTGTGGCCTGTCTGTCCCTAGTTCTGTGCTACAAATACGTCTCTACCCATGACCTCTGCTTCCTGACACCCCAGATGCGGCCTCCAGGGGGAGAAGGACCCAATCTCCCTTCTCAAGTTGCTGCCCTGGGGGCTGAGCCGACAGGCAAATCTGCGTTTAGTCCAGGAGGCCCGAGCCCCGAGCCTTCTGCTGGCTCTTCTCAGCTCAGCCCTTCGGGCCCTCGGTCCTCGGCCACCTCTGAGGTGTGGAGACATTAACCGACAGTGAGTGTGTTCCTTTTTTAGGGTTTCCAGAACAAAGTACCACAAACGTAGCCACTGAAAACAATGGAAGTTTGTTCTGTCACAAGGGAAAAAATCAAAGTGTCCTCTGAGTTGCTCCTTCCAGAGGCTCTGAGGAGAGTCCGTCCCATCCTCCCTCCCGCCGTGCGCCCTTGTCCTGTAGGGGCATCACTTCACCATCGGCCTCCATCTTCACGTGGCCTCCCCTCTGTGTGTTCCTCACATTTCCTCTCCTTTCTCTACAAGGACGCAGGTTCTTGGACTTGTCTGTTTGAGGATGAGCTCGCCTGGAGATCCTTCCCTTAATTACAGCTGCAAAGACTCTTATTCCAAAGAAGGTTACTTTCTGAGGGTCTGAGTGGACAAGTCCACCCACTGCGGGAAGTGAGGGATCCTCTGAGACAGATAAACCAAACCCGCAGGAACTGAGGACCTGGAAGTGTGCTTCTTCTCACTGAACCAGCTCCCCAGGGGTTACGTGCTCACCACCCCACAGAACTGCAGCATCAGGGCCAAGTCCTCTGAGCACCTGCTGAGTGCCGGCGGAGGGGGGCTGCTGGGTAGAGGAGGCATATAAACCGGCAGAGGCCCTGAGGCAGTCTGCAAACTAGGAGGGAGGGGAGAGCGCCAGGGAGCGGCGGTTCTCCGCCAGATTGATTCTGCCCCCAGGAGACACTTGGCAAGGTCTAGAGACATTTTTGACTATCATGACTGGAGGGGTTTGCTACTGGCATCTAGTGGGTAGAGGCCAGGGATATCAGTAAATATCCCACAATGCTCAGAACAGCCCCTGCAGCAAAAAATTATTGGCTCCCAAACGTCAGTAGTGCCACTGTTGAGAAACCCTGGTATCAGAAAAAGAAATCGGATCTTTTAAGACTTTAATAAAATGTTCTAAAACTCGTACTGCCCCTGAGATGGTGATTTTCAGGAAATCTGGGTTCTCAGAATTTGAGTTTGATTCACCACCTATGGACCTATCCAAAATAGTTTTAGAAGTCCCTCAGCCTAACTTCTTCATTGTACAGATGAGAAAACAGGGACCAAGAAAGAAAATAACTATTGCAATAATAATAGCAACCAGGGCCATTTCTTAAACTCCTGTAACATATCACACAATGCAGTGGGGCCTTGTGAAACCTGACAGTCGCCGCTGCCCTATGAGGCAGATATGCCATTATCCTTTTTCTATATATGTGACTAGTGAGTCTCAGGTGGGTTCAGACAGCGGTCCCTCTGGTGTCAGAGACCTGGATCCTTCTGTCACACCAGACCCTGCAGGTAAGCTCAGTGACGTGCTGCAACCGTGAAGGAACCCAGCACGGCGTTCACTCCACAGCCAACCCCACCTGCCCCTTGTGTTTAGAGTTGTTGCCACCTCCTGCCTGGTAGGGGCGGGGGTGGGGGGAGAAGGCGCGGAGCTCAGCCTTGTTCAAGGGAGGAGAAGTGCTCTCCTTCAGTCACTGCCCGGAAGGTGAACCCCCCGCCCCCGCCACCGACCATTCACTATCCCAAGGACCTGCCCTCTTCCTAAGTAAGTCCACTAAATGAAAGGTTCCCATTCTTTGGGATTTCTTTTGACTTTTTTTTTTTTTTTTTTGCTGTACGCGGGCCTCTCACTGTTGTGGCCTCTCCCGTTGCGGAGCACAGGCTCCGGACGCGCAGACTCAGCGGCCATGGCTCACAGGCCCAGCCTCTCCGCGGCATGTGGGATCTTCCCGAACCGGGGCATGAACCCGTGTCCCCTGCATCGGCAGGCAGACTCTCAACCACTGCGCCACCAGGGAAGCCCCATTCTTTGGGATTTCATGAGGTATTACAATTTACGTAGATAGATAGATAGATAGATAGATAGATGATAGATAGGTGACAGATAAAGTAGATAGACATCTACACAGGATGACTGACTTCTTATCTTGGCCAGTACAGATACCAACAAAACCAATGATCATCTTCCCTCACAGTCATTTCATAAAATGAATATTCCAATGCCAAAATAAAAGAAGGAAGGACATAATCTCAGAGTAAAAATAGTTCTTTAAATAAATAAATGTACCATTATGAAACACTTAACATCAGTGTTATTTCTCCATTGTAGAGTGCAACCCTATACAACTACTTATCTCTGTCAGTCCTTACTCAGTGAGGGGTTACTCTACTGCAGGATGGAGCCCTAAAGTGAAAAACTCAGGCCTTGTCATAGTGGAAGGACCCTCAGGGACCATCCTGACCAGCTCGGTCTAGTACAATGAGCTTTGAGTCCAAAGACCTTGGCCTGGATCCCAACACAGCCACCTATGAAGCTGGGGGGAGGCTTGGGCCATGATCCTAAATCTCACTGGGCCTCAGCCTCCGCCCTCCTAAGAGGGGAATAAACGAGCGACCTCCTGGCGGGGCCAAAGAGCATGCGCTAGGTGCGGCCAGCAAGGCGCAGTTGGCTGCACCTCTCACTCAGCATCCGGGAAGCCATCCTCCCTGCGTCTGCCGTGGCTGCCTCGCACCCCAGTGGCAGCTCTCCTGGGAGCTGGTCCTTCCCCAGCCAGCCGGGTGATCCTCGGGCACAGCTGAGACTCGTGCCTTTCCATTAATACTCCTCCAACACAACACCCCAAACATCTGAAGGCAGCAGGCGCTTCTGCCCTGGGATTTGCTGCCAAGTGGAGGAAAGGGCCACCTGGAGAGACCATCCTACCAAAGACGTCAAAACCCCACAGGAGAAACCAGGTTGCAGTAACCAACGCCAGCTCCCCGGCTAGGATTTCACCACACGCCTCGTAAGCCCTCCTCTCCCCACTGAGCCCGCAGGGGAAAAGGAGAGATCACTTTTAAAGTGATGACATCACTTCCGCAAATACTCCTCGGGACCCACAGGGCAGCAGCGGGACACCTGTGAGCCCGTACTTATAAAAGCCCGTCGTCGTATTTTCCAAAGTCTTCGGAAGCAGAGATCCCAATATCCTCTCTCTAGAGGAGCACACATGAATGTGAATATCCACATTCTGAAGGCGTGGTGATTCTACAATTCCTATTCCCCCTGGGGTGCAGGGAAGGGGTCTTGTTCGGCAAAGTGGGAGCACTGGCCCAGTGGTCCAGGCCTGAGCTGCTGTGAGGGGTGAGGTGGGGGGGGGGAGTTGAGGAAATTACTTGGAACTGAGCACTGCAGGAAGTGTGGAAGGAGAGTGCCTTCACTACAGGACCCTTCCACATTTAGAGGCGTCTTGATAGAGGGGAAGCAGCGGGTTCCAGAGTGCTGGGCTTGGGAGCCACCAGCTTCACACACCATCTCCTTTACCCTGATACCCTGGTTTCCGAATGCAACCCCTCCCACCTCTCACCCCATCTGGGGTGGGGAGGTGGAACCCACTGTGACTGGGATTGAGTAGCCCACCTTCCCAGGAAACTTGCTGCTGTGGAAAGAAATCCCTCCCATCCCGCTCCCAAAGAGGGATAGTAGTAAATGCTGTTTGAGTGGGGCCTGAGGTGGCCAGACTGGAAAGAAGAGGAAGAACCTGGGGCCCCGAGAGGAGGGACTGGAGGGGAAGCCAAGGACCAAGGCCGTAACTCACTCAAGGTCACACAGCAAGAAAGCGGCTGGGTCTGAAAATAAGATGCCATTTCATAAATTGTAGCTTTTGCCTGTTTTCTTAAAGGCCACCACTGTTCCCTGATTTAAATAATAAGAGTGGTTGATTAGAGTGATATAATATTTATCTCTCACAAGGAAAAAAAATACCACCTTGAGTGGCTTCTTATTTATGTGGATCTCATCTGCTTTTCTTTTAGCTTCAGCACAAAAACCCTGTACTGCCCTCCACTAAGAGCCAGGCTGGAGACAGATGCTGAGAACAGGAAGGCTGTGAGAGGATTCCTTTGGCCTCGTCCTTGCTTCTAACTGTTGCTGGTACCAGGTGCCCAGTCCCAGGAGCCGTGACCATGGAGGCTCTCCCCAAGGCCCTGGAGGTCAACGAGAAGTCTCCAGAATCCAAGGACCTGCTGCCCAGTCAGACCGCCAGCTCCCTGTGCATCAGCTCCAGAAGTGAGTCTGTCTGGACCACCACCCCCCGGAGTAACTGGGAAATCTACCGCAAGCCCATCGTCATCATGTCCGTGGGCGGTGCCATCCTCCTCTTTGGTGTGGTCATCACCTGCTTGGCCTACACCCTGAACCTGGGTGACAAGAGCCTCAAGGTCCTTAAGATGATAGGGCCTGCCTTCCTGTCTCTGGGACTCATGATGCTGGTATGCGGGCTGGTGTGGGTGCCCATCATCAAAAAGAAACAGAAGCAGAGACAGAAGTCAGTTTTCTTCCAGAGCCTCAAGTCCTTCTTCCTGAATCGCTGATGACAATCTCGCCCTCTGTCCTCCCCACCACCCTGCCACCTCGACCAGGAGAAGATGTGATGGCCAACATCCAACATCCCCGGCCCCTTGAGAGGTGGAGTCTTCCATAAAACTGATGCAGGCAAACCCTCTTCTGGGCCCCGTGGGAAAGAGCGAGCTCGGGGCTGCGCCCTCCGTGCAGCTGGGAGGTACCGCTGGATGATCTCATTTAGTCTCTCTGTTATCACTGATGTTCCCTCAGATCCTGGCCATGGCCATTGCCTTTCATGGCTCTCATCCCAGCCTGTGCATCCAGGTGTCACTCGTCTAATGTTCTCTGCCAAGTGCTGTGCATGTTGGGAAATTCCTTGAGGTGGGCCATGCCCCTAGAAGAACCTCCTGTTTACATATCTGAGTGCCTGAACTGGATCCTGCATTTGCTTCCTTCTAGAACCCAAACTGACCAACGGAGGTCCTTCGCAGAGGGAAGGGAATTTCTGACCATTGGGTCTGCCCGCCCCAGCTCTCTCTGTGGGCAAGATGCTGGCTTGCATTTCAAGAGATCGGACAAGTCACAAGTATCAAACATTCCAAAGAGTGAGCAGTGAAAGGTGGCCAGGGAAAGTCTTTCCAGGAAGGCACATTTCCCCTAGAAATGGCCCTGGGAGTCGGCCAGTGAAGAAATTTAACCCTTAGTTGTATAGAATTTACACCAGAGGCAGCGGGGTGCGCTAGGGGGTGTCACAGACTCCCCTGACCTTCTAACTCCTTCTCCGTGACTACTCTTCCCTCTGAACTTGACACTTAGCCAAGGACAAGCGTGTGTTGCCCTAACTCCCTCTTTCCCCCACCCCTGCCTCTACCGCATGACTCTAGAACAGCCAGGTGGAGAGCGGCTGCAGAGGGATGCTGTAAGATTTTTCTCTCTTTCTCCCCCATCGAGAATCAAAACCAAGAAGCTTGAATTCCACATCTGAGTGTCTGTAGGTTTCCAGCGATGGAATTTTCTTTAGAAAATCCCAACTTCTGCTCTCCCTGTCCCCACTCACCAACATGCGTTTAAAACTTCAGTGAGGGCCCTGCTCTGGGCCAGGCCCTGGGGCGAGAGCAAGACAGATGGTCCCTGGGCTCATCTTCTTTATAAAGTGAGAGACAGCCAGAGCACCAGGCGGCCAGAACACCCCGGGATGAGTACTTTCTGGGGAAACGAGGATGGGGGCAGGAACGCAGCGGGGTCATCTGCCCCAGCCTTGGGAGAGGCTAGAGGGTGTGCTGGAGGCTATGCCATCCACACAGAACCAAAGGGAAGAGGAGAGCTGGCGAAGAGGGGAAAGGAAGGCACTCTAGGAGGGAATGGTGTGTGCAGAGCTGGGGCAGGAAGGGAGCGGGAGGCGATACAGTTGGGAAACAGCCTAGCAAGCTCCCTAACCTCCAGAATGGTCACCTGAGCCCCTCTCTCGGCCTGCCTCCCCCTGCTTCCCCAAGTGCCTTAGTGCGGCTTCTAGGGGCTCATCGAGGGGCCTCCCGGGTCTGTGGCAAAGACTACAGACCTCCTGGGTCTGTGGGAGTTTCTAGGGGCCCACCACGCAGAGAGCACCCGTATGGTTGAGTGCTCCCCAAATCTGGGGTTTCCTGCGGCATCCGGAGGCCCTTAGGTGACAGACCAGGAGGGTACCTGCAAGAAAGCCACGCTGCCCTAGGTCTGAGGCCCAGTGGAGAGCATCTGATAACAAGGGGAAGGTTTCCTCGGCCTTTAGCCCCTGAGCCCGTCCCATCACTATGTCACCATGACAACCTTTCTCTCTTTCCTTCCTTCTCCCCCCGCCCCCCCCCACCGTCTCTCTTTCTCTCTCTCTTTCCAACAGGCCTCCAGGTATTTCCATCCTTCATGGTGGTTCCATATGCAAAGTCAGAACCCCACCTTGTTCCCTCTGCATCATGGGAAACTCCATGGAGGCAGGTACCCTTGACATGGGGACACCCCCTGCCCCACCCACCTAAGGAGCCAGAGTTCGGGGAGCTTCACCCAGAATGACTGTGTCTCTCATTCAGACAGCGTGGCCAGGTCCTCTAGCCCACCTGTCCCCTGAACACAGGCAATCAGGACCAATCATGGGGGACGCTGCAAGTACTGTGTCACTAATTGTGGTCCCAGTGCCTCAAGTGACCGGGCTTACAGAGGGTTTCCGTTTCTCCGACGTGAACGCAGATTCCGTATCAGCCCTAAAATGTCACTCTCACATTCCTCGATGTTTTCTTACATGGCAGCGAACGGGGAGGACGCCCAGCTGGCTCACTAGAAATCCACACTTCCAGGGTGTCATTTCCTCTCCCCACAAGCTTATCGAGTAGGCGCAGCTGGGGAAGGAGGGCCCAGGCTGATGCTGTACCCCGCGTGTCCTGGCGGAGGGCAGTTTGGGGACGACACGGCTCTAGAAAGTGTCCCAGGCCTGGACTCACCTTGGAGTCTCCAGCGATCGGGCCCACATTCCCTGCTCCTCACCTAGGACTCAGCAAGAAAAATGAGGACAAAGCCCCAAAGCATCGTTCACCCCCACTGGGATCCCTCTTATGAATGCGGACCAAGGAACACGCCAGGGTCACACTGAGGGGCTTTTGCCAAAGACCGTCGCCACACAGAAGCCTGAGGAATGGCTGTGCCCAGATCAGATGCCACATTTCTGGAAAACAGCATCGCCACCACGACTCTTCCCATGCCGTGGATGGGAGGTCAGGACCAGCACCCGTGCGTTCGGCTACTGGATTGTATTATCCCACCCCTGGCTGTTCTGTTTGGAAGGGTTCCATTTAATCTGAGTGCTAAAAGAATTGTTGGGATGTTGAATTGTATCTTGTCTGACAGTGTCTGCTGTGTTTTCATTCTGTTCCATCAGGAATTCCAGGCTCTACCACTGATTCATTCCTCTAAAATGCCTCCCAGCCCCGGCCCCGTCACCACGCACCCTGCCTCGAAACGTGCTGTCTGGGAGAAAGGGTTTCCCAGACATGTGTGGGTTGCATGTCTGCTCCTTCAGGTGCCTCACAGGAGCCGATGGCCCCACTCTGAGATGCTGACGGGGCAGACAGAGCAGGAGCTCCTGACCCTTTCCCTCCCTACAAGCCCAGCACTGGGAGATGGAAAAAGAACCTTCCTGGATGAATCAGTGGCCCAGGGTGAGGCAGGCAGGTACCCCAGGGTCAGCCTGCCAATGTGCCCAGGAACCCAAGAGAACCAGCCCCAGAAGGGGTGGCAGTCCAGCCCCCAGGACCTCCATGGCCTCCCCCTTCCTTCTAAGCCCCTCTTCCTTCCCCTGGCCCAGCCTCTTCTACTCCTCTAGGTCTGTTATCCCGACCCTCTCCTACTCGGCTCCCACCAGACTCCCCATGTCCTTGACTTTCTGCTTGCTCTATCCTCAGAGAAAAAGAAAGCATCGCTCTGGATCTGGACAAGCCAGCTGCATGTCAGTCCTCCTCAGATTCCTGCAGCACTGCAGAGTCACGACGCCCCGCTTCCTCCTGTCCCCCACACCCATCACTTCGTCACCATCTCCAGCCCTTAGAGATCAGAGGTCCCCGGAAAACTAAAACTCAGAGCCCCAAATGTGTCTGATACTAAATGGTGCAAGGGAATCGCCTGGGCACGTGCCCGGTGAAGCTTCTGGGCCACACCAACCTGATGCCTTAACTCACTCAATCCTTTCCAAAAGCCTGCTGGAGGCACTGTTGTTATCATCCTCCCCATTTTACAGATGAGATAAGTGAGACACGGGGACACTGGGCTAGGACATCTAGCCACGATGAAAATCCAGGTGAGCTGGCTCCAGGGGCCACACACATGACCCCCACCCCATTCACTCTTCGAAGGTGCTGAGGGGCAGCAGAAGGCACCAGGGTCGCCGTGCTGGGCTCCGGGCTGCAAGGCGGGGACAGCAGGAGTGGAGCTTGGGTCAGTAGACAGGCCAGGGGTGGGAGCACAAAGCAAGTGCGGACCCAGAATGCCAGTCGGGAAAGCGGCCAGGAGCCAGGAAGGAAGGCAGGAGAGAAGCCGGCATTCTGAGCGCCTCCTAGGTGCCTGGCGTTCGCATAGTGAGCGTTCAGGAACAGCAGTAGGGGTCTCCCCCGGCACAGGGTAGCTTTGTCGGAGCAGGTGGCCTTGGTAGAGTGAGCCTTCATCCCACAGGCCAGGCTCCTCTGCTGACCAGCAGGAGGATTTGGAACCAGCTGCCACTGGACTGAACTGACCTTGAGAATGAAGCCTAGCCAAGGATAGCAAAGCAGAAAGTCAGAAGATCCTACAACACTGATGACAGCCGGGGAGCTACCGGCCTGCCCCGCACCATCTCTTACAGGACATACAAATAACATCTCATTAAGTCACTATTTTTTTAGGTCCGCTACTTGCAGCCAAATAAAATTCTTATCTACACAAGTGACAAGTCTGGGGAAAGAGTTCTTTTCTTCTTCTAAGCCCGAACACTATTTGATGAGATCAGAACTAATATATTTAGAACAAAGACTATCATAAATAAGTTCCACATCAGTGCAGTGTATTTGTCCTCCAAATCCTTTCAAAGATTCTCTACATCTCTAAGGAGAGAGAAAAGGGAGGAGTAAAGCAAGAGCGGAATGACCACGATGATGCCAGACAGGGACCTCCCTCAGACTGGGCATCGGGGTGGTGGGCGGAAAAAGAGTGGCGTTCATACAGGGCACCCGTCAGGCTCTGTGACCTGTCAGGCTGTCCCACCTACTCTAACAGCTGAGGCAGGGGTGGGTGGGAGACGCAGCAAAGGACTGATTCTATAAAACTAGAACCGCTCACGGGAGGAGAACCTAGACACTCACTTCTCTTTCTCCCAGGTTTTAATCTCCTCATTTGTCAAAATTAAAGTAACCAAAATTCACAAACAGAGGATTCTGTATTGGTTGAGAGCACAGACTCTAGAAACAGTCCACCTGGGCTCACATCCCATCTGGTCTTCCCAGGTCTTCGACCCTAGACAACTTATTTCCTTTCTGTGTACCTCCATCTTTGTGTGTGTGTGCATGTATGTGTGTGTGTGTCCTAATTTTTTTTTTTTTTTTTGCGGTACACGGGCCTCTCACTGCTGTGGCCTCTCCCATTGCGGAGCACGGGCTCCGGACGTACATGCAGGCTCAGCGGCCATGGCTCACGGGCCCAGCGGCTCCGCAGCATGTGGGATCTTCCCGGACCGGGGCACAAACCTGCGTCCCCTGCATCGGCAGGCGGACTCTCAACCACTGCGCCACCAGGGAAGCCCGTCCTAATTTTTTTATCCAGGTAACACTGATTTATAACATTATATTTCTATCTCTGCATACACTACAGTGTACTTAACACCCCAAATTTAAGTTTCTGTCCATCACCATACAGTTGACCCCCTTTACCCGTTTTTCTCTCCCACACGCCCCTTTCCCTCTGGTAACCACAACTGTGTTCTCTGTATCTATATGTTTGTTTTGCTTTGGTTTGGCTTGTTCATTTACTTTGTTTTTGTTTGCTTGTTTGCTTATGAGTTGTTTACATTCCACATATGAGTGTAAGCATACCGTATCTATCTTCCTCTGTCTGACTTACTTCACTCAGCATAATACCCTCAAGGTCCATCCATGCTGCTGCAAATGGCAAGACTTCATTTTTTATGGCTGAGTAGTATTCCATTGTGTATGTACCACACTTTCTTTATCCATTCATCCAGTGATGGGCACTTAGGCTGTCTCCATATCTTGGTTATTGTTAATAATGCCTCGGTGAACATGGGGGTGTAGATATTTTGGGGGGTTAGTGTTTTTGTCCATACTTCTATCTCCACAACTGCAAATGTGGTTAATAAAGGTGCCTGCTTCTTCCTCAGCATTAATTGGGATAATCCATGTATGGCTTTTATGCATTAAGCCCTGAATATTAGTTACTACCAATGTTAAAGAACTACACAAGGCAGTATATTCTCCTGAATGGTTTTACATAAGGAAAGAATGCAAGTCTATACACCTAACGTTAGCTGATTGGAAAAAGAGAATTTGGGGGGAGTGGGAGCTCACCATGTGCTGTGCTGTCTGGAGGATGGGGGCTTGGGGCAGCCAACAGTTTCATTCCCACCTTTTTGACTCCTGCCTCCCCTCTGCCTCATGATTAGTCCCAATCAATCATCAAAGCCTATAATTTCTATCTCTCAAGGATGGCCATTCATCTTGAAGCCAAGGCACCTCACTGTCCAGAAAAATTCATGTTTCCCCCTCATAGTGAGGAGTGAAGTAGCTGTCCCATCAGGTGCACATGTCGCAGGACCCCCGGTGTCCAGGTGTGACATGACAGGCTCACAGGAGCAGAAGTGGCACATGACTCTGCTGGGCTGGGCCTTGTAGGAAGGGGGCTTTTTCTCCTGGCTCTGTGAGGAGGAGCCACTATGTGCCACTATGTGCTGGGCCTGAGTTACCAAGGGAAGTGGTATGGACTGAATGTTTGTGTCTCTCCAAAACTTATACGTTGAAGCCCTAACCCTCAGTGTGATGGTATTTGGAAGCAGGGCCTTTGGCGGGTATTGGGTTCAGATGAGGTCATGAGGGTGGAGCTCTCGTGACGGGATTATGAAAACAGGAAGCAACAGGAGAGCTCTCTCTCCACGCCCTCATACCCGGGAAAGGCCATATGAGTACACAGTGAGGAGGTGATCGTCTGCAAACCAGGAACCGAATCTGTCGGCACCTTGATCTCGGACTTCTCAGCCTCTAGAACTGTGCGAAATAAATGTCTGTTGTTTAAGCCACCCAGTCTATGGTATTTTGTTATAGCAGCCTGAGCTGATGAGGACAGTAAGGAAAGCCCCATGAAGACCAGGGACACCACACTGGACTGGTCTATAAAGTAGAAACAAACTTCTATTTTGTTTCGCTACCAAGATGTCGGGGTTTGTCACAGCAGCTAGTATTGCCCCACTAATATACCCACTGGAGCCGGTAATCCCGTCTCTCTGACTACTGGCAAACTCGTCTCTCCCTTCTGTCTTGTTCTCCTCTAATCCATTCTGCATCCTTCACCAGGATGATCTTCTTCCCAAATGCAAAATCTTAGCAAGCCTCTTCCTTCCATATTATCTCTTTGAAAAGGCTGAGCGTCTGTCAGACCCTCACCCCCACCTTGCCCCTTCATCTCTACTCTTTGCTCAGTGTATTCCCTCTACCTGGAAGGTTCTCCCTCTGCCCGCCTCTCAGCTTGTCTGGCTTGCTCTCACTCACTCTTCTCTTTTTTCCCAGCACATTTTCTCCTTCCGCCAAACTGCTCAGGAGCCTATAACACAATTGCCCAAGTCAAATCCAGCTTGGAAAGCAACCACTTATTTAGTTAGAAGCAGTTATGGTCATGGAAAACTTGGAGGCTTTGGCATTAAACAGACCTGAGTTTGAAATCTGAGTCCACAAGCGAATTTCCATACTCTGTGACTTTTTGCATTTCTATCTCAGATTTCCAGTTATGTGTGAGGGTGATAATTACCCCATTAGGTCCTTGTCAGGATTAAATGAGGCAATAGAACGTGTTAATATGGCACAATCACATACTAGGTGTTCAGTAAAAGGCAGATACTGTTATTATCTTTGTCACAGGAAGAGAGAATTTCAGGCTACAAACACAATGCAGGAATTCCCAAATCCTTGATTAGACTGGATTTATGCTTGAGCTTGTTAAGCCCTACAGAGTCTGGCAGGTGGGACTGAGGTATCTGATTTCAAACAAAGAAACACAGCATTTTGGCAACTGAGTGCAGGGCTCTCCCTGTAGCATTACTATAATTCCTAGAGAACCTTGTCCCAGACTAACACACAGGTGCACATTTTCACTTAGAATCCAGGTGAGAACCTCACAAAATCCAGGTAAGAACCCCAAGTGAATAACTCTGAGAACAGTTGCCAGATACTCCACGGGTGCCCATTCACTGGGAGAGGGCAGAAGATCTCCATGTACTTGCCCTTCCTGGGGGAGAGGGCGTGCTCCCCGTCAGGGACTGTGCTGAGTCATCAGACTAAAGAGCAGTACCGAGTGCGTGTGACCCACAGTCAAGGCCAGGGCAGCTGCTTTTGGGTTCAGCCCAACCAAAGAACGAAGGGAGCGAGGCCAGCTCCTGGGTGAGCAGAGACAGGCTGGAGTGGGTGCGGCTGCCGCTGGAGCCTGAACTGGGGGGCGGAAGTGGGGGCTGGACCAGGGAAGGGCAAGGGATGGCTCACAAAGCCCTTTCCCATATGGCCCGCGAAAGACAACATTGTCCCATTCATCCATCCAACCAACAGCTACAGAGCAGCTCAGGAATGCTGCCCGGGCACTGGGGAGAAGGAAGTGAACAAAACAGACAAAATGTCCTGCTTTCTGGAGCCCTCCCTGGTTAGAGGCAGACAGGCCATAACAAGGACATCATCAAATGGACAAGATGGTGCCAAAGGGTCATGAGGGCTATGAAGTCAAGAAACAGGAGGAGGGGATAGTATGGTCACAGGAGGCTCCTCTGAGGGGGGACACTTGTGTTGAGACCTGAATGAAGAGAAGGAAGCAGCCATGTGAAGGCCTGGGGCAGAAGCTTCCAGCAGAGGGTGGGTGGTGGAGACGCCATGGCTCCTCTTCCCCACCCTCGATCTCTCCTCCCCACTGTGGTGTGACTTCCACACCAGTCCCATCCTGAAGGACCTGCTGAGGACACCATGCCTGGAGCCTTTTAGGGGGTGGCTTTCATCTGCCTGTCGTCTGTTACTCCGGCCGCCCCTCCACCACACACAGTGTTTCTGGCATCCTCTTCTTCCCATGCACATTCAGCCCCCCATCCCTCTGGGCTAGTCACCCCTCCCCCAACTGCCCACACCCCACCCCCAGCTTCAATCAATGTCCCCCAAATCAGCGCTGCTGAAATGCATGCCAAGCTCTGGACAACATATCCCAACCTGGGTGGTCCTGGCATCTCCATCTGGAGCATCTTCGCCTCACATTCAACTGGTGTCAAAAGAAATTCCTTGCGTTTTCCCACAGTGCCTCCTCCAAACCCGGTCCCATGTCCCGTGTGTCAGTGATGGGTAACACCACCAATTAATCCAGAACACTGGGCTAACCTCCCTCTCCCATACCCTCTGAGTCCGGTCTATCTCCTGAACACCTTGTGGAATCCTTCTTTTCTCCATCCCCAGGGTCCCTGGGTTAGGTCACCAGCCTCCCCAGTGGTCTCCCTGCCTGTAGCCTTGTCCCACTCCAATCCATTCTCCATTTATTTCAAGCAGAGCATCTTTCTAAAAGGCACTTCTGATCATGTCACCACTCGTGGCCCTGCCCCTGAGTCGTTAGCTGCTCCCATCCCATGGCAGATGGAGCTCACACTCCTCCACCAAGAACAGGCCTCCCTAGGGAGGCCCACATCTACCCCAGCTTCTCCACATTCCTGCCACCCACCCTTCACCCCAGACCTACAAATGAGGACAACCCAGTGTATCATGCCTCTGCATCTTTCCACAGGCTCCTTCTTCAGCCTGAACTACGCTGATCTCTTCTTCTGTCTAGCTGACTCCTAGCTCAAGCACCACCCCTTCCAGGAAGTCTTCCTTGCAGCACCCTGTGGTCACCTTCTGGCACGGGCCTTTCTGATTCTCTCTGCTTTACATTTAGTGCATCCTCTCGCTGAAGAACTCTGTGGTATATCGTACTGGTTAAATGAAGGAATGAATGGTGACAGTGTGTCCTCACAGCTGTCCTGTGTGGGAGTAATAAGGGTAGGTACTACTCTCATTTTACAAGTGAAGAAATTGAGAATCAGAGATACTCAGCCATTTGCCCAAGGTTATAAGCAACTGTGTAAGAGGGAAAATGGGCACAGGGAGAAATCTGCTCCAACCTCCACCTTCATCCCGTCCCTATTGCTCATCCTCCTTCTCCAGGGTAAAGGCAGCAGTTTGGCTTGGTGAGGACAAAGCTCTCAGGACGTGGGAAGAGAGACTCCACAATTCCTTGTGGGTTTAGGAGAGCAGGTCCCAGAGAACTCAATGCAAGGCCAGGTGTTCTGAGCCTTGCCCAGGGCCTGGCACAGATGCCCAGGGAAGTTGAGGATCCGCCCCTGGCAGGAAGCAGCCTAATCTGCAGATGCCACTATAGGCGGGTCTGAGCAAAGGCCCTGGTGCCCTTCTGGTTCCCACTGCTCCCTGCTCCTGTTTTCCCAACTTCCTCCTTGAGGCACACTGTCTGTCTGTCCTCAGACATCATCATTGGTGGAGAGCCCTTCAGTTTCTCAGAGCCCACAGCACCGGTGTAGTGTGTAAGCCACAGGACTGGACACTGGGCCCTGGGCTGAGAGGGGGCAGAATTGGGCCTGAAGCTGGGTCTCTAGATCCTAATGCCAAGCACCCTCTCTGGAGGCCCAGGGCACTGAGGAGAGCCAGTTTGGACCCAGCCAAAGAGAGAAGGCCCAGCCCTTTCAAGAGACAGATGGTGCTGTCCAATATGGTAGCCACATCTGGCTACATACACTTAAACTTAAATTTAATAAAATTAAATATAACTAAATATTCAGTTCCTCGGCCACACTAGCCACATTTCAGATGCTCAGTAGCCAGAAGAGCCGATTTGCTACCATATTGAAGGAACAGATTATAAAGTGTTTCCATCACTGCAGAGATTTCCACTGGACAGTGCTCGTCTATAAGGACACAGTTGAGAACCCAGTGGAATTCTTCAGACTGACTGTACTCCTCCTATATTATACACATAGTATACTACATACTATATACGATACACTATATTTTATACACAGTTCCTATACTATAGTCTTCTCATTGCCTTCTTGAATTTGGAAAAATAAAATTCTTTCTCCTTTCTATTTTTTTAAATTTCAGCATTTATCTTCTTAAAAATATTTATTTATTTATTTGGTTGCACTGGGTCTTAGTTATGGTTCTCAGGCTCCTTAGTTGTGGCTCACGGGCTCCTTAGTTGCAGCTCGCAGGCTCCTTAGTTGCAGCTTGCTGGATCTTTAGTTGTGTCATGTGAACTCTTAGTTGCAGCTTGCTGGATCTTTAGTTGTGTCATGCGAACTCTTAGTTTCAGCATGCATGTAGGATCTTAGTTCCCTGACCAGGGATCGAACCCCATCCCCCTGCATTGGGAGCACAGAGTCTTACCCACTGGACCACCAGGGAAGTCCCTTCAGCATTTACCTTTATTTAGCTTTTCCTTTTCCCTACTTTCTTTGGTTCATGTTGCTTTTTTCTTTTTTGGCAATTTCTTATGATACATAGCAGCTTTTAAATAAAGTTTATAAATTAAAATATTATAAAGTTTAGTCATGCGAGATGAATATGTTCTGGAGTCTGCTGTACAAAACGTGTTGCCTACAAGTTAGCGAGACTGCACTGCACACGGAAACATTTGTTAAGGTGGATCTCCTGTCATGTGTTCTTAACCACAATTTAAAAAACCATTCATTTTTTTAAAATTAATAATTTATCATTTTAATTAATTACAATGTTATTTGGCCCTTCTAAGTCCTTAAATAACTATGCTTTGGCTATTATATCTGAAATTCTGAACTTTCAGTGGGATTTTAAATATCCCACTCTGGTGGTATTTTTTTTCAGGTCCTCTAAGCTAAGGCATTAGTCCACCTGCCAGGTTTCCTCCCATCTCCTCAGGCACCTGCCCTCAAGGCCAGCACCTCAGATCTGTGAGTCAGGCTCTTCTCAGGGCCCCTGGAGTTGTGATTCTTGCTCCAGACTCTCCATCATTGGCTCCCCTGCTCTAATTCATCCTGCAGGTGAGAAATTCCCTCGCCATTTTCCTCTGGCCAGGCTCAAGGTACTTGCTGACCCGCTCTGGGTCCACCTGTCTGCAGCCCCAGTGGCCATGGGCTCGGGAGGACAATAAGCAGGTGCATTGCAGAAGGAAGGGGAAGACAAGGCCGTTCTCCCAGAGCCCTCCAACCGCTGGGAAAATATGTTAGTGGACTTAATCTTCCAATAGCACTCAACACAGCTGACCATTCATTTTCTTCTTGAAACACTTTCTTCCTTTGGATTCAAGACACAGCCAGCTCATGGTTTCCTGCTATCTATCTCTGCAGGTATTCTTTTACTCTCTCCTAGTCCACCCAGCCACGACACGTGGGAGAGCCTCGGGATCCGTCCCAGGTCCTCCTTTCTTACTGAGCTCTGTCTCAAGGAGTCTTGAGCAATCTCACCCCTATCACCAATGTGTCGCTGACTCACAAGTTCCTGTCTCCAGCCCAGAGCGAGAGCCCCCGACCAGTGTACCAAACCCTTCATGTCCCGAACTGAATTCATAACTTCTCAACCACACCTGGCCCTCTTCCTGTCTGTCCCATCTCCGGAGGCGCCCGTAGCAACCAGCTTTACAAAACAGAAGCCTGGTCTTCGACAACGACCCCTTCCTTTCCCTCATCCCCATACTGAGTCTGTCACGGTGTCCTGTCGATTTCAGTCCCTGGTTATCTCTCAAATCAATCCACTTCTTTCCATCGCCACGGTCACCAGCTTTACCTCGTCCCTAGTCTACAGCAACCACGCTCACTGCCTGCCATGTGCCCATTCTTGGTCCCTCTAGTACTCTCTGGACACAGCAGCAAGAGCCCTCCTGAGAAAACACGGGTCACACCACCTTCTGCTCAACACTCTCCGCCAGCTTCCCAGTGCTCTCAGGAGAAAGGATTAACACAGCTCTTTACTGCCTTTCCTCCTGTCCCAGCCACACCGGCAGGGCCACCTGCCGCCTCACAGCTTTTGCAGACTCTCCTGCTCTGCCTAGAATGCCGTCACCTCCTCTTCACCCCTCCTCACCCAGCTCGCCTGCTCATCCTTTAGGTCTCCTTCCTCAGGGAAGCCTCGACCCACGTCTTCTTTGTCTCATTCTCATAGGATGGGATCTCTTGTCCCACTGATCTCTTGTCATATTGATACATTAATTTACATGACTGATTGACATCTGTCCTCCCCAAACCTCTTTCCTCTCTTCCCTGTCACCACCTGAAGCTCCCTGAAGGCAGGCACTGCATTTCTCTAGCTCACTTCTAGCTGACTGTGCACCGAAAGATGTCTCAGCAGCTCAAGAGAGCTGAGTCCAGCCCCTGCGGAGCCCATGGTGGAGAGGCAATTAGACGTGGAGCCTGGGGGTGGGAGGCCAGGAGCGCGGCCCTGGGCCTGGCTGGAAGAGGAAGGGGGTCACGGACAGCTGAGCCCTGTGCAGCTTCACCCTGGAACCTGCAAACAGGCTTTGCAATTGACTGCTCCTGAAGCAGGCCAGGAAAATGGTGACAGAAGATTCTAGCACCTAACCCAGCAGATATCCTGGAGGCGATGCCTTTGGATTTATAGCTCTGGTAAGTCTTACTATGTGTGCAGCACTTAATTCAGGGCTGAGGGCCAGCAGAAACAGATGGCAAAACTAAAGAGTGTGGAAAATAAAAACTAGAAGCACAGTAGACCATTTCCACTGTGTGATAAGACTTCACGGTATCATCGTGGAAGCATTTTGCTTTGGAAGGAGTTGTGGGAGCACAGCTTCCTCAGAAATAGAGAGGAAGCAAGAGATGAAAGCTATAAAGGGACACTGAATGGATCTGGGCAGTCGGAGGAACTCTGGGGAATCACTCTCAGCTTTCCCAATATCTGGGAGTGCCTGGGAGTTATAAAATGAATCTAGTCATACACAGTGCATGTTGGATTACAAGGAGAAGGCAGAGCCGTTCCCTGAAAGGGATGCCCAGCCTAGCGGGAGATGGAAAACTCAACAAATTACCTCCATGCATGTACCAGGTACTATAAAAGTAACCGTCCAATTAAATAAGCATCTGCATCTTACTCATTAGGATGCCTGTGATCAAAAGAACAGAAAACAGCAAGGGTGGGTGAGGATGTGGAGAGATTAGAACCCTCGTGAACTGCTGGCGGGAATGGAAAATGGTGCAGTTTCTATCGAAAGCAGTACGGAGGTTCCTCAAAAAGTTAAAGAGTTACTATATGATCCAGCAATTTCACCTTCAGGTACATACTGAGAAGACTTGAAGGCAGGGACTCATACAGATATCTGTACACTCATGTTCATAGCAGCATTATTCACAACAGCCAGAGGGTGAAAGCAACGCAAGTGTCCATCGACAATGGATGGATAAACCAAATGTGGTCCATACATACAATGGAATATTATTCAGTCTTAAAAAGGAAGGAAATTCTGACACATGCTACAATACCAGTGAAACTTGAAGACATTATACTAAGTAAAATAAGGCGGTTACAAAGAGATAAACATAATATGATCCCACTGACATGAGGTCCCTAGAGTAATCAAATTCATAGAGACAGAAAGGAGAATGGTGGGCGCCAGAGGCTGGGGAGAGTGGAATGGGGAGTTATTGTTTCATGGGGACAGTTTCATTTGAAGATGATTGAGAGGTTCTGATAAGAGATGGAGGTGATGAGGCTGCACACAACAGTGTGTGTGTACTAAATGCCACTGAGCTGTATGGTTAAAAATGGTTAAAATGATAAATATGTGTTGTGTATACTTCACTACAATTAAATAACTTTTAAAAATAATTTTTAATTAAATGGGATTAAGAATGGAACTAACTTGATTCTCCAAGGATGCTGGGGAAAGAGTTGGCATGCAGATTGGGAGCTGAAAAAGAGGGAGACGTGGTGTTTGTATTTAGTGCAGACCCACCGACAGACAGGTTGCAGCCACAGCTGTTACTTTCTGAATGAACGTAGGCGAGTCTCTCAACTGCTCTCAGCTCTGGAGCAGGAACAGGGCTGCTGGGAGCTGATGCTGAATGTGGACGGATGCCACTATACATGCAAGTGCAGCCCAAGTGCATGGAAATATGATTCTCTGCTAAATAGGGGACAACGTCATCAACCTACTGAGACCGAAGGTGATGGGCAAGGGGGAGGGGTGATGCGGGACACTCTTGAGGTCTGAGTAAGAGTGATGAATGGTTAGATTAGCCCTGTGGGGAATAAGATAGAAAGACCAGGGGAGAAAGCTAAAGTGTTTGCCAAGCAGCAGGAAGGGCTCCCTGAGCTGCATGTAGATGGAGTCTAGAGGCCCAGGCAGGACGCTCTGGGGAGCTCTCTCAACTCCCTCTGGTAGCCTAACAGGAAGAATGAAGATCTCTGAAAATTGTCGGATGCTCCGAAAATAAGAGTCAATGTTTTTCTGAAAATAGTGACCCTAGGCTCCAGCCCAGGAAAAAGGAGGAATACATGAAGATTCATTGGAGATCACGGATCAGCATCAATGTTTTTCCAAATTCCAGCACTGTACCTCTAGGGCTATATGAAATGATTCTGGCTGGCACACAGGTTCATGGCATAGTCACTTTAATTCTCATCCAGTCTTTCCTATGACTTCTACGACTAAATCTCGAATGGGTACTCTAAATCTGTCCCCTCTGAAATCTGTGCATCACAGGCCTTCATTTGAGAAAGAGACCGGGCCTCAGGTTCAGCAGCTTCAATAGACAACTGTGTCTAGTTCGGGAGTTGATGCGTCTGGTCCACTGCTTAGTTTTGTAAGTAAAGTTTTATTGGAGCACAATAAAACTATGACCCCTTGGCTACAATGGCAGAATTGAATCGTTGTAACAGAGACCTTACGGGCCACCAAGGCTAAAATGTTTCAGATCTGGCCCATTACAGAAAAAGTTTGATGACCTCTGGGCTAGTTTAATTAGAAAGTTTGTTTTCAGTGTATACAGTCTTAAATACTTGCTGTCTGTTATAAGTAATATCAGTTTTCCACTGGTGGTGGCAATAATTGAAGTTAAAATCCATTTAAAGAAAAAAATTAACAAAATATTATAATATTAGCAAATTAATATAATAACACATTAACAAATTAAAATGGTGTTCTATAATGAAGAACAGAAGCAGACTGCAGTTGTGGCAGAATCCTGGGGGCAGCACATATGAGGCTTGGTAAACACTGGGTTATGAGAGTAGGGACAGTGGAGAGATTTGTGAATGATGGAGATAAAGAGCAGCTGCAGTAGAGATGAGACTGGGGACTGGAAAGTCATTTCACGAGGCTAAGGCATCCATCAGGGGCGGAAATGTAGCCATCAAGGATGGAGGCGGGGCTCAGCACAGACCTAGCCGGGGGCGGTGGGACAGGGAGCTGCCATCAGGCGAAGCCAAGACTGATAAAGGGAAGAGGATGATGGTGCAGGAGAGTCAGTGGCAGGTCCCTCCCAACCTGGGGTTTTCCCTACGGAAGCACTGTGGCAGGAAGGATGTCATAAAAGACATCAGTGCCAACCACACAGTAACACTCGTCTATGTCCCAGAGTGCAGGTTCTAAGCACTTTACACCTATGAACTCACTCTTCACAGTAACCCTGTGAAATAAGGCATTATTTTACAATGAGGAAATCGAGGCACAGAGAGGGCAAGTGACTTTCCCAAGTCTGTACAGCTAATGAGTGGCACAGGCTCATGTGGCTAGACCTGCTCAGCATCTGATCCCTGTCACTCAGGAGGTGACTGAGCCTTGGTCAGTCAAATAGTCAGGCCCGGAACCGTGACTCTGGGTCAGCTGAGCACCTGGCTGGCCTGTTCCTGTCTCAGTCTCAGCTTCCCCTTTAGGATCCAGGTCACGGAGAGGCCGTCATACTCATGACATCACAGGGAGATGACAGATCATGAGGACTTTGCCAAGGCAGTGACAAGGTCCCAACTGCCAAGAGGGGGCAGCACTGTGTGGTGGCAGCAGAAGCACAGCCCTCTCTGAGCCACAGGGGTGGCTACAGCCCCCAGCATTCTCAGAAGTGGAGGGGCAGAGGGGCCCTAAGAGACCAGCCCTGGGAGTCACTGGCCAGGGGTCCGGGCATCCGGCTGTGCCCCACACACCACGTTCATGGTTCAGAAAGCATAACAGATGCCTACTGTCTTACATTTCCCCATTTTGGTAATTTTCTTCCATCATATTTATCACTCTCTGAAATGATATCATTTATGTATTGTTTAATTATTCATTATTTGTCTCCCCCCTTAGAATGTTAACTCCAATGTCAGGTTGTGTAGTTGATGCTATTCCCTGCTGCCCGACATATAGTAGGTGCTCAAAAATACTGGTCTGATTTAAATCCCACTTAGGCTCAGGCTTCTAAATGTGTTGAGGTCACTTGGGGTTACCCACTAGTGGAGGATGATGAGCTCCTCAGTGATCAGGGGTAGGGGGGCAGCCAGAGCCCAGGCAGCAAGAAGGCCCTGCGTCCTCGGCTTCTCTCCGGGGACCTAGGGACAACCAAGGGCACCTCGGTGTCCCAGGGGCTGAAGCACACCTCCTGGTGCCTGGTGGCAAGGTGGGCCACCTTTAATAGGGTGCTAACTTTGTCATGATGTTTCGGAAACCTTGGTTTGAGAGTCTAAATTTTCTATCTATACCACAGCTAAAGTCAAAGGATATCCCCCAATAAACAATCCTTTTAGCTATTGTTACAGGTTGAATTGTGTCACCCCAAATTCATATGTTGAAATCCTAACCCCTAGGACCTCAGATGAGAACCTCATTTGGAAACAGGGTCATTGCAGATGAAATTCTTTAAGATGAGGTCTTACTGGAATAGAGAGGGTCCCCAATCCAGTACAACTGGTGTCCTTATAAAAAGGGTAAATGTGGACACAGAGACATGCACACAAGGAGATGATACTTGAATATGAAGATGATGTATCTACAAGCTAAAGAGTGACAAAGATGGGCAGGAAACCACCAGAAGCACAGAGAAGGGCCTGGAGCAGATTCTCCCTCTGAAGGAACCCACCCTGTTGACACCCAGATCTCCAACTTGTGGCCTCCAGAACTGGGAGGAATCAGTTTCTGTTGTTCAAGCCAGCCAGCCTGGGGTTCTCTGTCACAGCAGCCCCAGGATCCTCAAGCCCCTGTTTCCAACCATGGAAAGGCCATGCAAGCTCCCTGGGGGAGGAAGAGGGTGGTGGCATCCTTGTTAAACTGAGCCTTTCAAGTGACTGTTTCTTATATGACCTGCCCCTGATCTAGGCCAATCTCCATCCCCCACAAACCTAGTCACTCCCCCACCACTCGGCCTCCCACTTTTCCAGCCTGTCCCACGCAGGGCCTGGGTCTCACCTGGCTTTCCATCACCGGTCCCGTCTTCCCCAGCTGTGTGGATATCTAGACGCCTCAACACACAGGAGACGGAGGTCAGGGAACAGGAGCAGGGAGACACATCGGGCCGGGGTGGAAGGCTCCTCACAGCCTGGCCAGGCTCCTGGGTGGCCCATGGTTAGACACTCGGAAGGGTGGCCGTGTAGCGTGAGAAGGAAAAGGCAGGCTGCAGGCGGAGAACAGGGTGGCCCATTTCCATAAGGCAGAGGAGCGATATTTGTGATTCTGGGGGATGAAGGCCAAGGGGAGGATGCTGCCTAGCTCTGGATACAGAAATTGTGAGTGCTTTCAATCTCCTCCCCTTTGCTTGTGAATATGTCATGTTTTTTCAAGCTGGAAATGTGTTTGTGTGTGTGTGTGTGTGTGTGTGTGTGTGTGTGTGTGTGTGTGTGTGTGTGTGTGTGTGTGTGTGAAAAATAGTAGAAATAAAAATTTGGAGGAGTTCCAGAACCTGAGGAACCCATGTTCCCCTGGGATGCTGAGGGTCTGTGTTGAGTAAAGCTGACCTCAAGTGGGGTGGAGGGGAGACGACTTCACTCTTACCAGCTTTTTTTTTTCTTTTTTCCATTATAGGTTATTACAAGATATTGAATACAGTTCCCTGTGCTATACAGTAGGACCTTGCTGTTTATTTTATATAAAGTAGTGTGCATCTGTTAACCCCGAGCTCCTAATTTATCCCCCTTGCACCAGCTTCTCTTTGACCCAGCATTTCAGGAGTATGATGACCAACCATCCTGGTTGGCTCAGGACTCAGAGACCTCCTGGCACCCAGAAATTTTCACACTAAAATCGCTGCTCACGTTTATGTATACAAGATGCTGCAGAGGAGCCCAGGAACCTGTGGACAGCCAGGCCTGGACACACCAGCCTGGCCCTGCCCCAGCCACACTACGGTTTCTCCACCTGTCCTTGCAGAGGGCATTGCGGTCCTTCAACTGTTCTTCCCAAGAAACTCTCTCTACTCAAAGCTGGGGGCAACAGATTGGAAGACTCATGGCTTCTCCTCCCCGGGGAGGTGTTCTCGTGTAGGTACCTAATCCCTTCTGAGGACAGACTGGGAAAAGGATGCAAATACGGGGTGGAAGATTGGCTTCAGTGACTTCTCACTTTGAGATGCTCCAGACTGGCTACCTCGTTTCACTCAAGTCTTGTGTTTCAGATCCTAAAATCCGCAACTTATAAAATTCTCTCCCTCCCCAATGCTTTCTTTCTGAAGGCTTCTCTTCATCCTGCTTATTTTACACACAGGAAACTAAATTTGAACCCCTTCTCAGCCACAGGAGAAGGCAAAGAAAGAGTAGAAATTATTTTTCAGTTGTGTGGGGAAACAGAGGTCCAGAGGGGTCTGGTGCCCTGTTCGAGGCCCACGGTGAACGGGAGACAGAGGAGGGCTGGCTGCGTGGCCCCGCGGAGACGGCTGAAGACCAGACCACGGCTGAAGACTAGACCGCTGCTGCGCTGTCCTCAGTTGGTGCTCACTCAGCACACCCTGGGAGTGGCCCGGTGATAAGACCTGTTTCACACATAACCCCTCAGGATTGCGTGCAGTGAACCCGAGACAGAAAGCAAACGTGGAGTTAGTCAGTCTGGAAAACACACACAGCCAGAGAGCCAGGTAAACATTTCTTGACTTCTGCCAGGAGTTACCTTCTGGTCCACGCCCAGCCCACCCAGACAGGGGCACGGGTCCCCTCCCTCCCTGGCGTCCCCTCTCTGTCCTCTCAGTCTTTTTCATTGCTGTCCCTTCCCAGGGTCTGTGTTCATCCCAAAGGGCTGTGCTGAGCCCTACTGTAGGAAGCTCGGGTGCTGGGGGCTTCAGAGCAGAGAATCTACAAGCCGCACAAACTTTTCCTGCTGCTGATGCACTTCTTAGGGCACAATCTCAAAATTTATTTACATCAACAAACTCTCTTCCATAGCTTTTACATAAAACCTCCCATCCCCACCAGGAAGAGTAGGGCAGAAGCAGGTGGGGAGGAAGCCCCGACCCTACCACACGTCTCAGGAGCCCAGGAGGACTTGCCCAGGACTTGAGAGGCAGAACGAGGGCAGGACAGCCCCTCCCCCAGACCCACAGGTCCCAAGTCCCCAGATCCATCCAAGGGCACCCTGACTCCTCTCCTGTCACTTGGTTGGCCTCAGCGATGAGGATGTCATTCCTGAGCCATGAAACAGTTAAGAAATATCCCACCCCACTGGCTGCCGTGCTCATAAAGGGAGGTCCACGTGTACTTCCGTGTGGCTCCAGATGGGCGGCTCACTCATTTGCTCACACCCAATTTGCTCACACCCAGCGGGGAGCGAAGGCAGAGGCCAGCAGCACCGCCACCTTCCCATGCAAATCAGCCCCGGGAGTGCAGCTGGGCCCCACCCGCTCCTGCCTCCCAGGCAATGCTCCTGGGGAGGCTTTGGGGAAGATGCCACCCCGGGCGCTGTGCTCTCTTCCTCGGCCTGGCCCTCGTCCTCGACGCTGTGGGCCTGGTCCTTTTGCTACTGGGCATCTTTGCCTCCCTCGACTTCTGGGACTTCTTGGTCTATACGGGGTCCCTGATCCTGGCTTTCAGCCTGCTCTTCTGGATCATCTGGTACTCCCTCAACATCGAGGTGCCTCTTGAGAAACTGGGCTTGTAGTTTGGAGGCGGGCAGAGGATGAAGGACTCAGGCTTCCTGGCAGGCGGAGGGGCAGGGGCACGCTGCGGCTCCCACCCCAAATGCCCCGCCAGGGACCAGGTGAGTGCACAGGACACCTGCCTGGAGGGGTGGCCAGGAGGCTGGGACGAGCAGGGGGAGGCTGGAACCCTCTGAGGCTACACAGCAAGTGGCCCAAAGACTCTCCCCCAGCTGGGGATTCTGTCAAGCTGGGCTCCAGCTGGCCAGGAGAACGTGGGGCAGGTACTTCTCCGCCAGGGGACCCATTTCCTCATGGAAACTGGAAAGAGGGTCTCCACAGACCCTATGACTTCTGATCCACCACGAATGGTCCTGCAATGCAGAACAGGAAGTTATCCCTTCAGCTTAAAACTTGGAGAAAGGAGCCCGTCTCGATTCTCTGTTGGGGAGAATCCTTGCTGGGGAGAAAAGCCTTTAGCCCTAGAAGAGGATGGAAAGTTCCCCGATGCTGCTTATGCCCTTGCCTTGTGAGCTGCTTGCTGCAGTAGGAAACAGAGCAGAACCACCCAGCATGGTCCTTTCTCACTTGCTTCCTCCCTGCACCTGCCCAGGTGGGACACACGGGAGGGGGTCAGGACCTGTCTCCATGTCCCCGCTCAGTGCATCTGCCCCCCTCTCAGCAGTACCCCCACCCCACGCCCCCAGCCAGCCAGCACCCCCCAGCCAGCCCAGGGGACCGGAAGTCAAGGGACCATGGCTGACCATTTCATCCCAGCTGGGCCAGAGCTCAGTTGACCATGTGTAACCAAGGAGGCAGGTAACTGTAAGATTTTTCACACTGGCATGGAAAGCAAAAGATAGAGCTAGTCTGGCCCCCACAAGCCTGAATGAGAGACGGCCAGCTCTGCCCAGGGGACTAAAGTCAGAGTCCTGGTTGGTTTGGCCATCATCCCCTCCTCCCAGGTGGGCAGGGACCTGCACTCAGGCACAGCCGAGCACTCCACTTTGAGTGCTGCATGTGAGAGCAAAGGTCATTGCAGAGTTGGAAGGAGGAAATGATAATCGTGTCTCTTCTGGGGGATTCCACGTGACCCTGGGAAGTGAGAGACAGAGTAGCAGTCTGAAGAGGTTTCAGCAGGGGAGGCTAAACTGTCCCTGGCAGGTGAAAGGAAAGAGATGAGAAATCAGAGCACCTGGGCCTTGCTCGGAGCAGCACCCCTTGTTTGCTGGTGACATTGCACAGGAGGCATCATACCCTGAGCTTCAGTCTTCCCGTCTGTAAAATGGGGATAATGTTACCTGCCTTTGTTGTTGCAATGGTCAAAAAGAGGTAAGGCAGGAAGAGGCTCTTTGCACATAATGTGGTTCTTACACATGCCAAGTGCTGTTACAAACACACAGCAGAGGGGAGTAAACTGACCCAGAGTCCCAGCTGGGGGTACCTTGGTGTGCCTTAAATTGGTAGTGGTGGGGGTCAGCTTGAAACTTCAAAATGTGCATCACGAAACTTCAAAGCAAGAAGGGACCCCGAACTTGCTTGCTCATCCACGAGGATGCGGCAGGCACTGTGCAAGGCAGTGCGGGTGCTGGGAAGAGTAAGACACATGAGGTCTCTACCCTCAAGGAGTTCCCGTCAGGCGAGAGACAGACATTAACCAGACAGTCTGATTAACAAGGTACAATAACAGTGGGGTGAGGACTAGGAAGGAAAGGAACACCGCTCCTTCGAAACGTTCAGTAGAGAGGCTGACCCAGAAGGTGGAGTCTTACAGAGAGAGGCAACAGCTTGAGCAAACTTCCTGGGGTAGCAGGAAATAGAAGACAGCAGGGTGATCGAAGGGCAGAGGGCAAGTGCAGGTGAGGGTTAGGGCCCTGCAGTGCGCGGAGGCCGGACCAGGCAGGGCCTAAAAAACCCTCTCAAGGATTTTAGCCATTATTTTAAGAACAATAAGAAGTCATTAAAGAGATGTAAGCAGGGGTGGGCACTTGACATAATTTGATCTCTGTTTCCAAAAGACCACCTTGGCCGAGGTACGGATGACGATGATGATGATGAACAGTTCAGGCCCGTTTGGGGGTCTCAGTCACGTGCCTGAACAAGAAGCGTCTCCAGTTCAGTCTCCTTATCCTGCACACCCTCCCCTCATTGCATAGAAGGCAGTTCAATAACCCAGTAGTGAAGACCATGGGTCAAGACCCAGACTGTCTGGTTCGAATACAGTTTTGTTGCTTGCTAGCTATGTGGCCTGGGGCAAGTGATGGACTAGCTATGGGCCTAGCTATGACTCCATGCCCTAGCTTCCTAATCTGTAAAATGGAGATGGTACGAATACTAGCCTCTGTTTCAGAGATGATGCTAATCACAGCCCTGACCTCATAAGGGTGTTGCAGAGATTAATTTAACGTGTGTATAGCACCGTGTGAGTGACGACTGATCAAACAAGGGGCACTCTGATAAACCTCTGTCACGACGCAGGTAGCTGGTCAATTACAGTGGGGTGGGACCTTCCTCTAGGACAGACATCCCGGAAGCATTTCGACCAATTCTTCAAGCAGCATATGCGTTAAGACTCCTCAGTAGGTGTAAGAATGAGGGCTGCCCCAGAACACCATACTTCTGTCCAGGCTCAAAGAACGTCAAAAGTTGTGGGTCCATGGTAGCCTCCACTGAATACAACCACGCAAATATCTCCTTCACCTTCTCAGTCCCCAAACTCCAAGTTCTACAGGACCCTAGAGCCAGCTGGCCCTTTTCATCCAGCTTCATCTGGACCCTGCATCCCCGACAAGGTCTGGGGCCGGCCCAGAGTGATGATGGGTCACAGTGGACCGGGACCCGCTGTGCAAGGGCTGCTCACTTATAGGAGCCGCTCACCACCTCCTGGATGACCTCAGGCAAGACATCTGACGTCCCTTTAGAGTAGGAGGTTTGGTCCCCAGGAGAGGTTTCATACTGTTCTCTGCAGAGGCCGCTGGGGGCTGGGGCTGGGGAGGGAGTGAGCAGGCAGGACGCCGGCAGCCCCGCCACACACACACCCAGAGCTGCTGGGTGCTCTGTATGAAAGTTCACACTGAACTTTCACGTAAGGCTTCATGTGAACACAAGTTCTGACGCTGAAAGGTATTTCTTAAAGGCCTAGACTCAACCCCCTCACTTTGTATGACCCTTGGCCTGGGCATCATCTCCAACCATATTCATGATTTACGGGCAGTTTGTAACTGGCTCTGCAGGTTCCCTAATTCTCAGAGTGGAGCAAAGAGAAGAACACGGGTTCCGTGAATTCACAGCCCAGCACGTCCCCCAGTCTCGGCAGGATGGTTGCTAGGACCTCCCCCATCCCACCCAGCGGGAAGCAAGCCACATCCCAGGCAGGAGTCACGACAGGGCAGGGCCACCTGGTCACTAAACCTCCAAGTCCCCCCAGAAGTTTCAGGACGACTGGCTTGTTTTTATCGCTCAACTGTGTACCAAGCGATTTTATCACTTGGTCACTGTATTTCCTGAAGCTTTGTTTGCTCCACGCTCTACTGACTGGGCATTTCTTGTAGATAAAGTCCCTGCAAAGGCAGGGGAGGATGCTTGTCCTTTAACAAGAGGGTGTGAGACTACACTCCCCCCAAAAACACACACACACACACCACACACACATATACCCACAGCCCCGCCCTCCATACACATCCCCCCAGGTACATGCACCCAGATTCCCCCCATAAGCACGCCCACAGACACACACACACCTTACATGCACAACCACCTCTCCCATGGCCGCCACACATCACACACACCCAACATGCACACAGTCTATCACAGATACACTCACACACTCACACACGCCCACACTCCTCCCCTACACCTTCTAGACACATCAACACCCTACACATGCGTCCCTCCCCCACTGCACACACGGTCACACGCACACCCTCACATGGCCTCACACTCACATGGCCTCCACACCCCATCTGCCCTGTTCACACACAAACATGCCCTCACACCTGCCATGCGTGTTCCAGAAACACACCCCACAGAAGCAAACAATCCCGCTCCCCTGCAACTGAAGCCAAACGGCATGGGAGGCTCACGGCCTCGAGCCCTGGAAAGTTCACTTTTTCCAACACGCAGATTCTCCTCTCTGCCGCAGAGGGGCCAGTGGGGCTGCCAGCAGAGCCAGACGGAAAGGCCTGCACCCCGGCTCGGCACGGGCTGCGTGGAGGGCTGACATTCCTCTAATCCCTGGAGGAATTTTTAACCCAGAGGGAGAGGTAAGGCAAGTACACAGGGCCTCACACGGAAGGAGCGCAGTCTCACATGGGCTCTGAAAGCCCAGATGAGGAAGAAGCCCCCCTGGCTGGGTGGGAAAGGGGGTGGTGTGTGGCTTCAGACGTCTGGGTCCTGAGCAACAAGTAAGAACGTGACAGGCAGAGCTGGCGCTCGGGCAGAGCCAGAGGGAGGGACCGCAGAAAGGGAAGAATGAAAGGGTGGCCCAGAAGGGGTGAGCAGACACAGGGGACCGGGGTTAGGGGTGCTCATTGCTGAACCTGGAGGATGCTGAAAGCCAGATGAGGATTCTGAAACTTGGAAAGCAAGGAGGAATTTTCGATGACTTCACGGCCTGGAGAGCAACACGGCTGGGCTGGGCTTGAGTAAGAGTAACTTGGTGTCACGTGCAGCAGGGGTAGGGGAGGAGGGGGACGGGGGACCATTGGAAAGCAGGGGTAGTAATAAGAGAAAATGATGGCCACAGGGAGGAGGGGAGAGGGACAGAGAGAGAGCATGGCGGACAACAGACAGACGTCCTGGTGTCCCTCGGGGGGACAGCGCTGTCAAAGGCTTCAGAAAGCACTGCCACCGTGGAACAAGGAGGTCAGGGGAAGGCAGGGGTTTGCTCAAAATGAGGTGTTTTCCCTTGCACGTGCAGAGCTGGGGGTGCAGACGGTATCGATGGGCAGAACTACCCAACTGGAGTTGAATGTGCAGACTTTCAACTCAGAAGGGGGATCAGGCGTGGAGATGGAGTTCGGGGCTGGAGACAGGACTGCGGACGAGATTGTAAAGGGTGGGAAGGAGGAGGGAAGGAAGGCCGGTGGGGAGCCCAAAGAGGGTTTGGGCGGGTAGCAAAGAAGGCAAAGGAGGACACGAGACCAAAGGTGAGGGGAATTGACCTTCAAACGCTGCTGAGTCGTAAAGCAGGGTGTAGCCTGAGGAAGGATGATGGGACTTGGCAATGAGCCTTTATCAGTGAGGTTGGGGACAAAAACCAGACTGGGGCGCCTTGTGGAGTGGCTGCTGAGATGTGTAAAGGGGCGAGCGCAGATCAGTCTAAAAAGTCTTTGGTGATGAAATGGAGGGGGTAGGCCAGTAGCCTGACGGCACAGCTGGTCTGAAGTATGGTTTCTTCAGAGGAAGGGGATGCAGAAGATGGAGCAGGATGGCAAGCAGGGGAGGAAGGAAGCCAGCAGAGAGGAAACGAGGACGCTGAAGTTGCGAATGGAGAAGGACGTCTGGCTGTGCCTGGGGTGCAGGCGGGTGGTGGGGTCCAGAGGCCAGGGAGAGATGTGCTTGGCCTGCAGGGAAGGATGGGGAAAGATAAACGGAGGTTTGGTGAGTGCCCCACTTATTTTCATGACCTCATTCAATCCTTACAGCTCTGTGGGTTAGGGGTTCAGATCCCCATTTTACAGGTGAGGAAACTGAGTCTCAAGGTAGTTTCAGGACTAGCCCACTGTCCCTGTGCTGTCGAGGGCCAGCATTAGAATGCACAACTGAGTCCAGCGGACTCCAAGAACTATGCTTGTTTTGACAGATTCGAATCTCGGACTGATCCATCTCATCTTCATTTATTCAGCCCACGTCCCATCTGGTGGAGAAGCAGCAAAGCAAGTTGATGCCCTGTTTCTGCAACACATCCTGTAACAGAACCCGGGAGGAACCAGAGGCTGTGAGGTGGAAGCTTTCAAAGCACCCGCTAGGATGCCCAGGAATGGCCACGAGTGCCCGGCTTCCGGCGGGTTCCAGGCTCCATCAAGGGACCAGCACCCCTGCCCTGGGCCACTGACACCACTGCCGGCACCCCAGCCGTCTGTGAGGGCCTGGGGATCCCCTAATGTTTGCACAGTGGGACTTTTATGGCAATAACCCAGCTGCTGTGGGCTTGCGCACCCAACTGAGAAGTCCGTCCAAAGTCCGAATGGGATCTCCTGCAAGCAAGTATCACACGACGTTGCTGCCTCTTCTGCTCTTCGGCTCTTTGGACAGACTGTGTGAGCCCCTGGAGGGCCCACCTCATCCATCTCTTGGTGTCGTCCAGTCGGCACGTGGTAGTGTATTTCTACATGCTGGTTGCCAAGGCAAATGCAGAGCCAGTGCTGAGTGCAGGAGGTCCCCCTCCTCGGTGCTGGACACCCGGAACCACCAGTGCTGCCCCCCACTTGCACAACTGGGCCACGTGGTGGGGTGTTCACATTGAGCTTTTAGTCCAATGAAACCCTCCGGGCATTTTTCTGACAAGTTTCTGACAAGCATTTTCTAGACTCTGCTGTGCTGTCCCTGCGTCATTCATTTCTTGATCCTAAAAGCAGGCCTCTATTTTTATCTTAATTCAATTGCATCTAGCCAAATGAAGCCCAACTAAAGCACCTAGCAACCCTCACAGGCTCATCAGACGTGCTCATGCCTGTCACCTGTGCTCAAACTGCCCCACTAATTTATGTCCCCCAGCTTAATTTTGTACTTTTTATTTATATCTCACCCTAAACGTGTATGTGTTTCTTCCAGAAGCTGCCTCATCTTTTGTGGTGTGAAGTAGTTACCTAAATAAAGAAGCTGATTGGCCTTTTAACACAACATAACCTATTTCTGGGTCTGCGCGGTTTCATAACTACTCTCAAACTCCCGGCTTTAGGGCATCTTCTTCCCATTCGTTTAACCTGCCTCTGTGCAAATCCCAGAGTTCTACATTCAGTACAGCACCTCTTGGGAAGAAACGCACAGAGCCCAGTGGATGGAGACAGTACAAAGGTTATCCTGACACCATGGAATCTTCTGGAAGCTCTGTGCTCGGCCACCAGGCCAGCTTCTCAGAATTAGGCTGGACTCAGGAACCTGAAGAGATATCATGAAAGAACATTCTAAATAAGGCACCAGAAGAAAGATTCCCCTCCTACCCAGAAGCTTTCTTGACCGTCGTCGCTTGCAATCCTATCGATCTTCCCAATTGGAAATCTCTCGGTGTGTCAGACCTGACTCCATACATGGAGGAAACATTTCCCTTTACTTGAAATTGTAACGTTAGCACAGGAGGGAAAGTCACATATGATCAAAATCACTGAACAATTCCTTAAGAAGACACTTGTTGGTGGCCACATAACTTCTCTTCATGAGACCAACACAGGTTTTTATTCTAGAAGGGGAACAGGTTTCTGTTTCTTTGGCTGGGAACCAAATGGAATCGTTGGCTGTCATTTCACAGCAGCCATGTTGTTCCAAATATGCAAATCTTGAAAATCGAGGATCGTGCTCAGCCCAACGCACATGTTCTCACCTGCGAGAGGCTGGAGGGGCCGAGGCTGGCTGAGCGGCAGCAGCAGGCTCCAGTCTCCTGCGCCGCCCTCACTAAAGGGAATCTCCCTCCTCACTTAACATCTTCCTCCTTCACTCTTTCTTCTGCTGGTTAGTGTGCAATTTAAATGCGTGTATGAGATGGCTCTCCATAGAGAGCTTCTGTTCAACTCCTAAGGTCCCCTGAGTTACAGGGCGTGCTCCTGCAGGGGGGGCATCGGGCCACTGCTTTGAAGAATGCATGCAGAATAAATCTGTGATAGAAAGTAGGGAGCGAAGTGAATGCAATTCCAGCTGACGACCTGCTGGCCTTTGCATGAACCCCGTGGGAGAAAAAGGAGGTCCACATAGGAGGGCTTCCTAGAATTTAGCTTCGACCATCGGGAGACCCCAGTTAAGAGCTGGAACTGAGAAGGCATACTGAGGCAATGCATGTGCAAAGTCGGGGTGTTCCCTCAGAGGCAAGGCTTGGTCCACAACTCAGTATCTGCCGGGACAGGACAGTATCTCAGGGACCCCCGACGGCGCAAGCACCAAATTCAATCTCAAAGATGGTGAGAGCAGCATTCCATCAACTGGATGCAGATCACCTGGGGACCACATAAATGCAAACTCCAATTCAGTTGTCCAGGGAGGGGCCGGGGACTCTGCATTTCTAACAAGTACCCAGGCAGTACCACTGCTGCATTAAAAGAAAGAAAGTGTCCTTAAGATAATCTGAAGAGTGAGGATCTTGAACAACCCTGTCATTTTAGGGATGGGGACGCTGAAGCCTGCAGGTGAAGTGGGTTTCCCATGTTCAAGCAGCTGAAGAGCAGCATGTCCAGGACCGGGGCCCAGGGCTCCAGGCTGCCGGTCCAGCCCTCTTCCCCGGCCCCGCCCACCCCATGAGCTGCTGACGGGTTCTTCTGAGCCCTGCTGAGCCTTGGGCAGCATGAGCGAGTGAGCAGGGCCGTGGCCAGGGCAGGTGAGGCAGCTCACGCTGCAGGTGAGTCATGAACTGGCGTGGCTCGCTTCAACCTGGCTGTGCCGCGTGCCCGTGAATGTGGTCCTGACCAGGCTTCCATGCTGCTCTGTGTCACTGCAGATTCCAGAGCCATGAGACCACGAGCACGCATCATGCAAGGTGAGTAGGGTGGAGAGGGAGAAGAAAACAGGAGAGGCTGTGTTTCCACCAGGCAGAGCCACGTGGAACTGGGCTAGGTCTCATCTGGGCTCGTCCTCCCAGTGGGCTGGGCATGGGGAGCCTCCTACCACTCTCAGGGCCATCTCCTCGGCCCCTGCTCCTATCTGTTCTCTCGAACGAAAACTGGGCTTTTTCAGTGACCCGACTCAGTCAACTCCACCACTTACAAGCCGAGTGACCTTACAGGGGATCCTCACCTATTAGGGGATGATAATAATGACGTCACAATCATAGGACCTAATGCGATTCAGCGCTGGCTTTCTGAGACTCACAACCTCCTAGATGTAAATACCTTACAGTAAATACCTTCCTCCTTTGTAGAAGTCAAAACAGAGAGCTGTGAAGTTTAGGTCATCTCCTCAGACACCTAATGATTCCAGGACTACAGGACCTGTCATCTATAAAGCTATTTACAGTCAAGTCTGCCGCTAATAATCAAGTCTACACTTCACACAACCTCATCCCCACACTTTACTGCAGAGACGACCCACCAGGACCCACAAAGCCGGGGCAGATGGTCATTCTAGGGGGAACGGTGGGTCCACCCTGGCTCTGCAGCACACCCCCAATCAATAGCCTTAAAGCTCCTCCAACTCAACTCATCCCTTGGTGAAATTACAGTGTTGTGGAGGAGTCTGATCAGAAGCTGAGTCCACCATGGTGGAGGCCAGCTCGTAAATGTATTTGCATGAAGGACCAAAGAGCCCTCTGGGTAAGGACGAACCCTAAGGGAAAAGACAGTCAGGCTGACAAGGGTGGCCCGGTAACAGATACTTAACACAGGCATGCTTGGCTTCCTGTGTCTCCCAACAACCCTTGCTTGTTCTCAGGGAAGAAGGGCTATAAGAAGGATTAGGCCAGTCTGGGGTGAAACTGTATGATACCGGGGTCCATACGTTGTCACTTGGACACACTCAGCACAGACTTGGGTTGTGCTGGTTCCTGGTAGACACAATGATATCTGGCAGAAAAGTGACACAGGAGGTGCTGATAGCTGACTGGACTTGCTGACGAGCTGAACTGGCTCTTCCAAGACCCCCAAAGTTTCTTGCCAGGGCAGACACACAAGGGGGCGAGGGGCTGGCCAGGAAAAGGCAGATAACAGTAAATCACTCCTTGTCGGGGACACTTAGGTGAAAGGTGCAGACAGCTAGAAACCACAAACCAGCCTGGGAATGGCAGGTGTCCCTGGGTGAGAAGTGCGTGTACTTCTCACTCCGACGACTAAGCGTGGCAGGCCTGGGGTAGCTGTGTCTGCCTTCCCACCACCACACAGCCTCCTCCCTTCCTTCATTCCTTCACTCAGCACAGATTCACCTCTGGCCTCACTCCTCCTGGATCCCAAAGGCTGCCCCGACGGGGAGATCCTTCAGCACTTGGAGCTGGTCCCTCTCGGGAAAGGGAGGGGGAGGGGAGGTACAGATTCCCACCATGCCCCACCTCTGTAATGCCCACGCCGCACTGGGCTGTGTGCCCCCAAACGCCCCGAGTCAGCGTGCAAAGACATAATCTACACAGACTCTGTATTTCACAGGGCAACACCTAGACGCTGCTTCCACATCCAGGCATCCTGTTGGCAAGGATCTCCACGTCCTTCCTTCCTGCCTCTCCTACTGCTTCTGCAATAGCAACCCCTCCCCACCCCGGCCACTTATGCAGCCGTTTTCCTCTCCACCAGCTTCACTTCCAAGCCAGGGCCTTGCCCTCCTCACTCTGGATTCTGTTCCCCAGGGCACACCATGCCGCCAGCACACAGCCTCAGCTCAGATGTCCTCTCACCCGACCCCATCTTTCTGACCAGCCTTCCTCACCCCCATCATCCTGGGACTTCGGGGCCAAAGTTTGCGGAGTCCACATCTACCCTGCCAACCAGAGCCTCCAGGCCCTGCCCAGAGCCTCTCCTTCTGAAGAGTCCAGGCCAAGGCAGCCACCCTAGGCCTCTGCCGTCGCCTGGAACAATGAAGCAGGGACTCTCAAGGTGCAGTCCTGGGACCAGCAGGTCAGTCTCACTGGGGAATTTCCTTAGAAGGGCAAAGGCTCCGGCCCTGGTTGGGTGACCAACTCATGCCAGTTTGCCTGCCTCAGTGCTGGGGATTCCTATCCCAGACCTGAAATTAGAGGCTCTGGGGGCAGGGCCCAGCAATCAGGTTCACCAAGCCATGGGGGGATTCTGATGCACCCTCAAGTCTAAGACCCTCTATGGGAAAGGAGCTTTGAAGCCAAACTTGTGCTTGGAGGCTGTCCTCCGGGTGACCCCATCTCCTCCACCAGCTCCCTGGTTCAAGGACAGCAGACCTTGTCCACTGTCACATGGAGTCCTGACCAGGCTGTACCAGCCCCAGGCGGCTCTATCAACTCTGAGGGACCTCGCATCCTGGCCAGCCCATACTGTCCCGAATCACCTGCCACTAGTGTCCCTTGCCGGCCAGGGGCTGGCTTTTTCCTCTTGTTTCTTCTGCATTTCAGTTTTCAAGAAATTTAAGTTTCCCATTGTTTCAGAAGAAAGTCAAGAGGGGGAAGCTGCTGGAGCTGCTGGAGGATAAAGGAGAGAAGAGGCAGGAGAAAACTCTGGAGGAAAAAGGGTGGAAGGCACTGAGGAAGTGAGATGGTGGAAGGAGATGAAAGGAAGGCTGGGCTGGGGAAAGGTGAGAGGAGAGCCATGGGAGACAGAAGCTGAGACGGGAGCAAGTGGGGGAAGAGTGTTTCCCACGGTGTGCTTCGTGGACCAGGAATGGCAGCAGCCTCCCCTGCGACCAGGCTCCACCTGCAAATTCTGGATCTCACCCCAGACCTTCTCAGCCAGAAAATCTGGGACTTTTAAAAGTCTTCCCAGTAACTGGGATGCGCACTACAGCTTGAGAATCACTGGGCTGAATAGTTCTATTGTTTATTTAAGCAGGCATGCTGCCCCTTGATCCTGGATTCCAGTGTTGTTTTGAATTTCTGCCTGGGGCATGGTGACTCGGAAGAGTCCTAATGTGACCCTCACACACACACCACCTATTGGCCTAATGACCTCCAGAGATGGGAAGAAACGGCTGTAACATCCTCTTTCTCCTCCATCACTCTCACTGTACCACTGGTACCACCAGCCTCTGGCAGCTCTAGACTGTGCAGCCTTCTTCTGGGAGGTTTTGGAGCCTGGAAAGAACTCTAAGGTGCCCTCAATCCTGTGTTACTTCCCAACCTATTCAACATCAAGGACCGTCTTTATTATTTTTCTCCCGTTTCTCCCATATTGTCTTGAAATATGTTGTCTGCCAAAGAGACTAATCATTAAGGAATAATTAATTCAGTTCCCCGTGATTTATTAATCAAACACATCCATAACTGGGTATGCAAAAAGCAGAAAACAGATGTATTATGGTTTCCATTAGAGTTTTTGAAACATTTAAAACAATGCATTACAACTACCGTGAACCCCTGGGCATCTGGGGAAGAACAGATGAAACCAGAGATTGCAGATCTCAGCTGCCGGGGTGAACAAAGGTAGTGTGAGGAAAGGGAAAACAATAAACAAAACGTTTACAGGCTCCTGCCGCTGTCCCTGCACCCAGCCCACTCAGGACTTGGCCCCTTCCAGGAACTCTACCCTCCCTCTGGTTCTGGGTTTCTCCAAAGGGCATCTCACAGACTCACCAACAAGGCCAGTCCTAACCCAGTGAGGCCCGCGGGCCCCCCTCCTGCCCTGCCCCCTTTACCAGACCCCACCTCTTCCTCCTGCAAACACAGGAGTTGGTTTTCAGTCTCCACCATTAAACACACCGGCGCTCCCAAAAGATGCCAGGCTAACGGGGTGGGGAAGTGGGGAGGGGCACGGTCCACAGTGCGATTCTAGGTGCTAGAGAAATGATTGCTGCCATTTCTGCCTACGGAGCTCCTGTCCAGACACAAATGTGTGGGAGAGTGGAGCTGGATCCCCCTTCCCCTCCAGTGACTAAGGTTTTGCTACTGCTTTGGCTGGATGGGCTGCCTCTCACTGCTCAGGACACCTGTGAACCAAGGCATCTCAAGGCAGAGGAGAGAAGGAACAGGACTGGGGAAGGAGCTAGGAGAGGCCTGCCGCAAACAAGAAGTTTCTCAACAACAAACAAGAAGTTTCTCCACAACTTCTTTCTATCTTTAAAATCCGTATGAATGTTGCCATTTTATTCCACAATACATTTGTGCTTGTTCACTACTTTAAAGATGTTCCCAAATCTTCAAATACAATTGGCGTCGTTTTACCTGTGGGTTTGCTCTTCCCGGCACAAGGACACGGACCCCAGAGGGCCAGGCAGCCCAGGTGGGAAGGAATTCTCACTGCTGATAGCAGTTCTTTCCCTTGAGGCTCCTCGGCTGATCCTGGGTGGACGTCTGCCAGTTCACCCGGCAGACAACCGGGCAAGCCCAGCCACGTCCAGACATCCCAACTGCACATCAGGAAGCACCACTCTTGTCCAGGCTCCGTGTTTCCACCTGAGAAAGCTGAGGCCCCAGCATGCTAAGTGACTCAGCCAAGGCCACACCACCTGTTACTGACAGAGCCTGAACACGCATTTTCTGACTCCTGACCTACTGCTCTTTCTGCCATCCCATTCTTCCTCTCTAGGTGAGGACAAAGGACTGGCAGTGAAACAAGGACCGTCTCAAGGATGAGCACCTGGTCAGCAAGCCAGGTGCATCAGACTGAGTTCAAGGGAACTGTTCTGTGCCTCTCCTATAAAATGGGAATGTTACTGCCAGCAGTATACACTCCAGAGGATTGTTTGAGACATGCGCTGGGGAACAGACATAAGGGCTTCGGAAAAGTATGAACAAACTGGGGGGGTGGCTCTTGATCCCGTGCTGGGGAGGCTTGGCTGAGGCTTTGTTCCCTCCACATGTGTCCTTCCTCTCGGCCTGTCTGCAGCAGCCCAGCACACACATGGGCTGAAGTGTGGGAAGCTGACCCTGAAGTAGTGATGGCCAGCCTGCCACATGGACCACATCCCCCCATCGCACCTCCAAAGCCGACAGAAGGCGTCACTCAAGGCTCATGTGACTGGGCCGCTGGTCCCGCCGTGGCCTCCACCCAGGGCCACAGGCACCACCACCAACCCACTGAAGCTGGTTCCCAACAGGAAAATCACTCATCGTTCTTATCACCTACAGTTTATATGAGCCAGTTGTCAGGGGTCAATTACACGGGTGAACTAAGACCAGCCACCACGAGGGATGGACGCCTACAACTCACGTGCCCCACACCCTGTGCCATAAGCGATTCAGACTGGAAAGAGCCCCGATTAATAACAAGCTTACTAATCAATGTCATTCTGCATGAAATCTATACTACTTAATACTATAATCTATAATATTTCCACTGTCCTTCATCCTAAATCCCTCTTGGCCTACTTGACTGGGTGAAGGTCTTCATGCTTTTCATATATAACTTTTTAAATGAGTTTGGTAGGTCTGGTACTGAACAGAAAAAAAAAAAAACCCAAACAACCCTGTTTCCCCATAAAGCAATAAGCTTACAAAGAGAACTCAGAGAAGGTCTAGAGATGGAATTTAAAGTGTGAAAGCAAAAAAGGGTAAATGAAGAGGAGGATTGCTTGGAATGGGCAGTTAAATGCTTCCAACCTGAACCAAACAAGCTAGTGGAGTGGCCTGAGGCTGTGTGCTTGTTACTTACCTCATCCACAGACAGATCCAGCTCTGTGTTATAAATAGCTTTACACTTGAAGAGTTTTTTGAATGTGCTGGACGAGAGCAGATGGGAGGGGGTGGAAGTGAGGGAAGTAGAAAGGGAACCAGACGAGAAATTCAGAGTCCTACCCGCCCGCCCACTACCACCACACACACTTCCAATGCCCTGAATCTTGGAGGTGGGGTAAGAGTCGCACAAGAGACAGCCACAAATGGTACTCCAGCAATGGAGCTTTCATTTGGAGTGTAGTCTAGGAGTGAGCATAATGTAAAACACCACAGTTTGATGGTAAACCCCCCAAAGTAGAAAGTTAATAGCTGATTTGACCCTCATGCAAAGTGCAATGCAAAGTTTCCCCTCATTATTGCAAACACACACACACTCACACTAACACTCACACTCACCTGTGGTCCCTCTCCCCTGGCTGGTGACCCTCCACCTGTCTCTACCTTCAGCTGAGGTAAAGACAGCTTTGGACTAGAAGTCAGACCTGGGTTCTAGTTTTAACTCTGCAACTTGCTGGCCAAATGACTTTGTCACTAAACCTCCCTTGGAGACTCCAATTTCATCTGTAAAATGGGCTCTTGTAACCATCAAGTGAGATACATACAGGAATAGCCAAAGAGGAAGGCAAAGAAGCACATGAAAAATGTTCAACATCATTATCCATTAATAGGCAAATTAAACTCACAATGAAATATCCCTACGCACATATTCAGGTAACTAAAATTTAAAAGATTGACCTCACCAAATTCTGGCAAGGATGTGGCATAACTGTAACTCTCATGCATTGCTGATGGGAATGTAAAATGGTGTAACCACTTTGGAAAACAGTTTGGCTGCTTCTTAAGTAAAACAAACATCTATCATGTGATCCAGTCATTCTAGTCCTAGGTATTTACCCAAGGGAAAGAATGTATACATCTGTACAAAGACTTGTACACAGATGTTTATAGCAGCTTTATTTGTAATAGTCAAAATTGGAAACAACTGGGGCTTCCCTGGTGGCACAGTGATTAAGAATCCGCCTGCCAATGCAGGGGACACGGGTTCGAGCCCTGGTCCAGGAAGATCCCACATGCTGCAGAGCAACTAAGCCCGTGCGTCACAACTACTGAGCCTGTGCTCTAGAGGCCGCGAGCCACAACTACTGAAGCCCGTGCGCCTAGAGCCAGTGCTCCGCAACAAGAGAAGCCACCGCAATGAGAAGCCCGTGCACTGCAATGAAGAGTAGTCCCTGCTCGCGGCAACCAGAGAAACACCCACGCGCAGCAACGAAGACCCAACGCAGCCAAAAATAAAATAAATAAAATAAAATAAATAAATTTGTTAAAAAAGAAAAAAAATTCTATGATAAAATTGGAAACAACTGAATATCCATCAATCCTTCAACAGGTGAGTAGATACACAAATGGTTGCATATCCATACAATGGACTAGTACTACTCAGCAGTAATGAATTTTTTTTATTGGAATATAATTGCTTTACAATGTTGTGCTAGTTTCTGTTATACAATGAAGTGAATCAGCTATACGTATACCTATATCCCCTCCCTCTTGGACCTCCCTCCCACCCCATCCCCCCATCCCACTCATCTAGGTCGTCACAGAGCACTGAGCTGAGCGTCCTGTGCTCTATAGCATGTTCCCACTAGCTATCTATTTTACACATGGTAGTGTATATATGTCAATCCTAATCTCCCAATTCGTCCCAAGCTCCCTTTCCCCCACTGTGTCTACATGTCTGTTCTCTACCTCTACGTCTTTATTCCTGTCCTGCAAATAGGTTCATCTGTACCATTTTTCTAGATTCCACATATATGCATTAATATACGATATTTGTTTTTCTCTTTCAAGCTTACTTCACTCTGTATGACAGGCTCTAGGTCCATCCGCATCTCTACAAATGACCCAATTTCGTTCCTTTTTATGGCTGAGTAATATTCCATTGTATATATGTACCACAATTCTTTATCCATTCATCAGTAATGAATTACTGATAAAGCCAACGACAAGGATGAATCTCTAGATGATAAGGCTGAGGGAAAGAAGCCTGATGTAGGGACTTCCCTGGTGGCACAGTGGATAAGATTCTACATTCCCGATGCAGGGGGCCCAGGTTCGATCCCTGGTCAGACAACTAGATCCCACATGCATGTCGCAACTAAGAGTTTGCATGCCACAACTAAGGAGCCTGTGTGCTGCAACTAAGGAGCTGGAGAGCCACAACTAAGGAACCTGCGAGCTGCAACTAAGGAGCCCGCAAGCTGCAACTAAGAAGCCCACCTGCCAGAACTAAGAGCTGGTGCAACCAAATAATAAATAAATAAATAAATAACTATTAAAAAAAAAAGCCTGATGTAAAAGAGCACATATTGTATGTTTCCCTCTATATAAAACTCAAGAAAATGAAAACTAAGCTATAGGAACAGAGAACAGTTCCCTGGAGGCAGGGCGGGAGGGAAGGGAGTTGGACAGGGAGAGAGGGATTTCAAAGTTTAGCACAGGGATTAAGAGAGTAGCTGCTTATCTTACTCCCCATTCCAGATTCCATAGCAGATATTACCAACTGACCACAATGCTTTCCTGCATATACAGGCATGTACCACACCCACTGATGTTTGTCCTGAGCCCTTCTCCTTGGGTCTGCCATCAGATGACTGAGACCTTGGGTTAGTCCGTACTTTTGGCATTCATTTCTTCATCCTCTCTGCCAAAAGGTCAAATTTATCTGCCCAAAGGCTCAGTCCAGCTTGGGAAATGTATGGGAAATATACCACTTCCCCCATCTTGCTCACCTCCCCTTGCTGTAGCTGCTTTCTGTAGTCCCAGCCTCCTAGAACAAGGGGACTGCCACGGGGGCATGATGGCCACAGTTGACTGCAGGGATAACAAAATTGACACAAGGGCAAAACAGACTGTGGGGGCTGTTTCTGGGGAGACGCAGTACAACTCCTTTGGTGCGCCCCGTGATGGCAGTGATCTCTGTCCATCTGGTTCTTTGATATATTCCAAACACCTAGAACAATGGTCGGCACATAGTAGATACTCAATAAGTACTCACTGAAAGAATGAATGATAAACATTCCAAATTCTTCTTCTTTCTCTTTTTCCCATCAAAAGACCGTTTGTTTTTCCATTGATTTCTAGCTGTTTTTCCACTGAGAGTAGAGATCAATCTAATATCACTTGTTCACAGCCTACTATTGCATTGCAAATGATTTCAGGTCAGAACCTGGCAAATCTGGAGCCACTAGAGGCGTCTTACCTGAAACATTAGGTTGTAGCAGTAGCGGGAGGCAGGAGGGGTTTGAACAGAAAGTATCAGTCCTCTGGGTCCCAGGCAGGTCCATGGATGCCGCACACTGACTTCTGGGGAGAAAGATCCATAGATCTTTGAATTTCGTTAAAGAGTGTTAGTGCTGTGTTTTTGTGATTATGGGTATGACATGAAAATTAAACTACATTAGTGTTGTTTATAGATTTTGGAGAACTAAGATAGGGAGAAAAATTTATGAAAACTCATTTTAGCTGCATAATGCTATTTACCTATTTACATGAGCTACTTACCATTAATGCATAATTACTCTATACACAAAGAAATTGCACATACATTACATCTATGTCAGATGGATCCCGAGGCTTTATTTGAAACACTGTGAAGGATTTGGTCTCCTAAATGGCTTAAGCATTTGCCCGTGACTTTAAGAAGAGTTGCCTTGTGCATTTCAAATCCCAGCCAACATTAGGATCACTTGGGGAAGTTTTAAAAAAAAGCCAATGGGACTTCCCTGGTGGCGCAGTGGTTGAGAGTCCGCCTGCCGATGCAGGGGACACGGGTTTGTGTCCCGGTCCGGGAAGATCCCACATGCCGCGGAGCGGCGGGGCCCGTGAGCCATGGCCGCTGAGCTTGCATGTCCGGAGCCTGTGCTCCGCAACGGGAGAGGCCACAACAGTGAGAGGCAGATACAACTTGGCTACATCTTAGAGGTATTGTGATGAGTGAAAGAAGCCAGTCTGAAAGGTTACAGACTGTGTGACTGTAGAACACGCATGAAAAGACAAATCCAGTGTGATGGAGAAGAGATCAGTGCTTAGCAGGGTTAGAGTTGGGGTGAGGGTGTGGTTTCAAAGGGATAACTCGAGAGAGGGTTTCGGGGTGATGGAACAGCTCTGTATCCTGATGGTGGTGGTGGTTAAACAAATCTACTCATGGGTTAAACGTCATAGAACTGTACTTCCCCCCACCCAGATGTCAACTTTATGTATGTTGATTTACAAAATAAAATAAATTAAAAATACAAGTTCTTTGCATTTTGTATTTCCCAACTCTGCCAAAGGGTCTACACTTGTGGGTCACAGCAAAACTTCTTTGAAACCTCCTTTCTCTCCCATCTATTCACATATTCCAGCTGTTTCTACACCTCCCTCACTCTACACTCGCAAACCTCCCCAGCTGGTGCCAAGGGGGATCAGGGGAATGCGAGTCTCCCCCATTCTTCAAGCTACCCCTCAGTCTTTAACATTGGCAGTAGACATGTCCAATGTCAAGTACAGTTTCACATTCCCCACTCCCAACCATTCTGGCACCCTGAAGCTATTCCGATATGGAAATTCTGGAGCAGGCTACTGTCCCCAGACCTCCCTTCTCTCCCTTTGCTTCCCAGTCTTCATTACAAAGTTCAAAAGAATCCTTCTAGTAAGGGAGGACCTGCAATGACAGTGGGGAGACAAAATGGGCTAGGCCAGCATCCTCCTCAGGTGACAGGGAGGAGGCAGAGTTTGGAAACTCACCTTAAAGTAGCCACATGTGCATCCAAAGTTCTTTTTTTTTTTTTTTTTTTTTTTTTGCGGTATGTGGGCCTCTCACTGTTGGGGCCTCTCCCGTTGCGGAGCACAGGCTCCGGAAGCGCAGGCTCAGCAGCCATGGCTCACGGGCCCAGCCGCTCCGCGGCATGTGGGATCTTCCCGGACCAGGGCACGAACCCGTGTCCCCTGCATTGGCAGGCGGACTCTCAACCACTGCGCCACCAGGGAAGCCCCAAAGGAGTTCTTTGAAATGGCCAAACTGGGAAGCTGTGGACTTGATATAATCACGCTGCTGCCATGGCCCAAAACATTTCTAGAATTTTTAATAGCCTCCAAGCCAGTGTGTGCTGCACAAGGACTCCAACACTAACAATGAAGATTTGAGCCCTTTATATGTATGAATGTATGTTTTAATCCTCACACCAAGTCTTTGAGGTAGGATCCCATTTTAGAGATGAGAAAAATAAGGCACAAAAGTTTAAGTAACTTGATCAAGTTTTCAGGGCTAGCAGTGGCTGTGGTAGAGGCTGGCTTGAACCCAGATGATCAAGCTCCAGAACCCATATTCTTAATGACTAAGCTAGGCCACCTATATGTACTTCAATTTCTTTATTTTGTACAAATTGTTGGATTTTTTTTACCCCAAGTTGTATCGGTCTCTGTTTTCCAACTGAATTTTAGTTATTTCTGAAAAGTAACCTATCCTCCAAAGAAAATTACCTACACAATAAACTCAAAAGAATTTGTTGCAGGCTCTGGAAGTGGCTCCCGAGAAAGTTTCCCAACTGCTTGAGTAATGGCAGACTTCCAGGATGACATATTCTACCAAGTCCCCAGAGTTACATCGCTGGAGCTGGTAAGTTGGTTAAAAATCGCCCACCACACTCCTGTAGAGTCATATCTCAAAGCAAGCCGGCACCTGTGTGGCAAGTGAGGTGTGCAGCTTCCAAAATGCTGCACTCCCTTCCTTCTCAAGGGTACTCAGTGAGCGTGAGACGGCACAGCAAATCCTAACTGCTCTCCCTGCCTCACACGTGGGTGAGTAACAACTTCTGCCCCACCCAGTTTACCCCGGACGAGGAATAATGTTTCTGCCCAATGTCTTGGGTGAGCTCAAGCTTTGGGGTAGGAGTAAGGGGGTGAGCAAAACACAGCTCGGCTATCAGCCCCCCTCTCACGCCCCAGCCTTCAGCTGTGCTCACCTGGAGGCCCTGCCCACCCCCACTCACTTGTTTCCAGGCAAAAGAATGCCTTTCAGATCCAAGGCAACCCTAAAGAGACCCTCCCCCTAGGACAGGGAACACTCAAGGTACCTGGGATGAGGTTGGAAATGGAAATAGAGGCAAGGTGGGGAAACAGCGAGGAGACCTGGAACCCAGATGGAAAAGTGTGAGTCCCCCGGGGAGCTGTTAAAATACACAGATGCCCCGGATCTCACCTCAGGCATTATGAGGTCCAAGCATTAAAACATATTAAAAGTCTCCAAGGTGATTTTAATGTGCAATCAGGGCTAAGAAGCTTCTCTAGGTCACGGGTCAACAAACTTTTTCCATAAAAGGCCAGATATTAAACATTCTAGGCTTTGCAGGCCAGGTATTATCTCATTTTCCCCTTCCCATCTTCCCCCCCTCCCCCCTTCCTCTTCTTCCTCCTCCTCCTCCTCCTCCTCCTCTTATTCTCCTCTTTCTTCAACAAACCCTCTAAAAACACAAAAACTGTCCTGGCCATAGGCAGTACAAAAGCAGGCAGCAGGCTGGATTTAGCCCACAGGCTGCGGCTGGCTGACCCCATCCTAGGTCAATAATTCTCAAACATTAGTTCTTGGACCAGAGATGAGGAAGCAGAGTGTCCTGCTGGTAAACTGGCTCTCATAAACCAAAACCCTCATCTTGCAGCATTTGCCAATTTCCATGGTGTAAATGCTCCCACCATGCCCACTCTCTGACTACCAATGTGATGTCACTGAACCAGAGCTGTGAAGAGACATGCAGAGTCTGCCAGCCAGGACCAGGCAGCTCCAGCCCATCACTTTACCGGCATCGGCTGGGAAGCTGCTTAGCAAAGCACCCCTGGAAATTCTGGCACCAAGTACGGGAAACACTGTCCTTGGTTCTATGAGGTAGCAATCTGCTGATCCAGTCTTTCAACAATGTTTATACAAGGCCCTGTACTAAGCCTTAGGAACGTCCCCACCCTCAAGGAGGCCAGAGTCTAGAAGAGACCTCACAAGCAGGCATTTATGACAACAGACTGTGATAAGTGGGTTCAGATGCTGAGACAGCACAAAGGAGGGGCACCTAACCTGGGAAAATTATCCATGACTTGGAAATAAGACAAAAAGATGACTGTGTGGCCATTTAAAGCTATGCTGGAGCGTTTTCTAAGAAGCCCACTGGAGGGTCACCTGACCTCTATGGGAAAGTATCTTTGCCAAATTCTTGATTAGAGCTCGGGCATAAAATTAGAAGTTAACTCATATAAAACAGGTCAAGAGAGATTTTTTCTTTTCTGTCCAGTAAATAAGTATAGAAATAAAAACTGATACTAGGGGCTTCCCTGGTGGCGCAGTGGTTGAGAGTCCGCCTGCCGATGCAGGGGACACGGGTTCGTGCCCTGGTCCGGGAAGATCCCACATGCCGCGGAGCGGCTGGGCCCGTGAGCCACAACTACTGAGCCTGCGCTTCCGGAGCCTGTGCTCCGCAACGGGAGAGGCCCCAACAGTGAGAGGCCTGTGCACCGCGATGAAGAGTGGACCCCACTCGCCACAACTAGAGAAAGCCCTCACACAGAAACGAAGACCCAACACAGCCAAAGATAAATAAATAAATAAATAAAAATGTGACACCTTTAAAAAAAAAAACTGATACTAATACTTTCTAATTCCAGTATGATTAAGTTCTTTATATACCACAGCTAGGAAGGAAAATAAAGCGAAAAGAACAGGATCACCTTGCCTAGCTCTGGTCCCCTACATTGTGAAACCTTGGCTATTTCCCATAAACCTGCAATATCTCCCTAACAATATCCACTACCCTTGATTTTTACTATGCTGATATCTGAAGATATGCCATGACCTTTAGGATTATGATAATGATCTGAGAAAGCTGGTGTTTTTCACCATGAAAAGGCTAATTTAAACTGGATAACCTTGGTGATTTTGCAGCTTTTTTCTTTAAATGCTCATTGTGTTTTATATTTGGCAAGCCAGCCCTTCTGAAGCCTCATTCCCTGACATCTTTGAAAGTAAACTTTTTCTTTCACTTCCTAAACACTATCATCTCTGAGCCTTTGATGGAAGATAACGCAATGGGTGACTTTTTATTGCCCTGTTGGATATTAACCAGTTTTACACTGAATTGTAAAAAGTGAATTGGTACTTTTATCTCAGCATTCTTTTTTCCACTGACTGCATAAATCCCAATTTTTCATGTCTTTAGTGAACCAGCTATTTTTCTTTCTGTAGATTCCCTCATGTATCAGGTAGCTTCAGCTGTGTAACAAAACCCCAAACTGAATGGCTTCAAACAAGAGCCATCTATTCAGCTCCTGATTCTTCATGTTGGCTGGGAAGTTCTTCTGGTCTGGGATGGCATGAGTAGACTCTACTGGACATGATTATGCACCTGTAGTTAGCTGGCAGGACACCTGGCACCTGAGTGATCTAAAACGTCCTTGCTTACGTGTCAGGGGATTGGCCAGCTAATGACCAGAGCAAGAGGGACAATTGGAACTGTGTCTCCCATCATCCAGCCGGCTAGCCCGAGCTTTTTATAGAGTGGTTGCTGGATTCCAAGAGCAGCAAGTGAGGGCAAGCACCAATATGCAAGTACTTTTCGAGCTCCTGCTTATTCCTCCTTTGTTATTGTGTCATTGGTCAAAGGATGTCACAGGGTGGGAAGGTATAGACACAGGGAGGCGTGGATAAATTGGAGACCTTATTGTAACAATTTATCACACCCCATTCATGAGTCGAATGAAAGTTTGGCACGTGCTAACAACATCGTTAGAGAATTAGGCTCTTACAGGATGAAGAGATGCCCAAGGGGAACCCTGTCAAAAGACAGGGGTCAAAAAAGTGAAGAAGCAGTGAAGGGAAGTGTGCTCCAGGCAAAGGGAATAGTATATGCAAAGTCCTAGAGGTGGGGCTGCAAAGCCTCCTCCAGAAAGCTGCACACTGTGGCTGGAACGAAAGGCAAAGCTAGTCTACCTTGATTTAAAACTTCTAGGTAGGCTATCAATGGCCAGAGCATTTTAATATGAAACTTTAACTGTTTTTGCTTTTGTTACTTATCTCTGCCTTCTGAAAAGAGCTGTATGCCCTGGAAGAAGCGAGATGGTCTTTGGTTGGTTGAGGATCAAGGTGTAATGGGCCATCGTGGTCTACAGTGAAAGAACAAACAGAGGGAAGGCCTTGCCTCTGGGGAAAGGAAGGATTACTCAGAGACTTCAAAGGAGGTTCCAGGAAGAAGGGAAGAGAAGCAGATATTAGAGGGGATTGCCAGAAAGCTGGGTGTGATCCCGGGGAATTTGCCCAAGAAGGAGGAGAGCATGCACTTGGGAAGAGCTGGGGGTGGGGAGAACCTGGCAAAAGACCACTGTGAAGGGCCTTGTTGTAGAATCCAGAGGCTGCACAGGCTCCCAGCCTCCACCGTCTCCACTCAAGCTATTCCTCCTGTGGTGGCCAGTGAGGACTTTGCTTTGACAGCACCCAGCAATTTCCCAGTGACCTCTCACCTTGGTCCCTATCTGAGTACCTCATCCTGGAAAACCCACTCTCTATGTCCCCCAAGCTCCCATAAGCCTAAGAAAAGGACCACTGGGGACCTGGCATGCTAGCGAGACAGTGGATTAAGGGGCATCCCCTTCCTTCTGTATCTATTTTTTAGGGTCTGATGGAGTGAAGTAAGACTGCACTGAATCAGCCAAAGAATCCCAAGCCTTCCCTGCCATGGAAGACTTCACAGGAGTACACTGACCAGCTCAAACACCTAATCTCCTCCCCAGAGGCAATCATTGTGAGTTGTTTCATGTGTGTTATTCCAAAAGCTTTGTGTGTATTTACACCCACTGAGCCTTGACATCCACAACTGTGGATTTCAGATGTGTTCTCAAAGAGTTAAAGAAAGAGGGGAAAAAGCCTAAACAAACAACCTAGGTTCTTATAAGAAAACTGGATGAAAGTCGCTGGGTTGGCTCCCTGAAAGGACTGAGTGATTTTAAGCAAAGTAACCCATACGGGGTTGGGGGGGGTGGGGTCGGTGGATCAGGTTCAAAAACAGCGGGGATGAGCGATGTAGCTTCACACCCAAAGTCGCGCTCTTCCTTAACTGCAGGAAGAAGTGTCAGTCAGCTTCTACAATTACCACCTTGACACCGCCATCCGGCTCTCCTGATCACAGAGAGGAAAAAGAAAGCTAACGTGACTTGCAAGGAATGGGCCCCTGGAAGAAGAAAATGAGATTCTCCCCCTTAAACGCCAGAGGGGAGGGAGGAGCAGAGAAAGCCAGATTGACAGGGGGAGCAGCTCAAAAGCTAATTAAGTCTTCACAGGAGCCAAGCGGGCCTCTCGCTGGTTCACTGCCAGCAAGCAAAGCTTTTCGATGTTGCTCTGAAATCTGGACGGGCAGAGCCAACTCCAGGCCCCAGAATGAGGGCTGGTGTTACAGTTGCCAGAAATTTCAGGAAAGGAGGAAACTAAGAAGAGGCCCCTGGGCAGAATGAAGATCACTACCTAATTGTGCAAAGACAGCGTGAGAACGACATTCAAAATCTTATCTTGAGGGCTTCCCTGGTGGCGCAGTGGTTAGGAATCCACCTGCCAATGCAGGGGACACGGGTTCGATCCCTGGTCCTGGAAGATCCCACATACCGCGGAACAGCTAAGCCCGTGTGCCACAACTGCTGAGCCTGCGCTCTAGAGCCCGTGCTCTGCAGCAAGAGTAGCCACCGCAATGAAGAGTAGCCACCGCAGTGAAGAGTAGCCCCTGCTCATCGCAACTAGAGAAAGCCCGCACACAGCAACGAAGACCCAATGCAGCCAATAAATAAATAAATAAATTTATTTTAAAAATCTTATCTTGATATGTAAATGATTCTGTCAGTAAATAACTGTATTGTAAGCAAAGGGGGCAAAACCCGTCCCCAAATGATACCCTCCCAGTCCACACCATGGATCAGGCACCACCCAGTGTCAGCTCCTGGAATTACAAGCACAGGCATTACGGGATTTGGCTACCTTTGCAAAGCTAAATCACAGAGTAACCATGGTACGCGCCCACAGCTTTTCTTTTACTCTGACCTTGCTGTAATTACACACCCACCTCCTGCCTCACTCTTTTGGTCTCTACAAGGGGCTAACACAAATAATGCTAATAATGTTTCCTTGCATTTGGGTGACCTTTCAGAATCTACAAAGCCCTTTCACATAAATGACCTCAAACCATGGGTAGGAGATAGGCAGGAAGGTGTAATGATCTCTGTCTTACCAAGAAAGAAAATTAAGGACCAGAAAGACAAAATAACCTACTCAAAGTCAAAGATGATTTCACGAGGGAACCAGTGCTGAAACGCACCTCCTCACCCCACCCACACCTCCCACCACTGCTCCGGTCCAATTTCAGAGCTGTTTCCTCTGGTCTCACTACAGCCTCTTGACTCACAGCTCACAGGAGAGTAAAGCAGGGAAGCCCAGGCCTGGCTGCAACCAGAGTCACCTGTGGAGCTTCAGACACACAGCAGGGCCCAGGTTCCATGTCCGGAAATTCTGATTTAACCAGTGTGGGGTAACACTGGGGCTTCGGTATTTTATAAGGCTCTCCGGGTGAGGTAACGTGCAGCCGGGATTGAAAACCACTGTGTTAAGGAAATAAAACAGCGGGAGAGAAAGCCATCATGCTTCAGTCTCAGAGAGCTTACAGCCACTAAAACACCAGACATGCCAGAGACTCCTGAATGTCATGGAGGCAGAATCCAGAGCTGCCCTTCTGATGCCCATCTCCTCAACACACATGGCTACATGCAGACACACAAGCACACAGAGATACAGAGAGACACAGACACACACGGACATACAGTGACACACAGACACAGACACACATGTATGACAACTTGACAATATATCAGGGACACGTTATGCTTTTCTGGATTAGGACTTGCCCTCCTTTCTAAATAATTCATACCCAAACCTAAACAGGGGATTCCCAGGTTCCTACAGCCCCTCCAGGATTATGGGACCCCTTTGCATTTACTGAGATCATCACAGAAATCAGACCTCAGGAAACCCCCAAACTCCAGCCCACTCCCTGCTCTCTCTGCTCAGAGAACCACAACACACACAAAGGTCTCGGGTCAAGCTGTTCATGCCACCAGGAAGAGGCTGCCCCCAGAGCTGTCCACACAGAAAACTGGAACAACTGGATTTCTTGAATTTCAAGCGTCACTTGGGTAAGCCATGCAACATTTTCTGTGCTTGGTGAAGACTGGGTTAAAGTCAAGGCAACAGTGAGATACCCGCCACCCCCTGCACCTGTCCGGCCACCTTGCACACCTGCACAGAAGCCAGTGATGTTGGAGCTGGGGGTGGCTCTGTGTTCAAACGCAGCCTCCACTCCATTCCTGGGGCTAGGAGACAGCACCCTGCTAAGGCTTCAGGTCCCCCGGGCGTGAGTACAGAGCATTCATTCATTCATTCAGTAAATATTTATCAAGCCCTTGCTATGTGCCAGGCTCTGGGTATATAGCAGTGAACCAAACAGACAAAAATCCCTGCCCTCATGGAGGTTCCATTCTAGTTGGATGGACAGACAGAAAACAAGATAAAAAATAATACACACACACATTAGCTAGCATTAATGCTAGGGGAAAATGAGGTAAGAAAAGGGCAGGATGACTGCTGGAATTTCCGATGGATGAGAGAGCAGGTGACAGCTGAGTAAAGCGTGAAGGCAGTGAGAGGGCGGCGTGTGAGTACCTGAGAGAAGACGGGAACAGGAGATGCAAAGGTCCCAAGGTGGCAGCAGGCCTGGGGAGCTCAAGCAATGGTAAGCAGAGGAGTTCAGGAGGAAGAAAGCAAGCAGGTCATTAGGGCCGTGTCTGCCTCGCAAGAGCTTTTTTGGCTTTTACTCTGAGATGGGAGATCTACAGGAGATGAGAAAGGGGAAGTGGAAAGAAAAGAAAAACAAACGGAAGAAGCAAAAATATAAAGAGGTCTGTCTCTGGGAGGAAAGCAAAGGGGAGAGAGCAATGAAACCCCAGTGGGCTTGCTCTTCTCTCCATGGCCACCCTGTCTCCTCTCTGCTCATCCTGGTTGACCAGATGCCTGAACAGGCTCTGCCCATCTCCTACTGCTGCAACGTTCATCACTGCCCCAGAGGCACCTGGTTACATCCAGAGCTGGACCTGTCCCATGGGCTCAACTTTTCTACTGATGGACGGATTCCTGTCTGATGCTGGAAGGAAGGCAAAGATCCCAGGAAGTAAAGGGGCTCAGGGGTCTTTGCTGACCCAGCTGGAGCTCCAAAGGTTGGGGAGACTCTGCCTGGGAGACTGGGTATGAGAGACAAGGAAGGGCTTCACCCCACACCAACCTCTTATCAGGGCGTCACCCAAGCCCCAAGGCACCCATCAGCCCCTTCTCAGGGCCAAGAGAGAATGCGAGATCAGAAAAGTTGCTCCCCATCCATCTATCTCACCCAGAATGGAAGGATAGATTTGGGGCCTGGCCCTCCTGACAGTGTCCCAGGTTTCCTGTCCTTTAATGTCCAGACCTAAACAGTTCTAAGGTCACCCAGGGCAGAATGTAGGTAGGTGGGACCAACCAGTGACTGAGGGCAGCACATCCGACTGAACCAGGGGTAGAAATAGATGCTGCCTCTCAAACTGCCCCACAAAAGCCGGGTCCCCAGTAGACTAGTAGCCTGACCTCTGCTCTTTCCATAGCCCAGCACTGCAGGGGGCCAGCGCCCCACTAAAGCACTCAGTACTGCGGGGCCTCTTCTGTCCTCTGGGGAGAGGGCTTCAAGCCTCCAGCAATCCCCTGACATACACTACATACAAGTTCTAACTCAGAAGAATGGACACTCTGCAAGGACACGTTATAGATGCACCCTGATACCTCTGCAATGATTCCAAAAGTGTGGGCTTTGGAGTTAGCCCAAATGGGGATCCAATCCAGTTCTGCAGCTGTGTGTCTTTGGGAAAGCTACTTGACTACTCTGAGCCTCAGTTTCCCTAGCCTGTAAAGCATGGAAGGTACAGAACTGTTGTGAGGATTACATGATATGTTCTGTATGCACAGTGCCAGGCATCAGAGCCCTGATGTGGCAGAGCCCAGCGTGACGCTGACAGTGGTGCGGGCAGTGAGACTCCTGCAGAGAGGGAGGCTGGTACCACCTGGGCATGCAGCTTTCTCCCTGGCCTTCTCTAGATCCAGCCACGAGAGCTCCTGCCCCACCCATCCCTGCCATGGCGGGGCCACACCTGCATCATGCCCAAGGCACAGCTCGCCCAGATGCAGCATCCCTAGATGAGGAGCCCTCTGTTCTGGAAGGTCACCCTTCCACAGCAGTCCTGCGGCTGAGCCAAAGTGGGCAGAGGAGTCTAACAGGATTAGGTTAATGAGGTCACGGCCAGGGTGGCCTGCCTGTGTCTTAGATGGTTGCATTTTTCAGCTGGTGATTAAGAGGCAGGCTCTGCAGGATTCAGGCTCATTACTATGTAATTGAATCTCCTCCCAGACACCAGCTGAGGGATGGGGAAGTTAAGTACATTTCCCAAGATCAGGAAGCCAGTCAGGCTGCCATCAGAGCTCCATGGGGACAGTTCCGGGACGCTGGAAAGTGTCAGGTCCTCTGGGGACAGCGCTTGAGCAGAGAACTCTTTCTGTCAACTGGTGGCAGCCCCAGCAGCTGCTCTGAGCAAGGACCACAGATGAAGTGCCACCCCCTTCCTCTCAGCATCCATCCTGTACTCAGCGCTGCCCCCGGGCCTCAGGATAAAAGCACGGGTTTCCAGAGGAATCACAGGAAGAACCTCGGAGGTGGGGTAGCTGGACTGGGGTCCTTCAGCCGAGCTGCTGGGGGACTGAGGCTGAGAGGGATGGGGAGGCAGCGTGACTAAGTGGTTAAGGGCGAGGCTCTAAAACCCAAGTCCACCATTTACTAGCTCAGTGACCTTGGGCAGGGTATCAACTTCTGTGTGCCTCAGTTTCCTCATCTGCAAAATGGCAATAATAAAATTACATATCTCATAGGTTTACAGCAAAGATGTAAAAAATAACAGGCATAAAACGCTGTGCAGGTGCTCGTGGCTGGTCTCTCTTGGCTTCTGGGCTCCCAGGGGCTGTGCCAGAGCACAGCTTTTCATGCCTTTCTCAGAACTCAGCAGGAAGAGAGCAGCAGCATTAGGTGCACATGCTTGGGACTCCAGGGGGATGTATAATAAGCCCTCACTATATTCTAGATGCTGAGCTAGGTATCTACTTATAAAGTCTAAAGTGCACTTCATGGCATCCAAGGTAAGTATATGTTATATGGAAACAGGCTCAGAGACTCAGGGAGAAAAGGACCTTGGCCAGGGTCTCACACACCACAGCCAGCAAGTGAGGGGACCGGGGTTTGAACCCAGGTCTGCATGACCCCACTGTTCACGTTCTTACAGAGTGCATCTTGTGATGCTTTAACTGATGGAGGTCGTAAGTTCCAGGAGAGAATCAATAAGAGGGTAGTTGAAGAGGCTCTTATTCCTCCTTGTCAGGGGAGCATAGAGGTCTCAAGATGGGAAAATAAACACTATACATTGATTGCTAATGTGTCATTCATGACTGCATTGCTTTTCCTTCTTTATTCCTTTTTCCATGTTGACCCAGGCATCTATGTCCTTTATAGCACTGTCTGCATCACTCTGTCTGTGGGTAGAGAATAAATTTACAGAGGCATTCCAAAGGGATCATCACAGAGACCTTAAGGCAAGCTGTCTTTGAGGAGTGAAACTCTGGTTTGCAATGGAGTAAGTACAAAAAGCAAAAGGGACTTGCTAATTCCACTATTATTTAACAAGAGGCTTCTCAACCTCAGCACTATTGACATTTTGGGCCAGTGATTCTTTGTTGTGGGGGAATGTCCTGTGTACTGTGGAATGTTTAACAGCATCCCTGGTCTCTAGCTACTAGATGCCCGTAGCACATACAGTCCTTCCCCAACAGGAGTTGTAACAACCAAAAATGTCTCCACACATTGCGAAATGTCCCCTGGGGAAGCAATAATGCCCAAGGCTGAGAACCACCAGGCTAAGTTGTACCTCTGTAGTTACAATTTATATAATATAATGCAATTTATGTAGTAGAACTCTGTAAGTTCTAGCTATGGCAATAAGATAAGAAAATTAAAGTGAGTTAGTTATAAAAGGAAGTTAGTTCACTTACTTATGTAATATAACAAATTTCAAATGGATTGAAGGATTCAGATCTTTTAAAATTCAAAGAATTAAAAGATATAGGAGAATATCTAAACATAGTCTAAATATTAACTTTTAAATCAAAGACAGCATAAATAAAAGATAAAATTCAACGTGACATAGTCTCTCTATATATTAGTATATTAACCATCTATGTTCTATGAGACATATGAAGGATTAATAATCCTACATTAAAAATAAATGTTACATATAGATAATAAAAGACCATTGCCCTTGTAGAGGAAAAACAAAAAGCAAAGAGTATGAACTGGATATGCACAAAAGAAGGAAGGTAAGTAGTCAACAAACTTTAAAATGTCTAATATTTTTTAGTAACCAAAAAAATGTAAATTAAAACAACTGCAATGTACCTTTGCATATACAATTGACAAAAATTGGTTTTAAATAGTAACATCCAGTTGTGGGGAGAATGTGCAGAACTTAGCTCTGCAGACGGGAATTTATGTGGTTTTATCTTTCCAAAGGGAAGTCTGGTGTTAAAACGGGCAGATTTTTGACCCAAACATTTCACTTTCAGAAACGTATCCAGGAAAAAAATCATGATTGTGTACAAAATGCATCATCAAGATTGCTTTTCACAGCAGGAGGCAGTTGGTTGCATCAGTGATGCTATATCCATAAAAGTGAATACTGTGCAGTCTGTTAAAAGGATGCACAGACAGTGTTTTCCAAACTGGCCTTTCCCAATTGCAAAGGGGTTCCCTGAGCTGCTACAGCAGTTGCCTCTGGTCGGGGGGCAAGAGCAGGTGAGACTGAGAGTTTCCCATTCCTATTTCAACCAGTCCACCTCCACTTCTATCTGTTTTACATATTGGGTTTATAGAAAAAGTCCCTCAAAGAATGCATTCCAGAGCTAAAAGAGTTTGCATAATGTTGTTGTAGAATAGCATCCTGGCAGAAAGGGCATGGGTTTGGGGGTCAGACAGATCTCGTTACAGTCTTTGTTCTGCCACTAAACTAGCTGTGTGATCTTGGGCAAGATACCTGATCTCTCTGCTTTGGTTTCCTCATCTGTAAAGTAAGAATAATAATGGTAACTAACTTATCGTCACTATTGTGAGAACTGAGATAATACACGTGAAGTGCACAGATCTCAGCACATAATAAGCAGCAATGAAGGGTAGCTACTATTATATTACATATTATATGTCTAATGAGATGCAAAAATGTTCACAGATACACCGAACAAAGATCATACACAGCATAATCATACACATCAATGTATAATGGGTCACATGTGAGAAAATGTATATATAAACACTAGTGCTAATGTTTGCTGGGAGGTAGAATTACAGGTGGTTTATTTATATTTGTTAAATTAATTCATTCATCTCTTTATTTTTATTTTTGGCTGTGTTGGGTCTTCGTTGCTGCGCGCGGGCTTTCTCTAGTTGCGGTGAGCGGGGGCTACTCTTCATCGCGGTGCACGGGCTTCTCACTGCGGTGGCTTCTCTTATTGCGGAGCACAGGCTCTAGGCGCACAGGCTTCAGTAGTTGTGGCACACAGGCTCAGTAGTTGTGGCTCACAGGTTCTAGAGCGCAGGCTCAGTAGCTGTGGCACACAGGCTTAGTTGCTCCGTGGCATGGGGGATCTTCCCGGACCAGGGCTCAAACCCATGCCCTCTGCATTGGCAAGCGGATTCTTAACCACTGTGCTACCAGGGAAGTCCCTACAGGCGGTTTAGAGTTATACCTTTTTGCTTCCTCTCCCAGAATGTGCTTTTCTAGATTACCAAGACCCTGCATCTCTTTACGTGTAGGAGGGTCATCTGATACTGACTCACATTTCTTTTCACAATGTTCTGACAGTCTAGACGGAGCTAGACTTCACCTTTAGCCTATTTGATAGGTAGGATTTATATCCTCTTCAGGATTCACTCATCTGCTAATTCTGGGCATTTAGGAGATGATACATTGGTGTCAAGATGTGGGGATCATTAAATCCAACTGAGAACTGTCTCATGGGAGCTAGTGGAAGGATGCTATATATAACAGGATGCCAGCATCTCGTAAGCCCCGAGGACAAGTATCTCTGAAATGGGGCAGCGATGAGAGTGCTGATGTGCCAGCCGTTTCTCCTGCCTCTTTTGATATAAATGCTGCTGCTTGTTATGGGATGTCCTGGATATTGCAATAAGAGAGGGCAGAACAGCAAAGAGATTTTAGAACGTGAGAAAGGGCACGGCCTACATAAAACTATCTCAGATTTATCTCTTTGAGCTGTGCTGAGGCCACAGTATCTGACAGCCATCAAGAGGGCAATGAAATGGCCTAAGAATCTCCAAATCAGTACGACCCCTCTCATGTCCACCGCAGGAACACCACAGCTACTGAGGGGAGTGCGTGCATGTCTGTTTTGCAAGGGATTAGGGGGTTGAAAGGATCCAGGTCACAGTGTCCAGGTCTTTTGCCGAACTCTCCAGTAGAGCTCTCTGACAGGATGCACGTGCGCTGTATCTGCACTGTCCAGTGTGGTAGCTACTGGCCATATGTGGGTAGTGAGCATTTGAAATGTGGCTCATGGGACTTTGTGAATGTTTAATGTTATTGAAGTTGACGAATCTATATTTAAATAGCCATGTGTAGCTCACTGGACAGCTCAGCACAGTGGTGAGGAACACAAAGTCTGGGTTCAGATGGCCTGGGTTTGAACTGCAGCTACTCTCACACTGACTGGATGAATTACTTAACCTCACTACACTTATCTGTAAAATGGTGTGACGCTAGCACCCAACTCTCTTCGGAGAATTACATGAGAGTTGCTGTACATACTGTGTGCTCATAAGAGCTCCGGAAGTGTCATGGAAGCTCCTGGGCTGGGTTTCCTCCATCTGCCCCTCCTGACCCTCTCTGCTCTTTCCGCCCCACTCTGTCCTCTGGGAGACTGGCCTTCACGGATAACATCAACAGCTCCCTTGCCCTCTGGCTTCCAGTGGGGTTCAGCCAATGAGAAGCGCTGAAAGGAAGCTGGAGGGTGGAGCAGAGAGAGGTCAGGGTGTTGATCCCCCTTCCCTCCTGTGTGGTCACCATGCTGAGTCCCTTCACTGAAGGCCACGGCCCCTATCAACCCTCTCCAGTTTCTGGTTTCAGCTCCATCTCCTCACCCCTCATGCCCAGAGGTGGTACCGATTTGCTCCTGGCTGCTTCACCAACTCTCTTCACTGGTTTTTCTTCATGCTGCCCACACCTCGGGAAGCAGTCCCTGTAATAAGCTCCTCTCACGATGTAATCATTTCCGGCCAGACCTGCAGGTACCGTTCTTGTTACTCCCATTGTCATCATCTCGCTGTCCCCCACCACTACCACAGGGGGTCTGTAGGTACCTCCTAGGCTTCCCCCACTGAAGGGCTTTCTCTCTTTGATGGACCTCTAAGTCTTATTCATTGGTCTCAGCTGGCTGGACTGTGATCTCTAGAAGTGGGAAGATGATCATCAGTGAAGAGAAAACGTGTTTCCTCTGCAAGAATCCCCAGCCCCAGGAGACAATCAAATCCACTCTGCTAGCAAGCTAAAGCCAGAGACCATTCTAATTGCTGCTTTTCTCTGCTTTGCATGGGAATCGTGAAAGCCTGAATCCATTACCCCCTTTCCAGGGGGAGCCGCACCCTCCTCCACCCCACCAGCCTGCCTGCTGTCATACCCTTGACCACAGCCATCACCCAAGAAAGGCTGGCATTAACTCCGCCTCCCTGAGGAAGAAACACAAGCTCTGTCTCTGCCGACCTCAGGCCTCACTGGCTGGAAAGATGGCCAAGGTCAGGGGTGGGCTGCTGGGGGCTCAGGGTGAGGAACAAGGATGGACTTGAAAAAGATGAGGATGAAAGCTGGCACTGATCCGCTGTGTCAGCAAATATTTACTATCTGACAGGTGCCGGTGCGCCTGTGAGGGCTTGTGCCCACAACTGGCAAAAGAAGTCAACTCTGGTTGATTTAAGGAGAAAAGTAAGATGTAAGGAGAAAAGTAATTCATTGAGGGGCCATCAAGTGGGTGCCAAAATGGCCACGAACCTGGAGAACCAGGTTCTGGAAATGGGCAGCTCACAGGGAGGCTGAGCCAAAATCATGCCAAAGAGCAGGTCACGTGGCTCCTGACACCCAAGTCCCAGGCTCCCCAGCTCGCTTGCTGCCCCTGGGAACCAGATCTTGCAGGTGCCGCCACCCACATGCATCCTCCCCTGTCCCTGCTTCTTTGGGTCACCAGCTCCCGATTCAAATTATCAGGACAGTGAGACTGCTTGGCTGAGTCTAGGCCATGTGTCCATGTCCCCCGTGCTGGGGGCTGGGAGGGCAGTGCCTGGACCTTTCGGCCTCTGTGGGGAAGTGGGTTTTGTCTCCTGTCAGGACAAGATGGCCGGGAATCCCCCAAACACAGGTGGGGGCGGGGGGAGATGCTGGACAGCCGTTCCCACGGGGTGTACGTGAATGAACGGCACGGCCTGCAGCCTGGAGGAACTGACAGTCTCCAGACCAGAAGTTGTCAAACATTAAGGCCAATGTGCATATGAGTCAACCGGGGTAACTAGGTAAAAACGCAGACTGGCCACACTACTCTGATCCAATCAGCCTGTGATGGGGGAACATACATGATGCTAAGGCAGGGGGTCCCCACACTGGTGCGGATACTAAGCCAACGCTGGCGCCATGACCCACGTGCTCTGAGGGCACAGAGGAGGCTCTGGCCTAACACACCTAACACACGGGGATGAGCTGGGTCTTGGATTACAAGGGGGAGGGGACGCAAAGACAGGGAGGGGGACACTTCAGGCAGAGGGAATGGGGTCTGAAAAAGCACCAAAGTGAGGCCTAGCGTGGGATGTACAAAGGAACTCAAAGAAACGGAGACCAGAACCTAGAGCCAGAGAGTGGGGAGAGTGAGCCCCGGGAGATGGGCAGGGCCTGGGTCACCTAGGAGCCTTCTGTGCCATTCCCGGGGAGCTCTGCTTGTTCCTTTCAGCCAATGATTTTCAAACAGATCATGACTCACTAGTGGATGGTGAAATCAGTTTAGTGGGTCCTGGCCAGAAGTTTTCAAAGAGATATAGGATAGCAACTCAGGTAGTATCAACTCTTGAAAATTTTGCTTCAGTTATACAAAGAAGCGCATTGCAAAATCAGGTGCAATGTAAAATAAATTTCTTCCTGTAGGTCAAGGTCACAGAAGTTTGAAAGCTGTGCTTGTGGTCAGAAAGGCGCTGTTTGAAGCTTTTTAAGGAGAGGAATGATACGATCAGATCTGCACTATACAAAGATGCCTCTGCTGCTGGTTGGATGGGGTAAGACCGGAGGAACGAGCCTTCGGGAGAGGGAAAGATGCTGAGGGCCTGAACTTCAGCAGTGCTCGTAGGAATGGAGAGGAGAGTTACAGGCAAAACAGGTAAAGTCGGCACCAATTAGCTGGAGGCTTGGAGGAGAAGGGGGAGGGCTCCCCTGTTCCCACTGTGGGTGACCAGGAGGATGATGGTACCATTACCTGAACTGGGGGAAAGGCGGGGGGAGATGCAGATTTCGCTGTTTGGGGAAGCAGAGAAGGTGGAGAGAATGAACTGAGGGCTGGACACTGTCAGTCAACAGTGCCTCTGGACCTCAAGGGGCCCTTTGTCCAGCACGTAGCCTGAGACGGGGGGCACCTACCCTAACAAAGCCCATCAGACATTGTCCCTGGGGTTGGAGCCTTGAGCAGAGGACACAGGACCGTTCATTCTGTAGGGCTGCCCTGGAGAGTGTCCTGTTCCTGCTCTGGAGGATCCTTCCAGAGAGCTGGTCCTTCAGTTTTCCACTAAATCAGTAGGCTTCCCGATCCCTGTCCTTCCTGATTAAACTAACCAAAGCCATTTTCTGTCGCTTACCACCATAGAACGCGGACTGATAAATAACAGCCACTCTGCTGACCTCACAACATCTGGGGATTAATGAGGTAAGGTTTCCAAGTGCGCTGCAAACTGCAAAGTGCTGGTCAGATGTAAAGAGCTAGAACTGGACAATACCCTCTCCCTCAGGCCCTTTGCATCCGTTAGTGTTAGGATCCCACACATTCCCCCACTGCTGAGACTTGCTGAGACCCTCAGGGGAGGCACCCTGTCCGTTAGGCTGTAAAGAGCCCAGAGCTGCGTGGTCCTGAAACCACCCACACACAGAGCAATTAACCCAAACCGCCGCAACCCACACGACCTACCAACACCCTTTGCAGGTGAGGGAGCATGTGTGATGGCTTTGGGAAAACGGATCTGAATCGAAATGGGCCAGGAGAAAGGGGCGGAGGGCGACCAGGCAGGGGGACTGGCATAAGCGACGTCACAGAAGCTGCAACTCTGCCACCCTGCTCAGTCGCTGCCAGCAGCCTGGTGTTCTCGTGGTTTGTGCAACAGAAACGGGTGGGGGGAGGCTGAGGCCCTCCCTGTGAGTGTTACGAAACCGCACTTGGGTCCATTCGCCTGAGCACAGTAAAACCAATCTACTGGTACCGGGTTTCAGGGAAGGAAAAGTCGGCACTTATTGCAAGGCACCAAGCAAGCAGCACAGGCAGTTAACGCTCAAAAGACCAAAACTCCCCGATGGCTTTCAGGGAAGCGTTTTTAAAGGCAAGGTGAGGGAGAGGGTTGCAGGGTGCCTGATCAGCTCATGGACGTTCTCCTGACTGGTTCATGGTGAGGTAACCAGGTGGTATTTCAGGAGTCAACGGCATCAACCTGGTTGCAACTGGTCCGGGGTCTACGTGCTGGTGGTCGGCACGCAGTGAACTTCTTCCACCTGGTGGGGGCTTTAATATCTGCAGAACAGCTCAAGGATATAAAGGTCCTTGACTTTGTGTTACAGCTAAACTATTCATGTTTTGTTTTGCTTGACTGTCTCCCTCTGTCTCTGCATTTTCTCACTTCTCTGATTAAATTTGCTCTTTGGAACTCAGGGAAGGCCTAGGAGGCTAAAGCTTTTCTACAGACAAGAGGTGGGGGACGCAGAGAGCAGTCTATCACTGGGAAGGCCCTGCAGGGTCCTGCTTAGTTTCAGGGGAAGGCTCAGCTCGTGGGGACATGAAGATCAGAGCAAAGATTTGATGCTGGAGCATTTAGAGATGCATCTGGGGGTTAAAAGCTGTCCTGTTAGAAGGAGGGGAACAGAGTAGATTTACCACTTGCAAACGGGTCTTGGTGTCTTTGCTCTGACCCACCCCAGGACTAGGTTAGGTGTCTCTTCTGGGTTCCCATCACCCCCGTGCTTCCCAGAGTAATCACTGCTTGACAGTCTCCCCAAAACCTGTCAGACTCAAGAGGGAAGGACAGTATCTTTACTGTGTCCCTCACGTGGTGCCAAGCCCTCAGCAGGCACTCCAAAAGTATCAGTGAACGCATGAATGAATGAGTGAACGCATGAATGAATGAGGGGTCCTTCCTCCTGCCAAGTAGCCCCAATGCCCCCCTTTCCACTTAAGTACCAGAACTGACTGTGATACTACACGGCATTGTGTGGCTTGTCAACCCCAGAAAATCTGCCTTCTCGGCTCTTTCATTGGGGGTTGCGTGCAGGGCTCTTGTTTACCCTGGTGGATAAGCAGAGGCCAGGGCTGGTCAAAGAGAGCTGAGTACAGCTTGGTCATGAACAAGGCAGCAGTGGAAAATCCCCAGGCTGGTCCCCAGCCCGCCCGGCCTGGACGCTGTGCTGGGGTGAGAGCTCAGAGCCCGTCCTCCTTGTCCAGCTGCAGCCTGGGGGGCCTGGATGGCAGGCAGTCCTCACCCAGGAGCCCCCATTTGCTCCCACCCTACCTCTTTAATATGTGGTGAGTTAGGGGAGGGCACAGACCTGGGTCCTTCTAGCTCGTCACTGTCCACAAGACCCCTTCAGGCTCTGAACAGGGGCTGGCAAAGCTTTTCTGTAAAGGACCAGATAGTAAATGTTTTAGACGTTACAAGCCAGATGGTCTCTGTCACAACTGCTCCACTTTGCTATGTTAGTAAGAAAGCAGCACACGTGACCCATCAGTGAATGGGTGGGGCTGTGTTCCAAGAAGCCCTGAGTCATACAAACAGGTGATGGGCTAGAAAGTAGGGGAGGTGGACCTGCCGAGACCTGGGCAGAGGCCACCCAACCCCCAGCCCCAGGACAAAGGGCTCTCTATGGAGCAACTGTTCTCAGTCAGGGTGACTGTGCCCGCACAGGGGACATTTGGCAATGTCTGCAGACATTTTTGGTTGTACCTGGTGTGTAGAGACCAGCGACGCTACGAAACATCCTACAATGTACAGGACGGTCTCCTCTCCCTCACAACAACAGAGAATTATCCAGCCCAGGTATGAATAGTGCCGAAGTTGAGAAACTGCTCAAAAGCCATGGATCTCAAAGTGTGGGCAGTGTCACCTGGGAAATTGTAAGTGCTGCACATTTTCAGCCCCCTCCCATCCCGACTGAATCAGAAATGGGATGGGATCCAGCAACTTGTATTTTTAACAAGCCTCCCGTTTTCTCCACGTCCTCACCAAGGCTTGTTCCCTTTCCTCTTTCTGGTAACAGCCATGCTAGTAGGTGTGAGGCGATAGCTTCTTGTGGTTTTGATCTGCATTTCTCTGATGATCCGTCAAGTTGAGCACCTTTTCATGTACCTGTTGGCCATCTGTGTGTCTTTTTTGTAGAAATGTCTATTCGGGTCCTTTGTCCATTTTTAAATCAAGTTGTTTGGTATTTTTGCTATAGCATTGTGTGAGTTCCTTTTCTATTTTGGATATTCACCCCTTAGCACTTCTGGAAAGCTAATGTATAACATTGTGACTATAGTTAACAGTACTGTACTGTATACTGGAAACTTGATAAGAGGGTAGATCTTAAGTATTTTCACTACAAAACAATAAATAAAGGAAGGAGAATGGTAACTATGTGAGGTGATACACACATTAATTAGCTGGATTGTGTTGATTGTGGGGATAACTTCACAATGTATATGTATCCCAAATCATCAGATTGTACACCTTAAGTGTATACAGTTTTTAATCGTCAATTATACCCCAATAGAGGCAGGGCGGAAAAACAAGAGCAAACAAGCCTTCCAGGTGGTTCTGACACTAAAACTTGAGAACCGCTGGGGGAAAGAGATCAAGAGGGGCTGAAGGAAAGGGAGGTGAGGAAGGGCAGGGTGGGCAGAGCTGGAAGCAGACACATGCCAGGCTCTGAGCTGGGGAGGGCCCTCAAAGGCGGTAAGACACACGGAATGTGACCTGCAGAGATGAGCATCAAGATGGGAGCACATAGAGCGGGGGGGTGGGGGGCATCCAGAGTGCCAATCCCGGACGGAGGGCTTAGGAAAGGCCTGGGAAGAGAGGGAGCTCCAGAGGGAGGAGTAGGGAGAACAGTAGGAGTAGGGAGCAGGGAGAACAGGCAGAGAGACCCTTGGGAGCATGTTCCCTCCGGAAAATTGCAAGACGTCCCCCACACGTCGAAGGGGGGGGGGGAGTTGGGCGAGGCGACAGCAAGGGCACTGTTGCTGGCCCAGCAGCCCACAGTGGTTCTCAGCCCTGGTGCAACCCAAGGGTCACCTGGGGAACCCTGAAAAAATACCAATGCCCAGCTCTTACTCAAGAGCGCTGAGTCAGAAAGGGGTGGGGGAGACCCACAGAGCGTCATCAGATTTTTTAAAGCTCCTGGGTGGTTCTAATGGACAGCCAGGGTTGAGAGCACCTGAGTTAGAACCGTGACTAGAGGGAAGTGGGAAGATCTTAAAGTGGAGCAATTTACACCATTATTTCATTTGATTCCCCGCTATCCCGTTTTACAGATAAGAACATCGAGGCGCAGAGAAACTAGGAGGCTTGCATAAAGTCACAGAGCTAGTCGGTGACGAGACCTGTATTCAGAGATGGGAGATAAAGGCCTCCGGGGCTGGCAGGCAGGGACCAGCAGGGCTCAGTCCCCAGGGCCAGGGAGCTTAATGGTAACCCAGCCCTGACCTGCAGGAGGATGACGGAGGAAGGAACAAGAAGACTTTGGCTTATGTCCAACCAGGGAGTGGACCGCGGGCTTGGAGAGGGCTGGACTCGGTGAGGGCTGTTCCGGACTCCTCTCCCAAGCAGCACAAACTGGGCTCTGCACCTGCTCCGTCCCGGAGCCTGGTGTCTCTCTGCAGCCTGGACCCGGGTTCACTCCCCTCCTCTGGCGAGGCCCTTTCAGTTTTGCTGTGACAAATGCTGCCCTGGGTGATGACGTCTAAGGGCAGTTGGAAGCCCTTCACAGTTCGCAAAGCACTCACTCTGCCTCAGGAAGGCCTCTGATGTGCCAGGGTCTGTGCTCAGACTGGGGTTGTACGGGGGTCAGCCTTCCAGTGTGAGAAACAGGAGCGTAAAGAGATAAAACAACACTGCGAGCCCAAGGTGGACCGAGATGTAACTGAAGGGCACGGATAGATCAGGGAGGGGAGCAGGGTGCAGCCAGTCTCGGGAAGCTGCTGGGAGGGAGAGCAGAGCCCCGGATGGAAGATGAGGACGAAGGGGAAGAGGGGCACCTTGGACGGTCTTAGTTACTCCTCAGAGCAACTCTGAAAGGTACAGTTGGTTATCATCTCTGTTTAATGATGACGAAACTGAGGCTCAGAGAGGTTCAGTAACGTGCCCAAGGTCACACAGCAAGGACATGACAAAGCTGAGACTCAAAGTCCTCGGGAAGGAGCCCATGCCCTTGGAGCATGGAAGTGACTAGAAATCAGGAGGGGACTCGGAGCCTGGCTTTCACCACAGGGGTCTGCATTGGAAGAGCTGACAGCCATCTATTTATGGCGGCAACCACTAAATCTCCAGCATCCCACTCCATTCAGTGCTTCCCGACCCCTTCCCCCTCTTAATCCCTATAATTTCTCCTTTAGAGGAGGATCAGCCAACTGAGACAATTATTCCAAGTTTCAAATAAACATAACCCTGCGAGGTGAGGATTCTTTTCTAAGCCTTTTCTCCGTGAGAGACTTGCCCACAGCCAGCAAAGACAACCGCTCCTGTGCTTCTCCCCCAGCCCACCTACCCCTGCTGATGTTCTAAACTACAAAACGCTTCTTCCTGGGATATTCTCCCCGGGTCAATTTTCCTCCCTGGCATACTTTCTGCTAGATTTCAAGAGTAAGGCGGAGATTTTTATCTTTGTGATTTAATTAAAATGTGTTTGCATGACGGTGAAGGAAGACAAGCCTCACCACTGTTGACACCTCTTCAAATGCCCTTTTCCAGCCCTCTGACGCCCAGGGCTGCCCAGCCCAAGCGGGTGGGGAATGTGGGCTCTTCCAGAAAGGCACTCACCAGAGCCCCCCACGGCCTGAATCACCTCCGTACAGCCTTCCCCCTCATGGGGCCCACGTGAACCAGAAAGGAGAAAGCGCTGAGTGCAACAGAAGAGCAAACCGTGCAAATACCATTTGCTCTCTGGGCGGAAGGAAATTGCCTAAGCAGGAATGGACTTCTTAATGGGTGGCTCTGAGCTCATGGGAGATGAAATAAGTGGCAAGAGTGAGCAGCAACTGTCTCCAGGGCCAGCCCCTCAGGAGACAAACACAAACTCCTGGAAACAGCTGAAGATCAGGGGGATGGGCAGCTGCCTGAAACAGAGTCAGAAAGGAGATTAGCAGGCAGTGTCCAAAACAGATCACTCCTGGATTATTCTCTTTGTCCAAGGTGACTCGCACATCCTCACCCAGCTGCAGACCAGCCGGTCCCGGAGGTGGGGAGATACAGCGCATCAGCTGGCCTGACGGTTGTGGCCCAGTATGTCCCAAGTCCTCGCATCAGGAGAGCACATTGTCTAGAAAAGTGGAGGAGGGATTTCGAGGAGATGCCAAGGCCAGCAACTCACACCTGGGTCCGAGAGCGCTTGGAGGCAGCCAACTGGGCTGTGACGGAGAAGGGGGGGACCGGTCCTCCACCCATCAAAGCCCTCTTCGTTTTTAGCAGTAGAGACATACTTGGGCACGTTCTTTGCTTCCCTGAGCTTCACATTCCACATCTGGAAAGTGGGACAGTTACAGCTCTTCACGGGCCTGAACTGTGCCAAGGGTCTCCCACACAGGAGGTGGCAATAAAGGTTCCCGTGCCCCACCCCTTCCATCACAGACTGCCTGGTAATTCCTCCTGTGTGCTTATATTTTATGGGATATTCATATTATTCTATAGCTTTCCTGGGAGTGTACGGTTTACACAACCAGATAAAAAACTCCCGGAGGTCAAGGTCCATGTTTTAAACTCCATACTATTGCACAACATATTAGACCCATGTCTCAACCAACTTGATACTTCCAGAGATGTACACAGATTAGTGGCTCGATTATTGTACATAGCAGAGGCACAAAATACATGTATTGAATGAATGAGCGAGTGAATGAATGAATTTAGCCTCCATGTACTCTTCCTAAGAAGGCAGATCCAGGTCATCTCCTCCCTAAGGTCCTTTCTCAGAGCCTTTGCAACTCAGAGCTCTGAGTAACAGCCCTCCTGAAGAGGGCAGAGGCCAGTCTGCTGTCCCCCAGCAAGGAGAGCCCACAGGGAGGCCAGGAGCTCCCAGAGCAAACACTTACACAATGGCCCACAATGAGCATGCAAGACCCTTTGTATCCTGTGCTCTTTGTCCACATCCAGTGCTCCCCCGGGGCTGCCACAGGCCTGTGCCGTTGCTAGGGAACCATCTCACTGAGCTTCCAGGGAACGGAAGACCCTCCGTCACCGGGGTGAGAAGACCGTGCCTGCTCCCAGCTCCCGAGACTTGTGATGGGAGCAGATTCAACCTCACCTGGACCATCACCTGTACTGAGGTATTCCTCTGGGGTCTGTCAAGTTATGGATCAGGGAAAGTTAGATGCCCAGGTCCTCCTGGAAAGACACGATGGCTGCCGGTCCCTCTCCTATGAGGAAAGCAGGCAGCGTGCACTCTGTCCTGTCCAGCAGGGAAAGACGACGGTGGAGGTGGAGAGGGTGAGGCCATGCTGGTGGGGACGCTGGGAAGTGCTGGGTGGTGTCCGTTCCTTGGTGTGAAATCCCCGAGGGAAATAGAGAAATGCTTTGCTTGTCCCTCTCTCCTTTCAGAATCACTGGAATCAGTGGTTCCGAGTCAGGAATAATTTTGCCTCTCTGCTCCCTGCAGGGACATTTGGCCGTGTCTGGAGACATTTTTGACTGTGATGACTGGGGGCTGCTACTGACACCTAGTGACCAAAGACCAGGGATGCAGCTGAAATATCCTATGATGCACAGGACAGCCCCACAACGAAGAATTAACCGTCCTAAATGCCAGTAGTGCTGAGGCTGAGAAACCCTGAACTAAATGAATGGATGAAAGCATGTAACTAACATGAGTGTTATACAAATTACAGGTGTCGGTACTATGTAGGTATCTTCTGTATTGTTTTGTAGCTCTTTCTCTCTCTATATACACACACACACACACATATATATATATATATATATATATATATATATATATATATATATATATACAGACACATACATATCACCACAGTGGATGTGGGGCAGGGATGAGGATGAAGTGGAGAAAGGGAGGAGAAGAGAGCAATTATTGAGCACCTACTATGTGCCAGGAACCAGGCTACACTAGAGGGTACGGATTCCATAGAAATTCAAGAATGTGGGGCTGCACTCCCGTTCATCAGGGTGAGAAAAGTTCAACCTCAGCTACGTGTGAAGGCCCTTTGCCCCCAACTGGCTTCGTACAAGAATCCAAGGAGAGAGAGGGATTACACGGTGCCAGAGAAACGGGTGAGGATGGTCTTGGGCCGAGGCGCCTGCGGTGTTTGCCACCTGACACACCGTCTGTCAACAAGTCCTGTCCTCCTTGTCTTGCCAAGCTCTGATTCTCCAGGCAGGCTCAGAGGTGGACCTCCAGGGAGTGGAGCCTCAACCAAAGAGGACACCCTGCTGTCCCCCGGCCTCAAGGCACAGGGGGCCACCGCCCCCGTATGGGGCTTCAGGGAAGGCGGGGAGAGGAGTCTCCTCTCACCCAAAGAGAAAACCTCCAAAGCTTCACCAGACTCGGAGAAGCAAACACTCTTTCCATCCGTCCTCCCCTTCCCCACCACGAGTCTCTGCATCTCAGGCAAAACCTGAGAGTCCTCTCCCGGGTGCTGGGAAACATCTGTTTCCCTCCCTGAGGAGCAAAACAGGTTGCAAGCCCCTGAGGTAAAGTGGCCCCTACTCAGAACAGAGGAAACCCCTCGTTCCTCTCACAGGGGTGCCGAACACCGTAGCGTTGAGGACAGGACAGAACACAAAGGAACATCTTTACAAACGATCCCACCACCAGGAATTTGATAACTATTAGTTCTTTCAATCCTCACAACAAACTATGGTGTGGGTGTTATTATTCCCATTTTAAAGATGAGGAAACTGAGGCTGAAAGCATGGAGGGGACTTGTCACAGGTTAGGTTCCCGGGAAGCAGACTTGGAGACAAGTCCTGTGTGCAGGACAGGACCAGGACTGGGCAGCGGACGAAGCTGAGCTGCTCTGCAGTCAACCCTGTGGGGACTTTAGGAGCTGAGCTGGCCCTCTGGCGTCGTCCCAAGTTTCATAGACGGAGCCAGGCCTTTGCACCCGGCTTTGATCTGTCACTGACCTCAGACTGCCCCTGAAGGAGCTGTGACCTTGGGCAAGGCTTTTCTGTTCAAGTGAGGCAATCCACCTCTGCACGCCCCACGGCTGGAGGGAAGTGTTCCTCATCCCTAAAGAGGGGCTTGGGTGCACGTCAGCGCCCACCCCAGTCACCTTGCCCAGGGCAGAGCTGGAACCATGCCCACACCCTTTCCCCTGCCACCAAGTCTACCTTCACACCCTGATTACATGGGGGCTGAGGGGCCCCAGGAGAAGGACTCATGGAGCCTCCCTGATTGGAGGGCTAATGCATCCTGGCGCGCCCAGGAACTGCAGGCTGAGGGTGGACAGAGGAACCCAGGTGTGGGCAGGGTGCAGGCCCGGGACGGAGGACTCCGTCCTGGTCACAACAGGGGCTCCCCCTTCACACCCTCAGACCCTGAGGCCCCACTGGCCTCACTGAACTCCCTCACCCTGCAATCCCTGCAGACCCCCGCGGGCCTCATCTCACCCCTGAAAGGCCCAGAGCCTAGAACTTACAGAATCATGGGATTTCAGCGCTGCACAGAACCTCAGCAGCCTCCCATGTGCTCTGCTGAGGCGCTGAGACCCAGAGAGACCCCAGTGCACAGAGTGGGTCCCAACGAAGTGTGAGTAACTCACGTGGGGACACAAAGGGAGTGGAGGCAGAGGTGGGACTAGAGCCTGGGGGTCTCCCGTCAGGCACCCCGCCCACCACAGGAGCAGCCCTGCACCAGCTGGTGCCACCTCTGCACTTTGCTCCGTGTCCAGCCTCCTGTGCTTCTCGAATGGTACCAATTCTTTCCTCTGCCTGCAAGACTCTTCCTCCTCTTAGCTCGGTGAGTTCCTGTTCATTCTTCAGATCTCTCTTCCCCAGGAAGCTTTTCTGGACCCCCCACCCCCGCCAGGCCAGGTCAGCCCACACCTCATCCCCTTTAATTCTCTCATGGCACCCTGTACTCATGCGTCACACAAATCACTGCTGTAGCTAAATCAGTCGATGTGCAATTGCTGATTCAAGGTCTGTCTCGTTAGAATATAAGCTCCACGACGGCGGAGAGCAGAGCTGTCTTGTTCACGGTGAATAAGTGAGCGAGGAGTACATTCGATACTGTGCTGCGCTCTTCCCCAGTTCGTTCATTTCTTAGCACAGCTGTCCTGAGTCCTTGGACAGATGCCTAATGCCTCAAAGGCACTTAGTGAGACTTAATAAGCACCACCCCTCCCCCACCTTGTTGCCATCCCCTCCCCAACCCCTCAGCGCCCAGTCCGAAGTCAGGCACAAGAGTGGATGACCAACAGCATTCTGCTGATTGATGATGCCTGCCTGCCAGCTGGGCCTCCGGAACACCCCTGCCAGAAAAAGGAGTGAAGGATTCTCATGCTTCCGCAGAGACTGAGGGCAGGAGCCGGGACAGCTCCAGACTGGGCCCCCAGGCAGCAAGGAGGGAATTAGCACAAATCACATTAACCATGGTTCTCAGGAAGCGCTGCTGAATTCGACGTTATAGTCATAGCAGCTGCCTCTTTTTAATAGGACGCTAATGCTCATTCTGAGCAATTACTCTATTTGCAATGGTTTCTTAATGTTCAGCTTCTGGAGCCCTGAGAGGAAAGGGCCTTGTGTTTCCAGTAACCAGCCCTACACTGGCAACACAGAAGGATGAGCTGCGGAAACGCCCTTCCCGGCCTAACCGCGCACCTGCTCCAGAGAGCCTAGGGAAAGGGCTGGCAGCTGGCTCCCCTGACTGGGGGCCATGCAGAGGGTGAGCCCATACAGGCCGCGGCAGGAAGGCCTCCCTGAGCTTCCTCTACTGCTCCCTGCACAGCTTCGCAGCTGCCCAAAGCAGGTCCCTGCTCAGCTCTCTAATGGTATCCAGTCCTTCTCCCGGCATAGCACTTAGCATGCTTATCGTTTTGACTTTAATAGCATTTCCCCCTTTTGATTATTAGAACAATGAAAGTTCATTGCAAAAATAAAGCAAAATGTAAAAGAAGAAAGCAGACCGTATTGCACAGCACCCAGAGATCAGAGCATGCTATCATATTTTGTTCTAAGCACAGGTGCATAAAGATCCATAAACATCATTTTTTAAAAAGCGGAGCCGATCATACCATCCACACTGCTTTTTAACAATAGGATGAACATGCTTTATTGTCGTCGCTTATGCAATTGTCTGCCTTTCTCAGTAAGTTTCCGCCTCCGTGTGGGCGGCACCCAACTTCACCAGGTTCACTGCGTCTGCTGGACAGAGACCCCAGCACATGGCAGTCACCCCATAAACGTTAGCTGGAGAGATGGCATGTCCCTCAGGATACTCTGGGGTTGCAAGTCACCCAATTAAGTACCCAATTAAAACTGGCTAAAGCAAAAAGTCTGTACTAGCTAAAGAAAAATCTGGGATGTTCAGAAATAGTTCTAGCTTCAAATGAGACTTGACCCAGTAAATCAAACCATGGCATCCAGGACCTAATCAATCTCTGCTCCATGCCTCTGTCTCTGTCTCTGTCTCTCTCATCTTGTGTGGTGTTAGTGGCACCCTTAGCCTCCTCCTGGTGGCCCAGAGCCTCCACGTAGACTAGACCTCATGTCCTCACACCACATGGTCCAGGAGAAGAGAGGAGATCACTTTCAATAACTGCAGCATATGTTCCGGGGGGTGGGGTGGGAAGGAGAGGTCACTCTCTCTTTAGCCTAAATTGGGGCACATGGCTTTCTCTGAACCCATCCCCGTGGCCAAGGGGATGCTAGAGCTGGGGTGGGGTCAACCCCAGCCAAGCCCCAAGAGTGAGAATAGAGAATAGATGAATTCACAGAGGAAACTGGGATTGTATTGAAAGGGAGAGGAAAACACAAATGCCCACTAGAAATGAATGACCACAGATGGATGGACACACAGGCAGGTGGAAGAATGAATCAGCGATTGAGGAAGGGAGGCAAATTATCTTCTGCTGAGATAGTTTAGAATCTAATAAAGGAAAATAAAAGGAAGGAAGGAGCAAGCCTCACTTTGCCCAAAGCTCCCAGCTCACCAACAAGGTTCAGAAACAAAATACAGTGACACCCACATCAGTCACAAATCCTTGGGATTACGCTCTTCAAATACGAAGCGTTTCTCCTCTCTCTCTCTCTCTCTCTCTCTCTCTCTCTCTCATTCCCTCCCTCTCTCCTCCCTCCACTTCTCTCTCTGAATGCAGGTGTGTTTTTCTCCATCTCCTTCTCTCTTTGCCTTGCTGCTTTCTATTAGGTATTTGAACTTTATCAAACGCGGCTACTGTACCATCAACCAAGTAGGCACTAAATATTTGTTGCATGGGCCTCCCTGGTGGCGCAGTGGTTGAGAGTCCGCCTGCCGATGCAGGGGATACGGGTTCGTGCCCCGGTCCGGGAGGATCCCATATGCCGCGGAGCAGCTGGGCCCGTGAGCCATGGCCGCTGAGCCTGCGCATCCGGAGCCTGTGCTCCGCAACGGGAGAGACCACAACAGTGAGAGGCCCACGTATCGCAAAAAAAAAAAAAAAAAAAATATTTGTTGCGTGATTGTAGAACTTAAAATCTCCTTTCTGATAAATGAATCCTGCTTCTTTCCATAGACTACAATGTCTTAAAACACACTTAGAATGTAATTCAATTTTTAAAAGGGCCGTAACGCAGGTCTCCTCACAGAGATCAAAGGCCCCACTTCCTGCAGGTGGTACACAGGGCTGTATCTGTTTGTTTGCAGAGATAAGAAGGGCCAGTATCTAAGCTGAACTAATTTCAGGGCACACCCAGCAGACTTCTGGTAAGTCTTTTAACGGACTCTGTTGAAATGTGTAATAGCACTGTCTTGCAGCCACCAGAAAGCTCTGTGTTCTGGGTGGTGGTATGTTAGGGTCATTTCAAAGAAATGCTCCCCAGGCAGAAACAGGGAATCAGGAGCCAGGTGAGGAAAGGGCTTTAGGCAGGAGGACATACTATTGACCAGGAAGCAGGGGCAGTCATTTCTGGGTCATGTGACACTCTAGTTCCAGGTCACCAAAGCAACGTCTGACTCATACCCGTAAGGAACCTGCCCAAGGGATTAAGGATTTTTTACACTCAGCTCCCAACTTTGGGACCAGAATCGGGACCTTCCCCACAAATTGTCCTTTTCCTCCATAAAGGACCATCATTATGGCAACGAAAATCATTCTGTGGGTGAAACAGACTCACAGACTTAGAGAACAAAATTATGGTTACCAGGGGGGAACGGTGGGGGGAAGGGATAGTTAGGGAGTTTGGGATTGACATGTACACACTGCTGTATTTTAAATGGATAACCAACAAGGACCACCTGTATAGCACAGAGAACTCTGCTCAGTGTTGTGTGGCAGCCTGGATGGGAGGGGAGTCTGGGGGAGGATGGGTACATGTGTATGTGTGGCTGAGTCGCTTTGCTGTGCACCTGGAACTATCACAACGTTGTTAATCGACTAGACTCCAATATAAAATAAAAGGTTAAAAATAGAAAGAAAATCATTCTGTGGGTGCATTTTCCAGGCCAGCACAGAGCTGGGCGTCTCTTCACCTGTTCATTCATCCTACAGTTCTTTATTGGCAAACTACTGTGTGTCAGGCTCTGTTTTAGGTGTTGGGGATACAGTGATGGGTAAAAAACATAAAGCCTATGTTCTCACTGGGCTCACATTCAAGTGGGAAGAAACAGGTCATTTAAAAATGAGTAAAAAATACAGAATATCAAGCAATGAGAAGTGCTTAGAAGAAAAAGACAGCAGAGTAAAGGGATAGAAAGTGAAGGATGCCATTTCTGTTAGAGCAGTACAATCTTTAGGATAGGATGCAATTTGAGAGAACCCTAAAAGAAGTGAGAGATCAATCCACAGGAGAGGGAAGGACAGTCCCAAGTGGAGGAAATAGCATGGAGAAAGGTGACAGCTGATTGACTTGTTGGAGGAACAGCCGGGAAGTCAGTAGGCATGGTGCAGAATGAGCAAAGGGGAAAGGGTAAAACACGAGACCAGGGAGGTCAAGGGCCATGTACGAAGGATGCAGACATGGGCCTTTATTCTGGTATCATCGGAGAGTTTTGAGATGGGGAGAATCTTGATATTTTTTTAAAGAACGGTTCTAGCTACTGTGGGGAAAATAGAGTTTAGGACAAGAGCGGAAGCTGAGGCATCAGTGAGGCTGCAAATGCAATCATCCAGGTGAGAGACATTAGTGACGACCCCGAGGGTGGAGAGGAGGATGGATTTCAGAAGCGGAAGCAATAGGGTTTGCTGCTGAATTAAGTACAGGAGAGAACAGTAAGTCGAGGACGACTCCAAGGAGTCTGGCTTGAACAACTGGGAGAGCTGGTGGTGCCACTTCCAAACTGAAGACTCAAGGCAGGAGCCCGTGGGGAGGGATGGAGGATTTGGCTTCAGACGGGTTATCGCACGTCGGGGCTGGGTGCAGAGAGAGCAGAGAGGGCTGAAGACTGAGCCGGGGGTAGTTCGATGTGTGACTGGGAAGATGAGGATCAGGCAAAGGAGGCTGAGAAAGAGTGGCCAGGAAGGTTGAGAGGGACCTAAGAGAGACAGGTGGCCCCTGCCCGAGGGAAACGAGTATTTCAGGAAGGGCCTGATCAGCCATGTCCAAAGCTGCTGGTAAATGGAGCAACGGAAAACCCGGGATGGACTTTGGAATTGACAAGACAGGCCAGGAGAGGCTGAGTAATGCGCCCAGGGCCACGTAATTAGTGAGTGGTGGGGACAGGATTGGCACGCGGAGGTATCCGTTCTACCATCAAAGTCATCACACCCCAGCCATCAGGCTCCTCAATCCCGCGGCCCCTGAGAAGGCAGCCTTGAATTTACTGCCAACGGGGTAGTGTCAGCACGCAGTCCTTCTAGAAAGTAGCTTGATCCGGTTCAAAACATGAGCCTGGCATTTCACTGTCATTGTTTTTACTCCTAAAACTTACTAGACTTTCTCTCAGCTTAGCTTTAAGATGACATCTTTAAAATGTCGTTGTTTCTAACTGGACCATAGGTGAGCAAGTTCTGAGGGCTAACTCTGCCACCCTTGATGACCAGGGGAGGAGGTGGCTGCTATCTATACTTCAGTCTCAGTTCTATAGCCACTCGAGCCCGAAGAGAATCCCACCCGCAGTCTCCTCTTCCAGGTCCTGCCACAATTCAGTCCCACCTGGTCCCAACTTGCCCTGCCCCTTCCCTGTGCCTCCTTGCTTATCATTCCCTTGAAACTAATGCAAAACGACAACGATTAATTTTCTGTTCCTGCATCTTTGGATTGTCTTATCGATTCCAGCAAACATGAGCTACTTTTGAAATACATTTTTTCAGCTTATGTCATTTTTTTGACAGCTCATTATGAAAATTTTCAAACACAGAGCAACGTTGAAAGTATTGTGCAGTGACCACCCATATACCACCACCTAGAGTCTACATTCAACATTGTTTCTACTTGCTTTATCCCACATCTATCCATCTATTCATCCCTCTGTCCCTTATCAATTGATCTCACTTTCTGACACATTTTGGAGTAAGAGGCAGACGTTAGTACACTCCACCTCTAAACACTTTGGTGTGTATATCATTAACTAGAGTTCAATATTTGCTTGAGGTTTTTTTTTTTTAGATAAAGTTTGCAAACAGAGAAGTTAACACATCTCATGCATACATATGCTGAATTTGGACAAATGCATACACACCTGGGTAACTGAAACCTCTACTGAGATATGAAACATCATCATCACCCCAGAAAGTTCCCTCATGCCCTTTCCCAGTCGGCTCCCACCCCCACCTCAAACCAACCGCTGATCTGATGTTTTTCACCATGGATGACTTTGACTTTTCCAGAATTTCACATGAATAGAATCCTAGAGCATGTACTCTCCGTGTCTGGCTTGTTTAGCTCAGCATGACGTCTTGAAATTCATCGATGCAATAGCGTGTTATTTCTTGCTACTCGTATTCCATTAATGACTATCACAGATTGTTTATCCATCCTCCTGCTGACTGCAATGATTATTTTAATAAAGGAAATTATCCTTTAATGAATTTCTAGTTAGGATGTTAAGAATCCACTCATCATCTGAAGCAGACTGGGTCTGAGTCATGGCTGTGAAGAGCCTTGTCTGTGAAATCAGAAAGCTCTGGTTTCCAAGTTCAGCTCCAGCTGTTCTAACTGGGAGCCCTCAGGTCAGTTACCGAGCCACACTGTGCCCTACTTCTCACATGTGAACACTGGAAATAGAAATACCTAAAGGAAGTGAGATGCTTACTAGGGTTAGAGCCGTGTGCTCACTCCTGTGCTCACTCATGTACAGTAGTAGTTAACAAGTGCCTGCTATTTTGACTTCGCTAAACGCGGGGAAACAACGGGAAACAAAAACAGGCCCAGACCTCATGGTGCTTTCAGTCTGGTGGGCAACACAGACACCAAACAACTAACTGCATAATTAATTGTTTAACTGCCATTGTTATCGGTGCTGCAAGGGGAGCTGTGACACTTGCTGAGGGCACGTGACAGGGTCGCTTAAGGCGCTGAGAGTGGTGTACGAGCCAGAGAGAGGCGGGCAGAGGGGAGCCTTCCAGGCGGGAACTGCCCACTGGAGGAGCCGAGGAAGGCTGTGTGCAGGAGGTGCTGTGCGTGGCAGGGGTGGGGAAGGAGGCGGACAGGGCACGCATAGAGGTCGACAGGCCGGGCTTCGTGGACCGTGTTCCAAATGTAGGGCTTTACCCTCAGAGCCATCGGCAGCCAGGGCGGCAGGGCTGTCGGCGTCACACAAGACTGTTCACTGTTCCATCCCTCGTGCTCAGAACTGCCTGCATCAATTTGAGGAAGGGACGGGGAGGCAGGCCTGCAAGCAGAAGTTTGAGATGTGTCTTATGCGGAGCCCGAGTGCGAGGAAGCTCAGAGCCTGCTGGGGCTGCTCAGGGGCTGAAGTAGCAGAAACGCATCTTCTCACAGTCCTGGAGATGGGAGTCCAAGATAGAGATGCCATCAGGGTTGGTCTCTGGGAAGTCTCTCTTCCTGGCTCGTAGACGGCAGCTTTCCGCCCTGTCCTCACATGGCCACTGTGACCACTGTGTGTGCACAGAGACAGCGAGATCTCTGACATCTCTTCCTCTTCTTAAAGGGACCCCAGTCCCATCAGCTTAGGGCCCCACCCTTATGACTCTAGTTATGACCTCATTTAACCATAACTATCTCCTTAAAGGCACTTTCTCCCAAGGCAGTCACATTGGGGGTTAGAGCTTCAATACATGAAGAGGGGGGGCAATTCAGTCCACAGCAGGGTGGGTGCCGGGAAACCAGTCAGGAGGTTAGGGAGGAAATGCCATTGGCCTGGACTAGCTATTGGCAATGAAGGTGAAGGGACCCTGGGCAGAAGAGTCTACCAGAACCAGTGGTGGACCAAATGAGGAGGGAGGGGAAGGAAGGTGTCAAGGGTAACTCCTAGGTTCCTGTGGGTGCAGTGAGCTGAACGGTGGCCCCCAAAAAGGCCCATCCACGTTCCACCCCCTGGAGTCTGTGGATGTGACTTTTTAGAAAAAGGGTCCTGCAGATATAACTAAAGATCTCGAGATGAGATGATCCTGTGTTCCCCAGGTGAGCCCAAGTCCAAGGACAAATCTCCTTATAAGAGACAGAGGGGAGAAGACAGACACCGAGAAGGCAGGTGAAGGAGCAGGGTCTGGAGTAATGTGGCCACAAGGGGCCCCAGCAGCTGGAAGAGGCAGGAAAGGACACGCTCCCTGCTGACACCTCGGTTTTGAACTTCCGGTCTCCAGAACTGTGAGAGAATAAATGTCTGTGGTGTTAAGCCACCAGTTTGGTGATCATTTGCTAAGGCAGCTGTATGCAAGAAACGCAAAGAGTCACTGAAAAGGGGACAATGCCACTCACGGAGGGAGGGAAGCCTGAGGGGCGGGCCCTGTGGGATAGAGGAAGAGGACGAGTTTAGGGTCAGCAATGCACCATTTGTGGTGACTGCAAGATGTTGAAAGGGCAGCAGCCGGGCTCACGGTAAATACTCAATAATTGATAGCTACTGTCATTATTATTTACTCTTGGAACGCTCCGATATTAGAAGTGATGGCTCTCTTTAAGCATATCTGATTTTCCTGGAATCCTGGGATGGCAAACAGTTTGAAGCTCTGCCAGGACACAGCAAAGCTCAGCTCTAGGTCAGCAACACGCCTGCTGGGACCCACGTTATTTCCTGGTACAAAGTTCTGTTTGTACCTCTTCACCTCAGGCTGATACCAACATCATACCCACCCAGAAAGGCTACATCACAGCCACGCAGGCGGAGCCGAGGGGAGCACGGCCAGCCCACTGTGCCCTCCTCCGGGCAGAGTTGTTGGAAGCAGAAGCCCGCCACCTTGTGGACACCCACAGTTCCCAGCCTGGTCCAAACTCAGAGAGTCAGGATTGGAGAAGAAGGGGGCTGCAAAGACACTCACCTTTTCCGACCTCCGAATACAGCTTCATCTAATCAGCCTCTGAAAGTCAAGGTTTGGGTGGAAAATCCCTCTGGTCTTGAAAAGAGCTAAGAGATAAGCAAGCTGGCATCAAAGCAGGCCCTGAAGGACTGCCCCTCCAGCCTGTGTCTATGGATGACCCCTTAAAGCCTCCCTCTCCCAGCTCTGGGTGGGAGAGCTTTGGGCCTACCTTGCTCGCTGCTTCCATAAACCCATAGGGGGCCTCTCCATGGACTTGGAGAAGCCCAATTCTGACTCGCAGGTCAGAGAGCTGGGGTCTTTCTCAACCAGTGTATTTAAAAGCTAGTCTATGCTTCAGTTTCTTCATCCATTCAATGGGGGTAATAATAGTATCTACCTAACTGACCTGTTGTGGACATGAAATGAGTTAATCTAGACAAAGGGCTTAGACTACTGCCTAACCCAGCAGGCCCAATACCTGTTAACTAGTACACACTCCCCGCCCCCATCAAACCCAACTTTCAGCAATATTCTTACAACGCCTCAAGGCATCCCCACTCACTGTTGGATACCATTGGTATCCAGGTATGTGAAGTACTGTGGGAGGGGAATAAAAATAGGTAAGTTATAGTCCTTTTCTCCTGCCATTTGTGGGATAGTCCAGGAGTGTGGACAACACACGTAACAATCAGTGCAATGTAAAAACTAAGAAGTGCTATAAAAGCAACAAAAGCAAAGTGTAAAAAGAAGCAGGAGAGGAGGACTCTCATCCCCACATGGGGAGGTAAACTACTAACAAGCCCTGACCTTCCAGGGAAACCGCACGGAGCGAGGGCAACAGGGAGGAGGGGTCCCTACATGGGCAGGTGCCAAGGTGAGTCCACCTCCTCCTGCAGCCAGTCCTCAGCCATGAGGCCCAAACTCTTAACCATGTCCCCGCACACAGCCCTGTGGTTCTACCCCATCGAGATGGCTCATCCGTGCTGCATCACGTCTTTCCTGGTCTCCTGCAGGGACCTCAGAGCCAAGCCTCCTGCTGCTCTGGGCTCTCCCAACACTAGGGATAAGCCAGCCTCCGGAGGCGGCACCTCTCCAGCCTCCTCTGTGTCCACCCATGCCCATGCCGGTCCTGGAGAGCTCAGGGCCGGCATCACCGCATTCACCCCTTCATCTTTCAGGCCACGCCCAAAAGTCACCTCCCCAGACAGTTTCTCGAAGTCCCTGATAGAGGTCCGATTCCCCTCGTTGACACATCTCTCCGAGCGGCCCTGGCTTTTCCTTCACAGCTCGAACTGCTGGGACCACCTGACTGTTTGGGTGATTCCTGTGAGGTCTGTAAGCTCCACAGAGCAAGGCCTGTACCTCTTCTGTTCAGGGTCACATAATCAGTTATCAGCTCAGTGCCTGAACATAGTTAAGGCCTGTATAAATGTTCAGTGAACAGATGAAATAAATGACTCAATGAGTGCTTCACTCACTGAGGGACACAGTGATGAAGGGAAACACACATGGAGGGTGCCTTGAACCAGTACACATTCTCCTACTGGCGGTGTAAGGGGACAGCCAGGATTTCGAGGAACGTTGTTTGAGCCAGGTGTCTTTCAGTGTCAATCGATGTGAGTAAACTTAGGGCTTTCATGATATGGTCTACGTTTTGCTAACAGGAGAAACCTGAGTCCTTCACGGAGACCAGATGGGTTTGGCAGAAGCAAATCAATCCCTGCCCTGGTGAGGTGCGTGTCTGAGTTCAGAGACCGTAGGAGCAGCCGGTACAGCCCAGGCAGAGCCCCTCTGCAGTCCTGTTCCAAACCCCTCCCCACCCCAGCTCCTCCCCAACACAGAACCAGCAGACTATGCGAGGGGGAACCTTGCTGAGCCGGGTGGTGGACAGAGGGAGGTGGACGGGCAACATCGGGCACGGGGCAGGACTCTTATCCCAGCATCACTGTCCCCAAACACATCCGGTGGCCATCACCAACACCCACGCTCAAGCACCTCTAGTTCCAAGTTCTCAGAGGACAGATGTCCGCATGCCACCCAGGCACTGTCAGGTTCTGGTAGAGAAGCAAGTCCCCCTTACCTGGTACCAGTGGCTCTGACTGCTCTCATGACGCTGCCACTGACCTGGCAGCCCGGGAGCAGCCCGGCAGGATGAAGGTCCCGCGTGCCGCCCTTTCGGCAGGGGGAGGCCAGCACTGACAGGCCCCCGCTCCCTTCCAAACCTCCTCATCCCTGCAGCGTGTGACACCGCAGTTAGAAAGGGAAATGGAGTGACCTCTCAAGCAGAGCTCTCTGGGATACTGGATTCACTTAAACTTATTTCTCATGACTTTTCAGGCTGAGTCTATGTTTGCAAAATCTGGACAAACATGCAGCGGGAGGATTTAGAGGATTTCAAGCATCGGCTTAACTACTGAATCGTGATTTTACAAGTCATCGTTCTATGTCGTGAGTGACAAAAACCTGACTCACACAGGCTCGTGTGTGAGGAAGGGACTGAGATGGTTCACAAAGCTGAAGGGTGGTGAGGCCGTGCCCAGCGGTCGGTGGGGCTGGACCCAGAGCCTCACTCACGCGATGTTACCCGGTTCCTGCCTTCTTTCTCTCTGAGCTCTGCTTCCTCTACCTGAGCTCACCCTCAGAAAAGCCTTCTCCTGGCAGTTCCAGCTTACACGCTACCAGTTCAACACCCTCAGCAAAAAGAAAGCTTCTCTTTAATGGTCCAGCTAGGGTTACCGGATTTAGCAAATATTTAGGACACACTTATACTAAAAAATTATTCCTTGTTGATCTGAAGTTCAAATGTAACTAGGCTTCCTGTATTTTATCTGGCAACCCTCCCTCCAGCACAGGACTGAATCTGGGCAACCTGCATCACATACCATCCCAAACCCAATCGCTGTGGTCAGGGGGATGGGCTACGCCAACCGGCAGGCCACGGTCACCTGCCCATCTCTGGAAAGGCACCAGCACGCCAGCCCTCCTGGTATACATGTCCTGACAGTGGGAGCAGGGTCCTTCCCCAGTAACTGGGATGCTGATCCTATAAGAAGGGGAATGAACCCTGCGCCAGCAAAAACAACACATGTCCACACAGTGACCATGAATGCCCCAGACAACACCGAAAAATATAAACTGCAGGGTAGTTGCACAGCACACAACAGTTTACAAAGCATTTTCATACCACTCTCTCCTTGCCACCCACACCTCCGTTTGGTTGGCAACGATCACTTCCTGTATTACTTTGCTAGGACTGCCATAACAAAGTACCACAGACTGGGGGACTGAAGCAACAAACACCTATTTTCTGACCATAATTCTGGAGGCTGGGAGGGCAAGATCAGGGCGTCAGCAGGGCTGGTGTCTCCCGAGGCCTCTCTCCTTGGCTTGCAGACGGTGGTCTTCTCGCTGTGTCCTCACGTGGTCTTTCCTCTGTATGCGTCTGTGTGTAAATCTCTTCTCGGACACCAGTCATATTGGATAAGGGCCCACCCATATGACCTCATTTTAACTTAATTATCTCTTTAAAGACCCCATTTCCAAACTTTCCTGGAGAGCTTACAGCAAGTCCCTTTCATGGTCCCTGCACCAAGCACGGGGCCAGGCATCCAGCAGACAACGTTCTTGAAATAAGCATTATTTGAAAGGAATGAAACAGAGAAAGAAAAAACAAAAATTCCTAAAGAGTTTTAGGAGATTTAGCGAAAAGGAGAGGAGCACAGGAGAACAGGCTCATGATTTGAAGTGATAAAGACTCTTTAGAACAGCAAAAATGATGAGGCCTATGGATGTGTAAATGAGCCCCGGGAAGAACTAATCAGAAGGGTAAATTACAAAACAGAAAAAGACCATAAAACAAGCGAGGAGAGAAAAGTGAATATTTCAAGTGTCTTTGGTTCATAAGAAATTCATGAGCAACGCGTGTGGATAATTTGTTGGTTTGGTGGTGGGAAAGAATTGTAAATATGTATAATATGTAAATACCTCTGATAATAAAAGCCCATGAAGATAAACAAGGCTGTCTTAAGAAAAGCTGTGAGCTGTATGAGATGCTAATGTAACTGTCGTCACTCTAAGAAATTACCATAATGCTTACAGGGCTTTGAAAGTTTCTGAGCTTTGGAAAGAAATGCATAAACACTAACCAGAAAGCGCGCACGCGTACGCATACACACACACACGCCTCTATTTTTCTCCTTCCTTCTTTCCACCCTCCCTCCCTCCCTCCCCTTTAATTTCCTCTAATTTTTAAAAAATGTTTAGAAGGCAGCTTTAGTGAAAACTGCCATTGCAGTTGCACCTCTCTGGGTTCAAATGCGACTTCCTGCCCCCAAGGACGAGCTGTGCGACGCTGAACCAGCCTCCCAGGCGCTCTGTGACTCTCCAAGTCTGAGAAATGGGCAGATACCTACGCCTCTCTACGTTTTAGGAGGAGCGAATGGGGGCCCACAGGAAGGCCCGACCGGCGCCCCTCCTACCCGGGCGCGCGCCGGCCAGTGGCCCCGGGACCGGACGACCGAGGGCCTTCCGGGGAGCGGGCCGGGCGGAAGGAGGGGCCGCGGCGTGGACCGCGCCGCCCGACCATGGCGCCTGCGGCCGGGCGCGGGGCGCCGGGCCTGTGGCGCGCCTGCAACTGGCTCATGGGCGCCTTCTTCGCGCTGGCGGCCTTCGTGCAGGTCAGCGCCCCGGGCCGGGCGGCGGGCGGCGGGCGGCGGGACCCCGGGCTCCGAGCTCCGCCCCAGGCTCCGTGCGGTGTAGGCCGAGCGGCCGGCGGGGTCGCAGGAGCCGGCCCTGTACGGGGAGGGCTGGAGTCAGGGTTGGTGATCCGGGAACCCGCACTCTGGCTCCAGCTGAGACAGGTGTGATCATATGGTCGCGTTTGCTCACATGCTGGAAGGAACTGGTTCGGCGCGTGTCCCTTTGCAGGGACCTGAGTAGAAGCGGCCCTGGCACCTTTCTAAAAAGACAGCCTGGGGGCGAGACTGAGCTCACGGCTTAGGAGAGGAAGCAGAGCAAAACCCTTTGCAGCTAATTATCCTTCCACGCCTGCTTTGGGGCCCCTTTGTGATAGCTTTCCTCACTCCTTGAGACTGGAGGGCCCTTAAGATACCCATTCTGGGCTTGGCTCGCCCTTTGCGGACACCCTGTGCCCTTCTTTACAAATAGGTAGGTGTGACTGTGTGTTCAAACCAGGTGCTGGGTTCAGCCAATAGCCCCTTCCCCGTCACCATCGGCTACACTATGTCTTACTCCTCCTTGTATCCTCGGTCCCTACTGCAGCGTTTAGAAAATGACTAAAATGAATAAAGAGCAGACCAAATGCTGGAATGGAACATGACAGCTTGTCGCTAATGCTGACGTTTTGTCATTCCAGGTAAATGATCCAGATGCAGAAGTGTGGATGGTGAGTAGGAGTTGCCTTCCCACACCTGAAAGAATTGTGGGACTGCCTGAAACACGCAGGTTTATCTATTTGCCCTCCTCCCTGCTTCGTCTACCTAAAAACTCAGAAATCAAATCCTTAGTAAGTGCTTTTTCCTAAAATAGTAGGAGGAGAAGGATCAGATTGAGAAGTCAGAATTTTCCAGAGATAGAGGTGCCTTTCAGCAGTATTCCCTTTGAATAAAATGGGCCAACTGAGGACACTTTTCTGAAGACACAGAATAGACCTCTCAAGGTTAAGTGAACCAATCCTCATGAATTTCTACCCAGAAACTCCAACAAACATTTGACGAGAAAATGGCAGGCTTAAGGTATGTGGTTCTGCTAATTCAGTGAGCTACATTCATAAAAAGTAATTAAAGCCCATAAAACCTACAGTATACATTGAACCAATGCTCTGGTTGAACCATTTAGAGGAGGGGGGAGTTCATTCCACACATTTTTGGAAATATCTAAATTTCGGTTCTTTCAATACAGATATACAATACTGTACAATATCACCGATGAGATGATTTTAGGCTTTGGAATAATGTTGACTGTGTATAGAGTAACAACAAGTGAAAGCATTTGGAATTATTATATATATAATGTAATATATATTATATATATATATGGTTATAAATATAACCACATTCTGATATTCTTACTATCCAGATTCACATGCCCCTGCCTCTTCCTCAGCACTACGATCCATATCCTTAGTTCCAAGTGTTATTTCTCCTGCAGTTCCAAATATCCAGCTTAATGCTGAATTTCCAAACGACTGCTACATCTGTCCACCTGTACGTCACAGTGGCTCCTCAGATACACACAAGGTCTTACCCAGCATCTTTCCCTCCAATGCCCACTCTTCCTTCTGACTCACCATTTCTGTTATCAGCAGTCATTCTGAGTCATCCTTGCTCAAAACCTCAGCCATCTCTAACATCTCTGTTTCTTACCACTGTCTTTGAGATCCCCTCAGAAAACAGAACAAAGCAATTCAACAAAAAACAATGTAGGTCTAATTGCTTATCTGTACAGTATCTGCACATTTTACCCTTCACCTCATGCTTGGATGATGTAATATGAATAATAATAAATACCAGGCCCCCAAAGACATCCTCCCTCACCCCCAGTTTAGCCCTCCATTCCTCCCACATGGACCCTTGTGGGTCCTTCCTAGCTCTTCGAGCTGCCTCTAGTATCTTCCATTCCTATAATACTCCCCATATATTGCTTCCTGCTTCAAAAACTTTTGTCATTTCCCAAGATGTCTAAGTTGAAACTCCCAACTTGGCATTCCAGGCCCACCACAATACGGCCCTAACCCACCTTCCCAACTTGGTCTGGGAAGCCCAGTCCACTTCTTGCCTTGCCCTGAGAATCCTGTATGTCAGACTCTACTCAGGCTTCCAGGTCTATCTCAAATGCTATCTCACCTGCAAAATCTCTCTGCCTCTTCCCCATAAGTTCCAACCATCCTTCCTTTGAACCTTTACTGTACCACTAACTCATTCTGCTTTGCATTAGAGTTGGCTCTGTATATGCCAGCTTCCAGGGGTCAGAGGCCAGTTCCCTCTTCTTGGTGGTCCTTAGGCAACCTAGCATAGAACCTTTCTATGGCAGTTCTTCCCATATTGATTCTTGAGTGAATACAACAATGAAAGCACAGATGAATCAATTATACGTTACTGGGCATTGGGGGCTCGTACTGTACCTGACTGATTTCCATGTTCCCTACCACATCTTGCTTATGGAGGATACTTGTATCAGGATACATACAGGAGCAAATAATAGAAAATATGACTAGCATCAGGTTATAAAAATACAGACCATCTCACAAGAAGTCTAGAGGCAGGTGCTTAATGGTCAACAGTGTCATCAAGGACCTGGGCTTTCTGTCTTGCTTCTCTGCCAGTCCTCAGTGGGTAGGTGATATATCCTCTCATGTTTACAGAATGGCTGCTGCAGCTCCAAACATCTCATGCCCAGACAAGAGCATCCCAAGTAGGAAGAAACAAGGCAGGAGGCAAAACCAGTTTTCCTCCTGTGCTTTTCTCCCTCTCATCAGGGAGGAAATGTTTCCCAAGGAGCCTCTAACATGGCTTATGGTCTGGGATCCATTCTGCTTGGTGAGCACTCATACATATTTATTGTTAAGTGCTCTGAGGATCAGCCTTGCCCCCAGGAGACTTCTCCTTCCATTTCATTGCTGGAACATGACCACCCCTCGCTGCTAAGGAGGGAGAAAACAAACTGGCTTTTTCAGTTTGTATAATGGCAGGGGACAGGAGAGAGCAGTGTTAGGAATGACTGTCGTGGGACTCAGTGACTATGTGTTCAATTAAACTAAATATAGTAAATAAATGTTATGATACCCTTTAGTTTAAAAAAATCCACCAACAAAAAGATGAAAGACCATTGTAAGTGAGTTCTACTGAGTTCATTATTGTTTATACTGTGCATTGTTTTTGACTTGTGTATTAAAAACAATTATTTTCAGTCTCTCTGCCTGTAAAAAAAATCCTTATCTCATTCAAGACAGAGAAAAGCATTTAAATAAGGATTAACATGGCACAGCTACCATGGGAAACCATTACTTAGTTTAAAGGTTTGTTTTGTTCATGTCTTTAAAACACACTGAAATAAGATTTCAGACCCCTTAATCTATTAATCACAGATACCTGATACATTTGAATGCACATCTAAAAATCTCTGCCAAACATTTCTTATGGAGAGCACAATTAAATACTGCATGATGTGTATGTGTTTAACTTCTCTCTGTCTGTCTGTTTCTCTCTCCCTCAGTAGCTAAGTCATGTAGTTCTTCACTAGGGGGAAACTAACACCTTACTGCTCTAAAAGTGGCCCTTGGAACAACAGCCCCAGTGTCCCCTGGGTGCTTGTTAGAAAAGCAGAATCTAGGGCCCTACCCCAGACCTCTGGAATCAGATCTGCATTTTAGTAAGATCTCCAGGTAATTCATATGCACACTAAAGTTTAGTCTAAGCCTCGGCAGCGTGACTGTCCTTGCAAATGCCGATACTGGCTGATATTCTAGTCATCATTCGGGATGGAGTAGGAAGGATGAACATGGTCTGTAATCCAGATGCTTTCTCTCCCCAGAGTCAAGACAGACATGTTTTCATAGTGACAGCAAATCACTTAAAATGTTCAGCTCTGACAACTTCCTTATAAACTAAAGGTTTCTAACTAAGCATCACAGTTGATGTTAAGCAGCTACATTTCTGGGGAGGCCCCATGCTTCTTATAAACCTACCACCCCCTACTTGCCCTCTGCCCACACCACACAAGCAATAGGTTTTTCCAGAATCTGCCTCCTTGCCATGAATGAGGCTTGAAAATAGGGACTCTTCAGGGCCAGCCTTCCCAACTCCAAACCAACTTACAACAGTTTCCAAAATGAAGAGCCTGATCTTATTGGGCACATCTGATCCATACACTGTTAGTAAACTTTATGTGGTCTCACTCGCAGAGATGGAATATGGGGCTGGATGGTCCATGGAGCTAGACCCAGCAGGGCCATGTGGCTAATTAGGGCTGCTCCTGCCCTGCTTTTCTAAGAGCATTTTTTGAAAAGTAGGGAAAGGCCATTTAGGCATGGATGTTGCTTGGGAGAGATTAGGAGGTCCCTGTGTCTTGAGACCAAAACCCTGCTCAATGCTAGAGCTTGAAGATGAAGAAGTCTTTCCTGGAATAGCCTACAGTCTAGGAGGAAGGCAGACAGAATTACAACCTGACATGGTAAATGCCATAAGGCAGAGGTCACCACTTCCTCAGCTGCTACTGAAAGCTAGAGGTAAGTCACGGAGTGTGGTGGCCCCTGCTGTCATCTTTCTTTACTCCCTACACACCTCTGAACACCTCCTATACTGGGCATCCTTTTTTCTTTTTTTTTTTTCTTCTTCTCTTTTTGGGCATCCTTTTTTTTTTTAATTTTTTTTTCTCCTTTTGGGTATCCTTCTTAACCCATATAATTTCCTCTTTTTCTGCTAACAGGTTGTGTATACAGTTCCTGCCGGTCTGACCCTGCTTGTTGGACTTAACCCTCTTGTCACAGGTATGAACCTTGGATTCTGAATGGAGATACAGCAAATCTGATTTCCTTTCAATGACGAGAGTCTATCTGCCAACCCCCAGGAGAAAACTGGAGCTCTCCGTGTCTTTCTTCTCCCTTCTGATCATAAGGGGAGGCGAATTCTAATCTAGATTGTCCTCACCCATCTTCAGGAAAACTTGATAAGGATGTGCCATACTAAGACAGTCTTTATCAATTTGGAACCCAGGATCTCATACTGAGGTGGTACAGTAGTTATGCCGTTTAGCCCCTGAGAGAGAAGGGCTTCAGTCACCGTGTTGATTTCTTAAGCCACCAAGCTAATGGAAGATGGGCAACAATCAAACTGCTAACCTTGTCTCCATACTTAGCGGTGATCCTTGTCTATTATGAATTTACTCTACACAATTCTTCTCCCAGGACCACTCCCATTAGTCATTTTCTGATTTTGAATTCATTCATCGCCTATGGATCTGAACTGCTACTTTTGAAGAGAAACTGTCTATAATGTCTATAACACATCTTTAGATTTTTCACTGATACATGTTGCTCTCCCTAATCTCCTTATGTACCATCACAGTAACTCCAGCAGTTTCTTGCACACTTTTATATATGTTTCCTCCATCTAGGCTGTAAGCCCCTTGAAAGGATCATGTCTAACCCATCTTTGCCCAGGTCTAGCTTAAACATGGCCAGGAATATGGCAGGTACCTAATGTTTGTTGCGTCAGTCAATGGCTCTAACACAGAGGCTTTATCATGTATTTGTTTTGTAACCTGCTCCTTGGATTCCTTACATGTATATCCCAGGTGAGTATACACATAAAAAATTCACTTAAAATAGCGGTTTGTATTGCCCACAGGCCACCTACCTCAATTGGGGGCAAAACGTAGCTGCTTCACCTTTTATGGCCCTAAAAACTCAGTAAACCTTAGTTGGACAGTTTCATTCTATGAAGCAGTGTCTTAGAGCAGAAAAAAAAGGTTTTTTTACATTGTTTACTAACATTCTCCTATTAATGGGGAATATTAGTCCGGCAGGTTGTCACTTTCTTTAAATCAGCTTCGACTAGTGGGGCTTGAAAATTCTCAGGGCCTTAGAATAAAGACTAATGATTCCCACCTGGGTGGGGAAAACTCCCATCCCCCAGATGCTCGGGCTCCTTGTACAAGGCCCCTAGATCTCTGTTTACATCTTCAAGGTGTATCAGTTAGGACTCCATTAGTTGCAAGCAAGGAAAAAACTCAACTCAAATGGCCTATAAGATGAAGGGAGATGTACTGGGATCCTTTACTGAAAAGGCTGGGATGGTGCTGGCTTCAGGCACTGGTGGCGGCTCAGAACTTAAATTTGTCTGCAGTCTTAGTTCCCCATCTACTGCACTTCAGCCCTGGGTTCCACGTGGTAGCCCTGCCACACAAAGGTCACAGCTTCACCATGCTGGGCCCAATAGAATCTAGAAGCCACTTCCCTGATAGATCCACAAAAGCTCAGAATGGAGTTGTTGGCCCTGATTCGTTATCTGTTCATCTTGAGACAAATCACTGTCACTGAGGGAATGGAATACACTGATCAACCTCGCTAAGGTCCAGTTGTCTGGAACACATAAACCAGGAGGGTGGGAAGGGCGGATCCCCAGAAAAAATAAGGGTCGTCATCATAGGAAGGGGAGATGCTGGACAATCAAAATAATAAATGTCCACTTAAGTTTATAAATACTGTTTTAACCTTTTGATTTGAGGGCAAATCGAAACAAAAAACCCCCAGCCTTTTCTGAATGCTTTACTTGAAGGCAGATTATGGCAAAGCAATACAAAGAGATCATTTTTCTCTGGGATGTGATTCCACGATTAACAGCACCAGGATATCTGTTTTTAGGTAACTTTATTTGGAAGAGTGTCTCTGCAATACACATATTCTTCTGTATCGTGTGGGCTGTTGGCTTGGCATACAACCTCTTGCTTCATACAAAACAGAACATCTTACATGAGGAAGAAGGCAGGTGAGCAGTGATTTTTTACTCTTTGGAAGGGGTGGGGAAGAACTGAGAAATCTGTTCCTTTACGACACCTTATCTGTGCATGATTATGATTTAATTCCCCCAACACCATAAGGAGCAGGGAAGATATAATCTCCTTTATAAGCTAAAGAAACTGATGAAATGATAGAGCCAGGATTCAAAGCCAGCACTGCCTACCAAACCTGTGATCACTACTACACGTTGCATTATATTATCGTCGGGCAGTTGGACCCTGACCCCCTTGTAACGAGCAAGGATGGCGTACAGTAACATTCAGTCCAGTCTAATGAGGTGAAAACTCCATCAGTGTTCGGATTCAGTCCTGGTTCAAGCCAGAATCTTATTTACAAGTGTGATCAGCCCCATCAGAGGTCAACCTCTGCCAGCCTTGCCCTTATATATCTCATGTCCTCTCCTCCTTTTGTCACCACCATTGGCTCTTGTTTTATCATCTCCTCCTTTGCTTCCTCCCATCCTTGACTCCCAGGTCTCACAAATAGCCCCCCCTCCTTTCCTTTCTATCCCACTGGTAACATCTGCCAACACCAAAATTGAGAGACCTGTAGCCTAAGTCCCACTGGTGAAGTGCTGCTACATTATAGGCCCTAATCTTTGGAAAACTAGGTCAGGTTGGGTCAGTTGATGGGAATGCAGACCAAATGGTTTCAATCACCTCCACCAACCTGAAGCCCATGTGGCACAGTGAAATCAAAGTGGGGGCTTCTGGTGGTATTTGGCCAAATACTATTATTTTCTATGCTATGTAAAAGATACAACCTTTTAACACATATTTCTAGAAGCGTATACCCACCCCTAAATCATTAGACTCGCACTACAAGTCAGTCCACTCCACTAAGACGAGACCCAATCTCCTGCAATCTGTGCTTAAATCACTGATTTGAGCTGAAACTGCCTAACAGTGACCCCTCTAAAACAATGTGAAAAGAGTCCCTGATCAAATCTGGGACTGTCTTCTTGGTTGTGGTCTTCCTCCCCATGACATGAAGTGAGTGATTTATATATGTTTTTGTTTGTTTTTTGTTGTTGTTTCTCTGTTCACCTATAAACTGGGGAACAGTCATGAGGTTCGTATCTGCCTCATAAGACGAAATTTATTTTCATATAGGGCTTTAAAAGGTCTGAAAAAAGTAATTTATAAGTCATGGTTAGACTTGAAAATATTTTGTAGATGCTATATATCTTGGAGGAAGTCATCAGACAACCAGCAGAATCAAGTGTCAGGGAGAAAATGACACTTCGCAGCCACTTCAAAATATGAAATCTATGCTATTTTATAGGGAGCTCTTTGGTCTGGTGATTATCACAGCATGGCTGAGCCTGTGCCACAGCTCATCAAAGTAAGTTTTCAACTCAAATGTTAAAATCAGATGCGTTTAAGGTTGGTCAGATCAAGTAGGTAAGTGAGAATATTGACACAACTGTAAACAGAAATCTTTTGAGAGAAATCTTTCCTTTTCACAAGGGAAGCTAACAAGAGTCGGTTCAGTGTTTCATGATCATTCATACTTTTATGAATACCACAGTTTCCTGTGTCACCACAGGTAGTTGCCAGTCTATTCTCCAGAGAGAAGGAAAGTGATCTCAAAAGGATGCTTGGATATTTAGGGAAAAGTGAATAGCAAACAAAATATAAAACTGTAGGTACATGTAAGTGAACATTAACTTTATAAAACAATAATAGAAAAATAAAAAATACATGACAACTGTAGCATATAAGTTGGAAGGGGATAAATGGAGCTAAAGTGTTCTAAGGTCCTTGAATTATCTGGGAAGGGTAAAAGTATCAATTTATATTATATTTTGATAAGTCAAGGATTCATGTGGTAATCCTTAGGGTAACCACTGAAAGAAAAGGAGTACAGAAGGCAGGAATTATTAGTATTATAAATGCTTGTTCCTCTGTGCTTCATATTTCCTATAAATTGGTGGTAAGATCTAGAAGCTTGGCCAGATTCTGGTCATTGTCGTCTTCTCCTCTTTCTCCTTCTTCTTCTCATCATCATCATCACTAAGCAAGACCACTTCATGGGTGGTGTTATGTACTTCCATCGTAACGTGCATAACACCTAGCTGTTTCTCTGTAATGTTAATATAAAATCTTTGGTGATCACTGCCTAAATCCACTAATTCATTTGAGTTGCAAAATGGTCATAACCTAATTATACCATTCCTTGATTATTATCTGGAAAACTTCCACTTATCAATTCTTGGACTACTCAGACACAGATCATAAGAGGAAAAGGAGTTGACTCTCTTAATTTACCAGTTTTCAGAATAATGAGTTTTTCTTCTCTGGGCACCTTCCAAAAGTGACCAATGAGTTTTGTTTATTTAATAATACCATTATAAAGTCATGGATTTCAACATATTTGATGTTTCTCAGTCCATGGCAGTTGCTTAAGCTGTCTCATCTTTGACCAGGGGCACTTTTTCAGGTTGGCACCAGAACTCTGTTTGACACGACCCTAGTAAACGTTGATTGCTTCTTTGCTTTCTGGTATGACAAAATGTTCCAAGCTAAGATTGTACATTTTATGCCCCAGACCTGGAATCAACCATTTTTCCAAAAACCCCTCATTATTTTCAGTAGGTAATAATGGTATTTAGAGGTCACATTCTGGGCACAAATGGTGCTCACTGCTACTGGGTCGAGTTGGGTTCTTTTAGTGGGCAGAACTAGGAAAATTCACATATATGTGCATAGGTATGTATATATGTGTATGTGTGTCATAAATATATATGTATACATATGTATATGTGTATTACATATATAAAGATGTATATATATATATATATTTTTTTACATATATAGTTAAAGATAAAATCCCTTATGAGTTCATATTGATCCTAGAATTCAAATTCAGGAACACAAGTTTTCATCTGACCTTATCAGCAATCTTAAATCTGTATTTACTTTTAATCATGTCAAAAAATCTCTAGTCTCAGTGACCTCAACATAACTCATCTGACTCATCCCACAATACAAACACAATCTCAGAATAACAATATAATTACTGAAAATAGGTATTTTGTGTTGCTGTTTCTAGGGAACATCTCTCTAAGGGATGTACATTCAAATTACTTGGAATAGTAACTGTGCTAATCCCACCAAGTGAATAGACAGTTAAGTTCATTTATTTCATTTTACTTTCAATTTCTCAGGATACTTTATTAAACATATATTAATTTTGTTTTATAATTATATAAAACATCTACGTGGTTCCAAAGTCAAATCTACAAGACAGAGTACATTTAAAGAACTCTAACTTCTCTATCCCCCAACCCTATGTCCTCCCTTTCTCTATAGGTGAAACTTTTTTCAACTTTATGGTTTATCCTTCCATGGTTTTGTTTTTTTTTTTTTTTTTTTGGCGGTATGCGGGCCTCTCACTGTTGTGGCCTCTCCCGTTGCGGAGCACAGGCTCCAGACGCACAGGCTCAGCGGCCATGGCTCACGGGCCCAGCCGCTCCGCAGCATGTGGGATCTTCCCGGACCGGGGCATGAACCCGTGTCCCCTGCATCGGCAGGCGGACTCTCAACCACTGTGCCACCAGGGAAGCCCCTTCCATGGTTTCTTAATGGAGCAAATTATGTACATTCATTGGTATTCCTGCTTGTCTTAGATAAGTGGTAGCATATTATACACAATTGTATTCTTGATTTCCCCTTACTACATCCTGGAGATCATCCTGTGGTATATAAAGACTTTCCTTATTCTGCTGATAGGTCCACAGTATATTCATCCAGTCCTCTACTGTTCAGGTTGTATCCAATCTTTTGCGATTCAAAATAGTGCCAACAAACTGTATTGTCAAATTTTTAAATTTTTACTAATTGGATAGTTGAGAAATGGGTAGTTTTCATTTGTATTTCTTTTATTAGGAGCAAAGGTAAGCACATTTTCATATGATTAAGAGCCATTTGCATTTTTTTCTATAAATATTGGTTCATCTCTGAGAGTATAGGTTTAACCAATTTCTAAGGTTGTTGGTCTTCTCTACTTTTAGAAGCTCTTTACATACTAGGGCTATTAACCCTCTGTGGTATAAGCTGAAAAATTTATTTTGCAGTTTCTTATTGTCCTTTTACTTTGCTTATGCAAAGTACACTTTGCCGTGAAAACAAATTTTTTTTTTAATGTGACCAAATTTATCGGTCCATTCCCTTATTGCTTCTGGATCTGGAGTCATAGTTAGGAAAACTTTCCTTCCTCTCAGGTTGTAAGTAACTTACCTAAGTTTTCTTCTAATACATGTATGGTTTCATTTTTACATTTAAATCTTTGACCGATTTAGAGTTTATCCTAGTGTAACAGCAAAAAGAACAGATCCAATATTATCTTCTTCCTTTTTGGCTCTCTGGTGATCTCAACACCACTTATTAAAAAGCATACATAACTAATAACATAGCCTCAAAATAGATAAAATAAAAATGGACGGAACGAAAAAGAAAAACTAAAAAATTTACAATCATTTTGGGAGACTTTAATACACTTCTTTCAGTTACTAATAGAACAAGAAGATTTTAAAAATCAATAAAGATATAGAAATTTTGAGCTACACGATAAGAAACTTGACCTAAGGGACATATATAGAATACCAGCACCAAGAATGGCAGAATTCACATTTTGTTTTCAAGTAAACGTTGAATATTTGCAAAAAGACTTTATGTTGAGCCATGAAATAAGTTCCAACAAATTTCAAAGAACTGAAATCTTATGGAGTATGTTCTTTGACCACAGTGCAATTAAGCTAGAAATCATTAACAAAAATAATAGACAACCACTGTATGTTTGGAAATTAGGAAATATATTTCCAAATGACATTTGGAACACACCACAATGAAAATTAGAAAATATTTTGAACTGAATGATAAGGAGACGACTACATATTAAAATTTGTGGGATGTGGCTAAAAAGCATGCTTAGAAGGAAATTTATACCATTAAATACATATATTAAAACAAAACAAAAACTAGGCAGGCTGAAAGTCAATGAGCTAAGCTTCGAAGAAGGTAGGATCTCTCCAGTTCAAGAAGTTAGTAAAATAACAGTAAATTAAGCCCAAAGAAACAAGAAAATAAATATAAAAGCAGAAATCTATGAAATGAAAAAATCAACATTAAAAAATAAAGGAGTAAGAGGGCCAAATATTCATCCTCTGAAATGATTAAAAACACTGATAAACCCTGGCAAGACTAAAAAGGGGAAAATAATTAAGAGTGAGAGCAAGGAAAGGAAGGCACAAAAATAACTAATCTCAGGGATGAAAAAGAGAAAGATATTACCCATATAACAGATACTGCAAAAATCATTAAGAGGATATTATGAACAACTTTTTCCCAATAAATTTGAAAATGTAGATGAAATGGACAAATTCCTTGAAAGATACAATTTACCAGAACTGACACAAGAAGAAATACTCAGAACGGTCTCATAACTATTAAAGAAATTGAGTATATAATATGAACTTTTCCTAAAAGAAATCTCTAGACCAAATGGCATAACTGCAGAATTCTACCTAACATTTAAGGAAGGAATAATGCCAACCTTCAACAAACTCTTCCAGAGAACAGAAAAAGAAGAAACATTTTCCAGTTTATTTTATGAGGGCAGAAAAATCTGGACACCAAAAGTTGACAAGAACATTACCCACCCCCCCAACCAAAAAAAAAAAGAAAAAAGAAATTACACAGTAGTCTCACTCATGACCACAGATGGAAAAACACTAAACAAAAAATTAAAAAATAAAAAACAAAAACATTAGCAAATCAAGTCCTGCAATTCATGACCCAACCACCAAGTTGTGTTTATTCTAGGAATACAGTTAGTTTAACATTTGAAAACCAACCAGTGTTTTTCACCACATTAACAGAATGAAAGAAGAAAATACACTATCTTCTCAGTCTATACAAAAAGAGCATTTGATAAAATTCAACATCCATTCATGATAAAAGCTCATAAAAATTGATTTAGAAAGGAACTTACCCTGTTAAAGGGTATCTATACCACAGCATGATACTTAATGGTGAGCAGCTGAAAACTTTTCCTCTGAGATCAGGAATGAGAAGTAGCCACTGTTGCCACTTCTACTCAACACTGTTCTATCTCTTGTCCTAGCCAGTACAGTAAGGTGAGAAAAAGAAATAAAAGCCCCCAAGGATTAGAAAGACAAAATTAAATTTTCCTTATTCACAGATGACAAAATCACATATATAGAAAATTTCAAAAATCTAAAAAGATGGCTGGATACTAGGTCAATATACTAAAATCAACTGTATTTTTATCAGCAAGTAACAGAAAATGATAAAAACAAGAAGTTACCATCTATAGCATCAAAAAATCAACTCCCCAGGAATAAATCTAGCAGAGATATGCAAAATCTCTGCATACAAAACTATAAAAACTATAAAACATTATGGGAGAAATTAAAGACCTCATTAAAATAAAGAACACCTAAATAATTATCCTATGGTAGTATAAGATAAACCCATACTGGCAAAATAAATGAATGAAACAAAACAGAATCTAGAAACAGATACATATATGTGTATATATATATATACATATATGTATATATGTATGTATATGGCCTTTACTTAGGACAATGATGGCACTCCAGGGTAGCAAAGGAAGGCAATCTTTTCAATAAATAGTGCTGGAGCAATTGAATATCCATATGGAAAAAAGTGAAACAACCCCTACACCTTAAAACTTTCATAAAAATCAATTCTAGGTGGATTATAGATCTAACGTGAAAAGCAAAACAATAAAACTTTTATAGAAGATAATTTAGTATCCTTAAGACCTTGGGGACGAAAAGTTTTCTTAAACAGGACACAAAAATCATTACGTAAAGATCCATTTTAACAATGCTTTATCAATGACCTTCAACTGAGGTCACTGAAACGCAGAATTATATTTCTTATATAATTCTTATATGAAATACAAGAATTATATTTCAATTTAAAAAATTAAAAAGACCATACAAAAATGTAATGATGTGTTTTACTAAAATCAATCTTCATATTCGTTACCAAAGCAATTCATAATTTTTACTGGATTTTTATTTATAATAATTTTTGTGTGTCTTTATAGGGATCCAGTTGGTGGAAGAACTCAGTTGGCTATTGCTATCATAGTTGCTCTTTTCCCATTTATCTCATGGGTCTATGTATATATAAACAAGGAGATGCGGTCCTCCTGGCCAACTCACTGCAAGACAGTGATTTAAATGAAGAATCCTGTTCTTAAAATGAGAGTTTTCAATTTTTTGTAAACATGATTGTAACATGCCAGTTTCCTAGGAATTTATTTCAGGTAATTTGAGTTAATACTAGAGATGATTTTTTTAAAAAATCCTAAGTTAGGCTGCCTACAACACAGGACTGGAAGGGACTAGTAAGAGAAGGAGTCTGACACTCTGTTGTGTCACAGTGTAGTAGAAAAGGCAAAACAAAAGTTAAGAAATATGAATTCTAACTCGGCTACGTCACTATCCATATGACTTGGGCAAATGTATAAACCTCCCGTGGATAATTCTTTATCTATAAAATAGGGTTACTTCCAGACCTCCTACTTATTTATATAGTTGCAAGGTTTATAAGCGAGGTAATATGAGAGCATTCAAAATATAAAGAGCTGACAAAGGGCTGCACCTGATAACATAGAGGGAAGTAGCGTTTGGATAATGATAGAAAGAGTTCAAGAGAGGGCTGTACCCCTGAATTAACCTCAGTATACTGAACTGGTACAGTGCCGTGAACTAAATGAGGACTCCAGATGAACCAAGTGAACAGGCATGTCTTGGAAAGAAAGTTAGCTAGAATAAAGAAATGTGGGACCAAAAAGAAGGAGAGAGAGAATATTAAATACATTTTAAAAGAAAAATAAGACCAAAATCTATACACATATTTTTAATGTCAGAAGTAGCCCTGGAGAGAAGACCATTTCAGAGCTGTACAGTCTGGTGGCCACTAGCTGCATGTTGTATTGAGCGCTTGAAATGTACACTGAAGAAGTTTGAATTTTTTCATTTTTATTTAAAAACATCAATTCAGTTATGAGAAAACTTATAAGTGTGTTTGGAACACTTGTTTTAAGTATGTTTGGAACAACTTGGATATGTGAATCTACTTCTTCAACTGCAAATTTTATATCTAAATACGGAACAAGTATTTCCAATGAAAATTTAGTGTCCAAATGGACGGATTATAAGTATAAAATATACACTAGATTTTACAGACTTAGTATAAAAAAGAATGTAAAGTATTTTTATATTGATTACATGTTAAAATAATATGTTAGATGTATTGGGGTAAATAAAATACATAATTAAAATTAATTTTATCTATTTCTATTTACTTTTTAAAATGCGACTGCTAAAATATTTCAACTTACTTATGTGGCTCACATTCTATTTCTGTTGGTCAGTGCTGTCTTAGAGCATCTGGATGGCAACTCTTTTACATATGCTAGCATCAAACTCCATAGTGGAGACAGTTTCATGAGATTTAGGAAATATTTGACTCAAAAAGTATTAGTAGAGTGAAAATGAGTCTGGTAGTTTGCCTATTTTTATAGCCTTTAATACGATATTAAGTATTCTATAAATATTTGTTAAAGGAGATAGGCATGTTTTTTGTTTTACATAATGGCCACTGGATAGTTAGAAATTATCAAGATTTAGAGGGTAAAGGAAAAAAAATCTAGTTGATATTAAAGCAATTAAAGTAAAATTTATTTTAAGGGTCAGTGAAATACAAATAAAGGATTTCAGTTTTCTGCTATATTTATGGTTTTTATACCTCCGTTAGTATAACTATTAGTCAGACATGAAGAAACAGATTTATTTCCAAATTCTATATAGGACCTACCCATTCTCCAAGTAATGCCTGATTCTGTGCTTAAAAGACTGTAATGTTTCCATTTTTTAAAAAAGTAATGTCCAAAATACACTTTCATCATATTTGCATCTCCCATATAACACTATGAATTTTGTGAATATACACAGTTCCTTTCGTATCTCCAGAAGCACGTAAAAGGCAGTAACTTGGTAAAGTACTGCCTTTTGAAGAGTATTACTGAAATTGCTTTTCAACTCTATTTTTCAATTGAATTTAAGTATTATTAGTAAGTTTAATAGTTCTATTGTCAAAATCTCTGTCTTCCCACCCTCACAAGCTTTTTTCTCCCCATTGTCATTCTCCTATATCAGCCTCTCATTATCCACTGCCTGGAATTGACACAAATTCCCTCACACATTCCCCAGCTCAGACACCAGAGGGTTCCTCACTGCCTGACAAGTTTAGTTTTAACTCTGGCTCGTCACTCAGGGCTCTTCACCATGTAGCCCTAGCTTGTCCTTTCCCGCTTTACCGCCTGCCATCCCCCAGCGCCGTTTGATGAATCCTCATAGCATTACTTGCAGTTCCTGAACTCAGCATATCCTATGACGCTACGCTGTTCTGTCTACATGAAATGCACCTGCACACCTATTTAAACCATTTTTCTTCAAGTCATCCCTATTCCCTTCAAACAAAATTAAATCCCTCCTCCATGTTGCCACTGTCCTTTCTTCATACATTTGTATGCAGGGTTGTTTCTCTCTCTCACTTGTGGAAAGTCAGTGAAGGCAGGGAGTGCATTATAGTCACATCAGTAGGCTGAATAATGACCCTCAAAGGTATCCAGGTCCTAATCCCCAGAACCTTTGAATGTTACCTTACATCACAAAATAGACTTCCCAGATGTGATTAAGGATCCTGGATTATCTGGGTGGGCCCCCAAGGTAACTACAATATAAGAGGGAGGCACAGGGATATTTGACTACAGACGGAAGGGGAGAAAGGCACTGTGACAACAAAGCAGCAAGAGACTGGAAAAAGCTGCATTGCTAGCTTTGCAGATGGAGGAAGGGGCCATAAGCCAAGACATGCAAGAGATGCAGCTCTAGAAGCTGGAAAAGGCAAGGAAACCGATTCTGCCTCCGAGAGAGCATGGCCCTGATAACACCTTGATCTCAGCCCAGTGAAGAGGATCCCAGACTTATGACCTACAGAACTGTAAGAGAACAAATATATGTTGTTTAAGCCACCAAGTTTGTGGTAATTTGTTACAGCAGCCAGCAGAAACTGATACACCTCTGTAGCCCCACACTGCTTCGGTACTCAGCAGACACACTTACATTGACTAGTACTGGTTTTTTGTCTTCCTGTTTTTCAGGCCCTGAATCAAACTTTTGCTACACTTGAACAGTCCCCATTTGCCACTGAGTAAGTGTTTCTGCGAATAAGTCTTAGAATATATGGCAGCTCAGTTAAACATGCCCCGTTTGTCTATAAAGGGAGTCAAGGGTAAATTCATTTACCTGCGACAGTCTCCTATAGCACCACCTGGGGGCCCAAACAGACATGCTGGCAGGCACACAGCTGCACTGGCACTTGGTCCTGCTTTGGCTGAACTCACAAGAGGTTCACAAGGGAGACCACACATTCACCTGTGTGAATGGGGGTGCTATTCGTTCACCTGTGAAGTAACTGGTGATGTTTTTGGCTTAAGAAACAGGAGTATAAACCTATAAAAGTACAAATATGATGGGTACTCTGAGCAAAAAATGTCTAAAGCTCATTCACACAACTGGGTAAATGGAAAAAGTTTACCTGAGCTTTTTTTTTTTTTTTAATGAATTTTAACTTACATAGCTAATACAGTGAATGAATACATTCTCCTTGTAAAAAGTAAAAAAAACTCAGGTAAGGCTAAAAAGAGTCTGTTTGGAGGACTGTATCCCCCCCACCTCAGCCTCCTCCCTGGTTTATTCATGCTACTTTCATTCATTTCCTTTCCAATTTTCAACACGGGATATATTATCCAAAAATGACATTTCAGAATATCTTATGAGCTATTTGTTATGCAAACAGAATACTAAACAATGAGATTCAGGATGTGGGGAGAGGAAGGCGGAACAAAACCACAAAGCCAAGTCAGTCTCTTTCTGTAAAAGGAAACAAATAAAATCACACTAAAAATGGAAAGCTTTTTCCTTCTTGTAATTCATAATTCTGTCTGGAACTCTGCCCCTCCCTTTCAGCACCATTTTGTCAGGATAGACATGAACTGTGCCAAAGGCCTGGCTGTCTGGAGCCGTTTCAATAACCCCTTCTATGTTGACGTGGTGCACACCAAAAGGATCCTCAGAGTAGCCACCATCGTGAGTGTGACCGGCGAAGAAACACACCACACACTTGTGAGACCAAATGACTGCAAGGGCGTCTCTGTAATTCCAGGCCAGGCACACACTGTCAGAGGCCTCGGGATAAATGGGAAGATGGCCTGTTAGTTAAAGAGAAGAAGAGTTATGAGCCAATTAAGAAATACCTCTTTCACCTAAAAAAGGCTAAAAACTAGTACTCAGGATAAAGAAAATGTGTATTGCTACTCATATGGACCGAGACCAGAGAGAATCCACATACATGAAAAACTAGATAATCTAGAGCCACGTTTCTGGAGCATAAAGAAGGGTGAGACAGTTTGCATCCAAGGGGAGAGAGGCTGCTGTATACGCAGAAATCCTGAGATCTATGGCCTACAAAGTCTTAAGATGCACAAACACCACCACGGGAGACTGAGGGCATCCCGGGCAGGGCGGTCCGTAAAGGCAGCCAGAGATCAGGCAGATGCTGAACTGGAATCCAGTCTCACTGATTTCCCTAAGAGTATGAGTGTTATACACACAGAAAGAGCTACTCCCAAGTAAAAGAACAGTTTAGGGATGTGCCAATGGATTATATATATATGTCATTTATATAAACACTCAATGTTTTATAAAGAACTGACTTAGGCTATTTGAAATACCTCCATGAGATCAAGGTGGCCATAGCCATTTTACAGATGAGAAAACTAAGTTAAAGCAGGGAACATTCATACTAGCTTCCACCGGAGATACAGCCAAGAGAATTTCAAATTCTTGATCTCAAGGCACCTACGAGGCCACATCAACATCAGGCCACAGTTTCACTCCAACGTACAGGTACAACAGCTCACTGGTCTTTGATTCTTCCCATTAAATCACTTTCCTTTTTTCCCTATTACTGTTTATTTTTATCCTGAAATTTTATTCTGAAAATTTTATTCTGCTTAATATGTTAGTTTATAATACAAGTAAAAAAAAAGGGGAGGTAACAGAGCATGTGCACATGCGCGCACACACACACACACACACACACAACCACTCTTCAAGCTGTGATAAGGGATGAGAGTCCCAGGAGGCTGTGAGACTTTGTAGACCCAGATGCCATGCTGGACTCATTGGACACAATTAGTCGCTCCCTTCTCTTTGAAATACTTGGCTTCCAGAACACTGCTGTCCCCCTAGTTTTCTCCCAACCTCAACGGCTTCTGATCCTCACTCTGCTGCTTCCTCACTTCCCTAGTGTCCTGTCAGGAGTGCCCAAATGCTTGGTCCTCAGGCTTCACTACTCTGTCTATACCTAATGGCTTGGTGATCTCTTAGTAATTTACAGTTTTAACTACTATCTGTATTCTTTCAACTTCCACGTTTATATATCTGGCCCAAACTTCTATTCTGCATTTCTGACTCATATGTCCCTACTGCTTACTCAACATCTCTCCTGATGTCTAACAGGCATCTGCAACTTAATATTTTCAAACCTGAACTCCTGAACTCTTCACCCAAAACCGCTCCTACTGCAGTGTTCCATATCTCAGCTAATAGCAATTCTATCCTTCCAACTGCAATGGCCAAAACTTGAGCAGGCCAAATACTTCTCAGAAGCCAAAATGAAAGTGAAGAAGCAAACAGAAACAAAAGAAAATGTCTATTAGCCATTTTAAACTTTGCTAAAGAAAACTCGAGGCACTCAGTTGTTCATCCAGTGTCTGAGCTTAGAGCAAAATGGAAGAAATGTACGAGATGCTAACGCAGACAGGTGCACTGACGGAAGTGCAAAGAAATGGGAAGAATACGGTACGGAGGGAGAAGACAACGAAAGGGGCCTTCAGTCTCAGGAGCTCTATGACTTGACCTACGTAGTTTAATCTCTTTGGTTCAGTTTCCTTATCTTTAAAATTAAAAGGTTTGACTATATGATCTCGAGGTCCCTTTTAGCTCCAGTAGTCTCTACAACAACAGGTACATTTTGGCAGTGAAAACTAAAAAGCAGAGACAAGAAGTATGCCATTTTGGAAACCACTTATTACAGAGCCAAACAGTGTCACATCATGCTTATAACCCCTGAGGGCACCTTATAATTTTCTAAGCCTTGAATGACATTTGATATTCTAGAAATACCCCTACTCCATCTCATATCTTTACCACATCAGTGAAAGATAAATAAGTAAAAACTGATTAATAGAAATATAATGGTTTTCTTTTGGCCACACCGAGCGGCTTGCGGGATCTTATTTCTCCCACCAGGGATCGAACCCGGGCCTCGGCAGTGAAAGCGCCAAGTCCTGATCACTGGACTGCCAGGGAATTCCCTGAAATATAATTTTATATTACCAACTATCTGAACAGCCTGTCATTTTCAAAGGGATTTCATGTTCATAAGTTCATCTGGTACAATACTGAGAAACTGCAGTTTGCACATTCAACATCTGTCCAGAGTCACACAGGTCATAGAAGCAAGAGCCAGAATGGCACGCCGTCCCTGTGACCCTCAGTACTATCTTCTCATCCATCAGGCCACATGGATTTTAACTGAGAGAACTCATCTCAGCCCCCAAACCAAGTACACCAGCCATATTGCAAATCCAGATTCAGTTCTTCGTGTGTGTGTGTGTGCGTGCATGCACACACACTCACATACAGACATCTATTTTAAGCACCTCCAGGTTCCTGTAACCTCTAATGGCAGTATGTCTGTGAAAAGTAATTCTAAACGAAAACAACACATTTTATTTCCTTGCAATCATATGGTGGACACAGTTACAGACCTGCCAGATGAGCCTCTCACACTCGTCCCGTGACACCAGCTTTGCTTTCACCTCATCAGCAGAGGTCACTGCACTCACAGGTAGGTCTCCGGAGGCTGGGATTTGGTCTGGGGCCTGGATGGAGTTTTTCACTTATATATATTACTACACAAATTGAACCCATTTGGGGAAATACTACTTTTTTTTTTTTTTTTTTTTTTTTGCGGTACGCGGGCCTCTCACTGTTGTGGCCTCTCCCGTTGCGGAGCACAGGCTCCGGACGCGCAGGTTCAGCGTCCACGGCTCACGGGCCCAGCCGCTCCCCGGCATGTGGGATCTTCCCGGACCGGGGCACGAACCCATGTCCCCTGCATCGGCAGGCGGACTCTCAACCACTGCGCCACCAGGGAAGCCCGGAAATACTACTTTTAAACTTAAAGGGCCAACTCACAGGCTCTAATATACGGCAAGATGTTTTATTTTACAATTCTTTCCTGACTCAAGCTTAAATGTTAATTTTACATTCAGATTGTTGCTCAGTAAAAAATTTTTAACTAAGCTTTCATTTTATAAAAATATCACACTATTAAATATTGTTCGTATGTTTTAAAACCTAACTAGATCCATTCTCTAAAATGCTAGTGTAATCAAATCATTTAAATACTTACTCACAATCACCACCTTTTCTTGGTTTCTGTCAGAGAATGTAAGAACTTCATTCAGCCAGTTCAGCTGTTCTTGGCTGAATCCTCCATTAAACTGGACAAACTGGGGCTCAGCAAGTCCTGAAACAAATTTAGTAATTTAGACCCATCAAATGTCGATTTTCCCTCATTTGGGCATTCACACTTAGCTAACGTGGGGACACTTGTACTTTTCTTTAGGAACTTTTGGCAGCAATCGACTTAAAATAGGAAACCGTAACAATTTAGAGCAATGTGAATCACACTGTATCTTACTCCTAATCTCAATTCTCCTCTGCTTACTTCCCCAGCTTCCCGTTGCACTGAATATACCACAGACTGTTTTCCGTGTCCACTGAGCCACTGTACAATCACCTCTCACCCCATGGGCCCTTCTGTGCGCTTCAGTAACGGTGCCTGACGCTGCTTTGTGCGCAGGCACTGGCGTTTGTCTCGAGTGCTCCGCCCTGCCCGCTCTTCCCAAGGACGACTCCTTCCTGTCACTTAGCTGAAATGCTTTTCCCTTAGAGAGGCTATTTCTGGCCACCTGACTAAAATGGTACCCCTAGTCCTTTTCTATAATATTGTCCTTTAGTTTCTTGGTGGCACTGATCACTTATTTCTGTTGCATTTGTTATCTGTCCCGTCCACTTTCTTCTTGTTTCCTCCACTCCATCCATAAAAAAAGCGGGACTGTCAGTATTGCCTACACCTCTGAATAGCTGCCCTAGAAAAAGTACCCGGCCAGAACATCAGGCACTCAGATATCTGTTAAATAAATGAATCTTGAACCAAATGCCACCAAGCCATGTGCCATGAGGCATGTGAGAAATCCTGACCCTGAACAACAGGACAATATACTTTTACCTTAATCGTCCATCTTCCTGCTGAATAAAAGGTAGCTGAAGAATTTAAAGACAATGTATTAGATTCTCAGCTCAAAGGAATAATTCACCTTGAGGACTATTCAATTCCGTATTTGGATTGTGCTCCCTCAGTATCTTCAGACACTGCTGGTATTTTGGAGAAGACTGATCCACGCCCAAGACACTCATGTCATAAGCATCGAGTAAAATGAACCGGAATTTAGGGAATGGTACAAAATGATAAGCATAATAATTCTCTGAAGGCACAGTCTCAGGATGATGGGCAATCTGGTCCTCCAGAAACTTTGTGTTAAGTTTGGAGTTTGTTAAATAGTCTCTGCTGAAGTTATAGAATTCATGATTTCCCCACGTGTGATGAACTGGGACTTTCAGCCTTTGGAATGTGTTCATGATGAGTTCCAGTGACTTTTCTGATGCTTGATACTGCGCATTATATCCATCGATGATGTCTCCAAGCTGAAGTACACAACTGGGTGGGCTGCTTTCTTTATTCCAGTGCTCGATAGCACCCTGTAAGTGAAGAAGACTGTGTCTGTAGTATCTCCGTCTGCTTCCTTGGAAATTATAGCCATCTTCCAAATCAGCATATTGAATATCTGCTATAACTCCAAAGGAGAAAAGAAGTTCTGAACTCTCACTGAGGCGTCCAGGTTCGGGCTTAGCATCCATAATCTCCAAATAGTTTTCTAAATTAAGTAAGGAAAGTGAAAAAGATAAAGTTATAAACATCTAATTTTCTAACGGGACTGAAGAAAATGGTAAAATGAATATTAAACTTAATAGTCAATCCACTAGGTAGCTTGGTACAGAGAAAAGTGCATGGGCTTCAGAGTCTGATGGTCTTAGGTCCAAATTACCAAGTCCTCAAAATGCTTCAGTTTTCTCATCTGTAAAATAGATGATAACCTCTATTCTGCAGAAGAACAGCAATTTACAAAAGGGTATTATCCTATTCATGAGCAGGCATTCTCGTTCTAGTAAAGTCAAATTCAAATCTGGTATAATTTGTAATTTTTAATAAATATACACTAGTTTTAAACAAACACACACACACACACCCCTTCTTCCACAAACACCAAAATAATTCTATCAAAAGCTCAAGATTTTTTTTGGGGGGGGGAGTTGGATATTACATTCATTCATTGTACTTTATACATTAGTTCCCACTAGGAGTATATTATGTTAGGCTAGATCTTTTCTCTTTGTTGACGGGTAGGTCACTTCAAATAATTTTCTCATATTATATATGCAATAACAGAGAGACGAAAAAAAGATGAGAGGATTAATTTAAACAAAAAAATCCGGCACAAAAGCTATGACATTGATATGACTATGTTCACTTCTGCGAGTAGTGATTCCTGGTTCTTCAAAAGTTGGATTCAAATTTGAACCAGCTTTTTAAAACCTGAATGCACATTCCCCTTCTCTCTAAACAAAACAGGAAATATGTATTCTTTTTTTCTTATACATGATCTCTGCCCTGCCTCAGTGGACCACAAGTGCTAGGGATTTAGACTTGAAAAAGCTATTACTTTATTAGATTGTTTACAATCTCAATTTATAATCATTTGTAATCTCTTAAAAGTGCCAAGAACACTAAGGATTAAAATAAAAATCAAAGGCTAGGACCCTAAATGATAAACTATGCTTGTTATAAAAACTACAGTAATAAATTGTGTTGTGGTGTCTAGGTTATTAAAGCCTAGTTGTTTCTAAAAATTCATTTATAGTTTCTAAAATTACTTTCAGACTCCTGGTCTCCAGTCATTTGCTGAATATTCCTACTGAGTTCTTTTTTTTTTTTTTTTTTTTTTTTTTTGCGGTAGGCGGGCCTCTCACTGTTGTGGCCTCTCCCCTTGCAGAGCACAGGCTCCGGATGCGCAGGCTCAGCAGCCATGGCTCACGGGCCCAGCCGCTCTGCGGCATGTGGGATCTTCCCGGACCGGGGCACGAACCCGTGTCCCCTGCATCGGCAGGCGGACTCTCAACCACTGCGCCACCAGGGAAGCCCCTGAGTTCTTTTTAACCTTCTACAGACATGTGAAATCCTGTCAGAGTGCTCCTATGAGGTGGAGGTGACAACTCCACAATCAGAAATAAGGGCCAGATTTCTATTTGACACTTTTGAGAATTAAGGGTCTCTTTTTGGTCTAAAACTGTTTGTCACTAATGACACACTTTCTATGGGATCTATCCAATTATGAGCTAAATTCCTTCCTTAATCTGGTTGGGTAGAATGAGCCCCAAAACAGGTAAAACAGAACCAGAAAAAGTGATGGAAACCCTGAAAAATTCCTTGGTGTTCTTATACTTTTTTGTTGTTGTTGTTGTTGTTGTTCATTTCTTCCTGCAGTCCTATCTGAAAACCCCACTAAATACCAACTCAGTTAATATGTACGAGGGATAGTATAGATGAGATAATCTGATTTGAAAGGTGAGATACAATTAAAATAAATACAAAACTCATTTAAGCTGAAAACCCCTAGTCTTTTAAGGCTTCACATATTTGGGATTCCAAGTATAGATTAATAAGAGAATCAAACCAGAAGATAATTTAGCAAGTGTTATCATTGGAACGTTATCACCAGAGATTAAGAGAAAATGGTTTCTGGGAATGCTTTTATCCCCTGCTAAACAAGCTTGTTTGTTTTGACCTTTAAACTCAGCGCCTTTAGGGTAACAATATGTACTGTACATCTCCTAGAGGGTATTTGGTCCCAATTAATTTGATCTTGTCCAGCAGACACCTGTCACTGCCGACCCAGCATTCATTACCTGTTCTGGTCAGCATCCCCAATGTCTGTTTAGGCACCTACCCACTCTCACTCTCAGTCTGTGTGGTTTAACCTCAACCTCCTGGCTGGGGAGGGGCAGACCCAGGACCCAGGCCTGGCCTCTAAAAGCCCAGTTTCCCTCTGGTCAGTTGGGGGTCAATAAGCATCAGCCCTGGGACTTTCTCTGGAACTACTAGCAAAACTACTGGAACTACTTCTGCTAAAACTGCTAACTAAGACTGGAGCTGCTAGGGAAAAGTTAACTGGGAAGAAACCCAACCCAGAAGGAAGCAATGTGACCGATGAAAGGAAGTCAAGTCCTGGAAACACTAGTTGAACACTTGGATCCACCTGTCCCTGTTAGAACTACTCTTGGTCATTTAGTTCTATCAGCCAACAAAATCTCCTCTGAGTAAAGCCAAAGTGAATTGGCTTTAAGGTTTCTGTCACGCGATACCAAAAGCCCTATCAGATGCACCTTCCACTGGAACACAGTTCAGTTTAGGGAAACTCCAGGGTATCTGAAGATTTGCCAGCTTTTTTTTTTTTTTTTTTTTGCGGTACGCGGGCCTCTCACTGTTGTGGCCTCTCCCGTTGCAGAGCACAGGCTCCGGACGCGCAGGCTCAGCGGCCATGGCTCACGGGCCCAGCCGCTCTGCGGCATGTGGGATCTTCCCGGACCGGGGCATGAACCCGTGTCGCCTGCATCGGCAGGCGGACTCTCAACCACTGCTCCACCAGGGAAGCCCTTGCCAGCTTTTTAAAGAAAGTTAAGTAATGTGAAGAGAACCCAGCAAGGGCCACATACTTCAAAGCAATAATGTGTTCTAGGGTAGAAAAGAGATTCAAAATGCTCATTACATATAGCTTTTAAAGATAAGGCTAAGGATAGAAAAAAAATATGCATTTTATTAAACACAGAAATTATTTTGTAAAACAGAAACTTAAATTTATACCGTGATCTGTTAAAGAAAAGATAAGAGATAAGGGAGGACAAGACCACATTCACGGAAAGACAATTGGAATCAACAGTGAGTGAGTCAGGGCAAAAAAGAACCAAGTGGGCCGGGAATTGACTCTTCTGGCTCATTTAGAGTCTTTTGTTTTATGGTTCAGGGAGATGACAGGGAGCTCAGATAGACTGATCCTGGTGGACAGAGAGATCAAAAACTCAAAGACACCCCCAGCGGGGAGACTTAGAATTAACAAGCATTCCAGTGCCATAGAACTTTTTCAAAATACTCCCCATCCTTCACCAAATACACACAAACAAGTAGATGAGTAGAGAATAATTGTTAAAGCTAAAATGGGTACATGAGGTTTATTCTCTCTACCTTTATGCATGTTTTTAAATGTCTATACTATAAAGTTTTTTAAAAGCATTCTAAAGTTTAGGGAAAAATAAAGTCTGGAAGAATTAGAAGATCTAAGAAAATAATTTGCTTTTGAAAAGAAAGCAAAATAGCAAGTTTCTAGTGAACTTGGTTCTGGAAGTTTTGCCTGCACCATTTACATACGCTAAGTTATCCAAGTTTTAGTTAAGAGGGATTATGATGAACTGCTGGAAGCTGTGAAGCTGAAAACCTAGAACTGATTGCAGTTCCAGTTTCTTAGAGCAAAATAACTCTCATCACCTGTTGTGAGATTCAACTGAGTTCTAATGCAAAGTGGTCTACTTTGTAAATCATAAAGCACTCTATACGTGTTAAGAAAATTATTTTTTAATTATATATCTGCCTAGTGAACCTCAAGATAAATGAAACTACCCCAACTTTTTATAGACCAGAATAATGCAGAAATCTTCACAAGATTTCCTCAAAAAAAGTCCTACAAAAATTCATGGTGCAGGATAAGCAGTCAGCATTCTGCAAAAACCACCTTAGGCACCAATGATTTTCAAGAATAGAAGGAAATGCCCAGGGATGCTTACTTGCTGAAAACTTGCTACGATATAAAAAACTTCTATGATAATTAAGACTGGCAGAATGCTGAAGGTCCTTGTAGAAAGCCCTCAAGAATCTATGGTGAGGTTGTGAAGAAAGACAGCCCTTCAAACTACTGTCAAAGGAAAAAAATGTGACAAGCCTAGACTTGACTAAGGAGAGACTGTTACAGGGAACTACTGCAATAAAGAGACGCTCAAAGCCTAAGCCAGAAGCATCTCAGGGAAGGGATGCGTGAGCCAAGTTTTTATACGTAGACCCACGTGGGCTAGGTAGCTGTGGAAAAAGAAGTGGGGGGGGGATAGCCTCAAAACTCACTGTGCTAGATACAGCAGTAAGAGGCAAGGTGAGGCAGGAAATTGTGGCTAGACACGCAGGGCGGAGATCTGCACCTGAGATGAAGCAAGTGAACTACAGGGCCGGGAAGTTAGGCCTAGTTGTCCTAGTCAAACAGCCTAAGGTTTTGTCAAGCACAAAATTTGATCAGCCTTGTCACTACTGATAGAACAAATATCAGATGATAATATCTACATCCTGTCTCGTTCAAGAAAAGCATCTAAATTGGGGAAAAAAAGAAAAAAAAACTCGTTTGTGACCTTGGTGGTTTAAGAGGAGTAATAAAAGTGTGTCAACCAAAAAACAATGCAGGAGGCTACAAGTAAGAAATGAGTTTATTTGGGGTCTTAAGAACTGCAATTCGGGAGACACAGATTCAGGTAAAACTGAGAGTGTTCTGGGGAAGAGAAAGAGTCAGGGGTTCATAAATATGAAAAGCCACAGAGTTAGCTGCCTGTTGAGAACTGTGATCGACTCTGACACAAGTCAAGAAATATTTGTCTTTAAGGAATCACGAATTATTCCAGGCTAGGGGTCCTCTAGGTATCGTGAGTTTCCAGCACATGTTCTGGATGACTTCATTAGGACAATAAATGGTCAAAGGTCAGATTCCATCCAGGGTGAGACATGCCTAAGTCACACATCCTCAAGGGCCTCCCGGTTCCATTTCAGTGAGCTCTCTTAGCAATACCAACACCATTCTGATTTTCCTCTCACAAGTGACAGGTTTACACTGGACAGTGTTTTAAGGTATCTTTTAACACTAAAGTTTTACAGGTGCATGAAGTCAGGCTCAGAGGTGTTAGCAATTCATCCAATGTACAGCTATAAAACACCTACTTTCAGCCAGGAACTGTTTTAGAAGCTAGTATTTTATTTAACATTATAAATTTAATATGAAGAAGTTGTATAAAAATGCTTTGGTGGGCTTCCCTGGTGGCGCAGTGGTTGAGAGTCCGCCTGCCGATGCAGGGGACACGGGTTCGTGCCCCGGTCCGGGAAGATCCCACATGCCACGGAGAGGCTGGGCCCGTGAACCATGGCCGCTGAGCCTGCGCGTCCGGAGCCTGTGCTCCGCAACGGGAGAGGCCACAGCAGTGAGAGGCCCGCGTACCGCAAAAAAAAAAAAAAAAAGCTTTGGTAAGCAAATAAAGGGTCCAGCTATTAAAAGAATCACTCTGGCAAATAAAAGTTAACAGACCAGCTGAAAAAAAAACCCTGAATTCAATTTTTAATGTATCTGACGGCTGTCTGATCAATTAACCTACAACTGAGCAAAGAGGTGAACAATAATTTTACACACTCACTGCCTGAATAAGCAGGGTACTTTTGTGGGTTTTTTTGTCAATTTGAGGACTACCTTCTCCCTGGAGAAACAAGCACAGAGAAATAAGGTGGGGTGGAGGGAGAAGATCTGAAGCATGGGCAAGTTCAAGACAGAAAAATCAGTTTGATTAAAAATGATCTTAAGTGCTGAACATTTACTTTGAGCCGATATTCCAGAGAAGTCCAGCTCAATTCAGGAATCAAGAAACACAGGTAATTACAGACTACTACAAACCTCCTGGTGGGCGAGCAGAGGAGAACACTGGCTGATGATGCCAGTCGATAAAAAATACCCAGCACCGGGGCCACCACCACCAGGCACCGGATGCTTCTGCTCAGCGGAAGCCCTGAAAAAGGCCCCGCGGGAGTGGGATCCAAAGTTAAGGACATTAGAAGGCTTTTTTTTTTTCCCCTCCTTTTTCTGTATTTTGCACATCTGCCACGGAGGCGGGGAGGAGAGAGATTAAGACTGCAGATGCTGAGACAAAGGCAAGGCAGAATGAACGCGAGTTCAACTTTCCCAAGCAATGAAAGTCAACCTACGAACGCTCTCCGCCTCGTTAACAGGGGGGCTTATGTAAATATAGGCTTGTAGAAATGCTAGGGCCCAGGGAGCCCAAGTCAAGGGCTGGGACGTGACGCAGGAGAGACACCGCTCCGTACAGTGCCGGTATTTCTATTCAGGTTCCTTATACCCTGGGAAAAATCCCAGGCAGTTCAGTCATACTTGACTAGTCCTTGTCACCCTAACCGCTCAAATATCCTAATCAGCAAATGTGTTTAAAAAGTCGCACAGGGCTCCCCTGGTGGCGCAGTGGTTGAGAGTCCGCCTGCCGATGCAGGGGACACGGGTTCGGGCCCCGGTCCGGGAAGATCCCACATGCCGTGGAGCGGCTAGGCCCGTGAGCCGTGGCCGCTGAGCCTGCGCGTCCGGAGCCTGTGCTCTGCAACGGGAGAGGCCACAACAGTGAGAGGCCCGCGTACCACAAAAAAAAAAAAAAAAAAAAGTAGCACATTATTTCAAGCGCAATGGGTCCGCTTCTACGTTAGGGGTGCAAAGCGGTCAACGACCGGCCTCCAGGCTGAGGACGGAGGCTGCCCGGTCCCGGCAGTCTCCGGACGCCGTTTTCTCTTTTCCGAGGCTTGGGGCGTCCGGTGAGGGAGGAGAGGCTGCGGTCGCCTTAGCCTCGGGCCCCTGAGCTGCACTCAGGCCTCCCGGCCCAGCTCCCGCCGCGCAGCCAGGTCCCCAGTGCGGCCCCCTCCTCCGGGCCCTGTCAGCTCCCGAGAGCCCTGCAGCCCGCCCGCGTAGGCCTACCCCAGCCCGGCCCGCCCCGCCCCGCCTCCAGCTGCGAGGAACCACCTACCGCGCGCCGACTCCGCAGCGAAGAACTCCCAGACTACCGGCTAGCCGACGCGTCACCATCGAGCGCAGCGGAAAGAGCGACTCTCCCTCACTTTCGGAGGAAGCGGAAACGGCGCCGGAAGTCGAGGGGCGGGGCAAAGGAGGCGCGGTCTCTCGAGCTCATGGCGGGGCTGTTGCGCGCGCCCGGCCGGATAATGCAGCTTACGGGTGGCAAACTTTGGTCTCTGTTACCTCGCGGCCTCGGGGTTTGGGGCCCCGGGGAGGGGACCGCGAAGGTCATGCTAGGGCGGCTCCGCGCGCCGCCAGAGGGGGCGTGGCGGGCCTCGGGGCTTGCTGGCAGCTGCCTGCGGTGCCGGCTCCTCAGCACGGCGAGGCCGCCCCCGCCCGGGTCGTCAGGACCGGAGCCGAAGGGCGGCGGAGACCCCACGCGCCCCTCGCAGCCCCGGGTGAGTGCACACCTGGAGCCCTGCCTTTGCTCGCCAGTCAACCCTGCGCGCCCTTCCCGTCCCACTTGGTCATAACCTCAGAAACCACTTGGCCTCAAGTTGTCCTCCACTCCGCCGGTTGACCTCCCTGGGTCACAGAATCTCATCCCGCATTTCCCTCCGGTTTGCACGGACCCTCAGCGGTAAAGAGAACCTCAGAACCGACACCCTCTCCACGTGGTTAGATAGCCGGGCTTGGATTTTAGTTAGCTTTTTGCCAAGAAAATAAGTTTCAGGTGTTCTAAGCGGGGGGGCTCAACCTTAAGTTACCCATGATTGAAGCGTCAGAGCAGTTTTATTATTTATCACTTGGCTGTCCCTTCGGACTTGGCTGTCCCTTCGGAGGCCTGGTGTGTATATCCTGAAATTGAGCACATGTGGATCGCAGTGGCGTGCTGGATATGCTTTTTTTCTTTGGTTTCTCCCGGGTTCTAGTTCTGACCCCAAAAGAACTTAAGAGCCACTAGGTTCTAGTGATAGGCAAGAGAAGTGGTCTTCGGAGCTGGGGGAAGGTTAATGAGTTATTTTATCTTGAGACTTGGAAAAAGTACAAAGAAATAATGATGTAGTTTGCAAGACGTTCCACTTTTAGCTGTCTTTTCTACTTTGGCTTTGTTACTTTTGGAAGCCAGAGTTAGGTTAATCTCCTAAGTTTATTTGGTTTATTTCTATGTATTCTCAGTATCAGCACAAGCAGGTGATTAGCTGATTTTTAAATCAGCAGTTGGGATCTGGGTCACACGTGGTAACAATCATGGTGCTTGAGCCTTGGGTCTTTTTTTCCACATGAAAAGAAATCGACTTAGGGACCCTTCCCTTGGAAAGAAGTGCCTTTGTAATTGTGTTAGCCCAGATGCAACTGCATTCCCCAGAAACTTTCAGTATTTTCTCATCCGAAAGTAATGTGAAACATGCTGTCCATTTAACAAGATCGAGGCCTGTGTGTAGGTATCTTAAAAACTACTGTAATAAATTTAGTGTGATTAAATGTTTGCATCTTTCTAGTATTTTTATTTTTGAAATCTCTGCCCCAGTAGCCTGTTTCCTGGAAGTCCTTAGCCATCACATTTGCTATTGGAGGAGTTTTACTGGCTGGGATGAAGTACTTCAAGAAAGAAAAGACAGAGAGTAAGTAGATATCATCTGGTCAGCGCTGAATAAAATCCTTCCTGGTTGTGGACTGGCATCTTTTTGTCATTGTTGTTTTTAAGCTTTTTATCTAGAAATAATTTTAGGTTTACAGAAGAGTTGTAAAAATGACAGTTTCCATGTATCTTTCACCTTTCTTCCCCTAATGTTAATATCTTGTATAACTATGGCTAATTTATCAAAAGTGAGAAACTAAAGTTCATACAGTACTGTTCACTAAACTACAAACTTTATTTGGATTTCACCTGTTTTTCCACTGTCTTATCTGTTCAGGGCACCACTGTCTAACCATGTGAAAAGACTTATTGTGGACAGATCTGGATGTAGATAATAAGAAGTCCAGAGGGTGCAAAGATGATTAAGGTGCAATCTAGCCACTGAGGCGCCCATGATAGTGAAACAGACACAGAAGTGAAGGATTCACTAGATGAGGTTCTGCCAGGCCAGAGGGAATTTCACGGCAAGGAACTGCTCTGGACTAACACTCGGAGGGTTTAGAAACTGTTTACAAGAACTTTATATTTTAGTGAACATTTTAGGACTTTTAAGATTTGTTTTAGAAGTTTCCAGTAAATCTTTAAAGTATCACTTACTCTGTTTTGATTCTTTAGAGAGTCTCTTTTGATGACATTATACAAAGGATAATGTTTACAGCTGGGAGTGAAAATTCATAGGCTTTAGAACTTTAGGAATGTAAGATCCATATTGATATACAGGTATATTTCTTTTGTGTAACAAGAAGTGTTTTATTGATATGATTTTCATATTTTAATAAGCTGTTAAGTTCCTTCAATTTCAAAATGAAACAAACCTGACAAACTAGAAAAGTAATGGTAGAGACGATTGTAGAAAAAGCCAAGCTTCTTTTGACTTTAGTTTGGAATTTCACCTTCAGTTAATAATTTTGTTTTATAAAAACTTGTATTATGAAACAGTATTAAAAGTGTGCCTTGGGGCTTCCCTGGTGGCGCAGTGGTTGAGAATCTGTCTGCTAATGCAGGGGACACGGGTTTGAGCCCTGATCTGGGAAGATCCCACATGCCGCGGAGCAACTAGGCCCGTGAGCCACAGCTACTGAGCCTGTGCGTCTGGAGCCTGTGCTCCGCAACAAGAGAGGCCGCGATAGAGAGGCCCGCACACTGCGATGAAGAGTGGCACCCGCTTGCCACAACTAGAGAAAACCCTCGCACAGAAACGAAGACCCAACACAGCAAAAAAAAAAATTAATTAATTAATAAACTCCTACCCCCAACATCTTCTTTAAAAAAAAAAAAAAGTGTGCCTAAGTTGTTAGAGAGTATTTGCTGACATGATGCCTCATCATCTCCAAATACTTCCCCAACATAACCACAATGCAGCCATCAAAATCAGAAAATTAACATCAGTATGTTACACCGTTCAGTCTTCAGACCTCATTCAAGTTGTGCAGCTGATGCCCTCCTTTTATTTATTTTATTTATTTTTAATTTTTTTGGCTGTGCCTTGTGGCATGCGAGATCTTAGTTCCTCAACCAGGGATTGAACCCATGCCCCCCACAGTAGAAGCACAGAGTCTTAACCACTGGACTGCCAGGGAAGTCCCAACTGATGCCCTTCTTTTATAGCAGAAAGATCCAGTTCAGAAGCACACCTCATACCTAGTTTTTTCTTTGGTCTCCTTCAGTTTGTAACAGTTTTTCAGCCTTTACCCGACTCATGACGTTGACAGCTTGGAAGATTACAGGCCAGTTATTTTGTAGACTGTCCCTTCGTTTGGGTTTGTCTGATGTTTTCTCATGGTTAGATTCAGGACGCTGTGTTCTCACTGCATTTAGTCAGGTGTCATATGATTTCAGTTTGTCCCATTACTGATTTAAGTTCAGTTTGATCACTTGATTAAGGTGGTGTGTGTCAGGCTTCCCTACTGGAAATGTAATTAATGTGTATTTTGTGATGTACATTTACACATGTAAATATTATGTATTTATACATGTAAATATTCTGTTCCCCATCAAACTCTCAATTCCTTTATTTATATCAGTGTGATTCATGATTTCCTAGCAAGCCAGTGAGTTGTAATCCATTATTCTCTTTGGTTTGACGCTCACATTGTCCCAGATTGGTCAGTGGGAGCCCCTTCGACACAGGCTTCTGTTTCCTTTTGACATGCCTCCTATGTGCTTTGGGTTCTTCCTTAATTCTGACACAAAATGATGTTCTAGGTTCGTGTACTTTCTCTGCCCCAGTCCTGGTATCAGCCGTTTCTCTAAAAAGCCTCATTTCCTTTTAGTGGAGGATGATATTAGAAGTCAGGATATGAGCTCACTGCTATTGGGGTGTATCCGCCCCCGGGTCCTTTCAGTGGACAGAGCTAGGAGAGAGAGGTGCTTATTTACATCTGTACTTATTTCTGTATCTATATATTTTGAAACTATAAGTTTGTATTGTACCTCCCATTTCTTTCCAATACTTCAGCGTTCATTCTAGTTTTCTCTCCTTCCATCGTTCTAACTCCTTTTTCACCTGTAGCTCTTTAATGTATTTACTTACTTGGTCAAGCCCCTGTATGTAACCGAGCTCCCATCGCTGCTGTCCTCTCCTCACGCAGCTGCCCTCCTCAGCACACTCAGGCTCAGACACCCACTGCCAGGCCACCCACCTGGCCCACTTGGGCTCAGACATTCTGCTCTGCTGTGCCCTCACCCCCATCGTGGCCACACCTGATGGCTAAGGACTGAATTGTTCTGGAGGAGGAAGAAAATAGCTTGACCACTTTCTTTTCTTGTAGTCCTTACTATATATACAATAGCGTTTGATTTTATTTTGTTTTATGCTTATTTCTCTTAAAAGATTTTTTAAGCTTCTTGAAAACTGAGGCTATTTCTTCTACATTTTGTGCCCTCAGTCAGTAGTATAGAATGAACCATAGATCAGGCATTTGAGTACCTGTGGTTAGATTGACTTTTCTTTTCCCCTTCGGTGTGTGTTCGTGTGTGTTTAAGAGCTGGAGAAGGAACGGCAGCGAAGCATCGGAAAGCCTTTACTTGGGGGCCCGTTTTCCCTCACAACTCATACTGGCGAGCCCAAAACTGATAAGGACTACCTGGGTCAATGGGTATTGATTTATTTTGGTTTCACTCATTGCCCTGATATCTGTCCAGAAGAACTAGAAAAAATGATTCAAGTTGTGGATGAAATAGGTAAGAAAGCCATCTCTTCCTATAAAAAAGTATGTGTTTACTTGATGTTCCTAATGTTACCATGCTTTTCGCATTCTTATATTACTGTTAGGTGGAGGGTTGTAATTATTTAGTTTGTGAGAACATAAAATCTCAGTGTTAGGCTTGTTAGTGGCTGTGATTCCCATGACCTTATTCTTTACCAAAGGAAGCTTGTTTTGATGCTAAATGTTAGGTTGCTTAAAAATGTTGGTGTGGTCTGGGTCTCCCTTAACTCTGCTTTGTGTCCCTTTCTTTTTGTAGCCTTTCATCACTGACACTGCCATTGCTTTTTCCCTGGTGACTGATGGTTAGACTAGGAAATCTGTGGTATGGTCTGTGATGTACATCCTTCTTAAAATGAATTGTTCCAGGATATTCAGTCCTTATTAATAGTTTATGGTGGGTGGGGCGGGGGAATCCTACAAACATTGCATTGGATTAGGAGACAGGATATCCACGTGATGTGATTCTGAGTAACAGCATGTGTGCAGGGGTGCAGATATTTGATAGGATATCTATCTGATTGCACCACAGATATATATATATCTGCCTTTCCTGGAGGCTGTCCCATCCCCTTCCCCATCCGTGTTAGATGTCCCTCTGTGTTGCCTTAACACCTTGCTGTAGCACTCCCTACACGCTACTGTAATTGCTGTTTGTCTTTTCCCTTAGAAGGTGAATACTGATTAATGAGAACTTTCTTTCAGATAGTATTCCAACTCTGCCAGATTTAACTCCACTTTTCATCACTATTGACCCAGAGAGGGACACAAAAGAAGCCATCGCAAATTATGTAAAAGGTGTGTTTTATTCACAATAGTTTACATATGTTTAGCTCTTACAGTTTTTGAAAGATCAGCTTATTTGGACCTTGGAATGCTTTGTAAGATACGGGGGACGTATGGTACTGTCACCAGTTTTACAGGTGGATGAAAAGAGTCTTAGGATTGTGACTGTGGCCGGTAAGTAAATAAATAAGGAAGAGGCCTCTCAGTTCCTGGTGCAGGGCTCTTTATTTTGTCACAGAGGAAAGATTGAACTTGGCCTAAAGATATCAACAAAGTAAAGAGACCCTTGAATTGAGGGGACACATTGCTTCTGATTCCAGCTCAGTACCTCACTCTTCCCTTTGTAAAATTAGGACAGACAGATGTTCTGGGAGTATGTTCATTGGGAGATTAAAGAAAAATTATGAAATATAAGCACATTTTGAATTCATAGTGTATATTTTATAAATCTAAAATATTAATGATAAACACATTTATAACCATTTTAAGGAAGAATTTCAATTCAAACATCTCAACATGCACTTAAAAACTATTAGAAGGTACTTTTAAAGACTATAAATTATGGTAGAATTAAGGATGAATATTTAGGTTCTTGTGAGCTTGGGTAATTTCTCTAAATTCAAGTTTCTTAAGCTGAAAAAAGTGATAAGAATAAAAATCTGATCAGACAGATTTTGTTGTTGTACTAGTGTGTGGAACATACGTGCTTAAAAATCAGGAATTTCCATTTTAATTATGGTGGAATTGATTTAAGCTACTGGTCAGAAGGACTAATGAATAGTTTTCTATTTATTTTTATTGTATGATACCTTCTAATGCATATCCACTAAAACTTTGAGTTATTTTAAAATGTGTCTTATGTAAGACCTGCTGTATATTTTATTATTTAGCTCATGTATTGAGAGATAGTTGACATATTAAAAGAGTACATACTTAAAGTGCACAGTGTGTTACCTTTTGACACATGTGTGCACCTGGGAAACCATCACCACAGTCAGAGTGAACATATCCATCACCCCCAGCAGCTTCCATGTGCCCTTGCTAATTCCTCCTTCATGTCCCTCCTCTGCGCCCACCTCGTGTCTCCAGGCAACCACTGATCTGCTTTCCATCAATATAGATTAGTTTGCATTTTTAGAAGTTTATGTAAATGGAATTATACAGTATATGCTCTTTCTTTTTAATGACTTCCTTCAGTGTAATTATGTTGAGATTCATCCATGTTGTAGCGTGTGTCAATAGTTCATTTTTATTGCTGAGTAGTATCCCATTGATGGACATTGGAGTTATTTCCAGTCTTTGGCTATTACAGGTAAAGCTGCTGAGCACTCATGTACACGTACGTCTTTGTGTGGATGCATGCTTTCATTTCTCTTGAGTGAATACCTGGGAGTGGGGTGGCTGGGTCATATGATAGGTGAATGTTTAAGTTTTTAAGAAACTGACAAACTTTTTTCCAAAGCAGTGGTACATTTTTACACTCCCGCTGGCAGTGTATGAGAGCTCCGGCTCCTCCACATTCTCACACACTTAGTAGGGTCAGCCTTTTTAATTTTAGCCCCTTCAGTAGGTGCTTAGTGGTATCTCATTGTGGTTTTATTAATGCGTTTGCCTTAATAACTTTTAACATTAAGCATCTTTTGATGTCGTTATTTGCCATCTGTATGTCTTCTTTGGTAAAGCGTCTCCACATCTTTTACTCATTTTTATGGGGCTGTTTATTTTTACTTATTTATTTATTATTTATAGTCCTGATACAAGTCTTTTATCAGGTGTATGATTTGCAAATATTTCCTCCCGGTCTATGGCTTGTCATGTCAGCCATGGCTTTTGAAGAGCAGTTTCTATTTTGATGAAGTTCAGTTTATTAGCTTGGTCTTTTATAGATAATTTTTTGGTTTCATATGTGAGAGATCTTTGCCTAACCCAAGGTTACAAAGATTTGTTTTCTCGTTGAAGTTTTAGAGTTTTTATTATATATAAGCAGAATTTATGTCCACAGTTTACAGGTATGTCAGAAATTTGAGCAATAGCATCATTATTTTCTAAAGCAGTAAAAAGCAGGTATAACTCATTGGGTGATAAATGATCTCCAATTTAAATGTGTGTCATATTGGCAATTGTTTATTATCACATATTAACCAAACCTTAGATAATCCCCAAATGAGTAGACGTTTGAATTGCCGTACCTAATGGAAATACCAAAACCTTATGGTAATATTCTTCATCAGCAGGTACATACAGTGATTGATGATGTGATCCTTTCTAGTTGCATTTGGGGGGGATTTTTAAATATTTAAGTTGGTATTTAGAAAATTACTGCAATTTCAACAATTTTTTGAAAAGGTTTGGATGTGCAACTAATTCAGGCTTCACTCACCTTCTCTTCATTTAGTCAGAGTGTAGGGAAGAAGAACAAGCCACCTTGCTTTTTCGGTATCTGAGCAGTTTTTCAATTTAGAATGAGTTAGTCCAAAGAATAAAAATAGGCTACCTGTACCTTTGGAAGAAGGTACTGCTGTTGTGTTGGACTCGGCTCAGTAGTCTGATGAATCCAGGTGTTTTAAGTGACTTCCCCAGCTTACTTACATAAATTCCAAAAACTTAATAGCAAGTGCATGCTGTGAGATTTTATGTTAGAAAATGAGATACAGGTATTTTGATCTGGTATGAACTAATTGTCAAGCAAACTTTTTTCTCATATGATACAATGGAAAACTCTCGTGCTTAATTCATAATAGTATCTTTAAACTTCAGCATATCTCAGAACTACAGCTAAATATTTAAGAACCACTAAATTAACAAAAATTGTGATTTAAATAATTAGAATATATTCCCTCCAGCTCTTTACTAGCCATGAAAGGATTTGACTTATATATTACCAAAACCCAACTTTTGGTTTCATTGCTCTTCTCTATTAATAGCCTGTTTTAAGTTTCATTGATTTCTGCTCTGATTCTCTTCTTCTGCATACTCTGGATTTAATTTGCTCTTTTTCTAGATCCTAAGGTGGAAACTTATATTATTGATTTAAATCTTCTTTTCTACTATATGGATTCAATAAGTTGTGTTTCCATTTTTATTTTATTCAAGATATTTTTTTAATTTCTCTTGAGATTTCTTCTTTGGCTCATGTGTTACTTAAAAGTGTGTTTAATTTCCATGCGTTTGGGGATTTTCCAGATATCTTTCTGCCATTGATTTCTAGTTTAATTCCAGTGTGATCTATCTTGGTGAATGTGACATATACTACAGAGGAGAATTTTCATTTGTTCTGTGCGAATTTGTTTTTCTTTGAAACATGAAATGTTTAGGGACTCCAGGAAAAACGTGGCAGTAGGGCTGCTGTATAACTGATACTGTGTTTTGAAGTGTAGGGTTGGTTGTTTTGCTTGCTTCTTTTTCACTGTCTTTCTCATGTTTTATTTAGAATTTTCTCCCAAACTGATTGGCTTAACTGGCACAAAAGAAGAGATCGATCAAGTGGCCAGAGCATTCAGAGTGTATTACAGCCCTGGCCCCAAGGACGAAGATGAGGACTATATAGTAAGCAAATGCACAGCTTTCAACACCTGGACAGGCTCCCAGGTCCCAGACATTCATATAGCTTTCCGTGACGACTGTTTTTAAAAATGAAATTAGGGCTTCCCTGGTGGCGCAGTGGTTGAGAGTCCACCTGCCAATACAGGAGACACGGGTTCGTGCCCCGGTCCGGGAAGATCCCACATGCCGCGGAGCGGCTGGGCCTGTGAGTCATGGCCGCTGAGCCTGCGCGTCCGGAGCCTGTGCTCCGCAACGGGAGAGGCCACAACAGTGAGAGGCCCGCGTACCGCAAAAGGAAAAAAAAATGAAAACGAAAGATAATCTGAGATCATAGCAAATTCCTTAATAATTAGGGATGTTTGAAAGGATAGCAGAAGTATATATATTTTTTGAAGGATGATTGTTTAATTTATATTCATTGTTCTTAGAGTTTAATTGCCTGCTTTTCTAGTGGCACATAAAATTATAGAGCAATATAAAATCAGGGATATCTTAGATTCAATAGAATATAATATAATCGTTTGGGGCAAGGCTCCTTTTAGTTGATAAACATTGTATTGGTTCTCTGTGCCCTCAGTGAAGAGGTATAAGAAATATACTCCTTTTGAGAAGTAGTGTCAGGCCGTAGGGAACTGCGTTTTTGGGTTGAGTGAGTAAGAATTCTGAAAAGCAAGAGAAAAGAAAGCCATAGGCAACTAGACTTCCCATAAGATTTCTTTTCATACCAACTATGCGTTTGCATAATTTTGTGTTTAGTTGCATTTGCAGCTATTACGCTCTACATAATTAGGTACTTAATAAAGTTTTCTTAATGATGAAGAACAAATTCTATCAGGTTGTTCTTCTGTAGCTCTTACATTAAAGAGCTGTCTTCACGTTCATTGGCACTGCCTAGGAGTCCTGGGTCACCTTGTTCCTCTTCTCGTCAGTGGTTTCACAGTGAAACATAAGCGCCACCCCTACGCACCCAGTTTCCTTCTCAATGTGGACGTTTTTCCCTATCACATGAAGAGTTGACATTGTATTTTAGTATTATTTCAGGTTTTTTCCTCCGTTGTCATGCTCTAGTTTCTCTATAGTATTGGTTAAACAAAGTGATTAATCATAAGAGCCTTTCCAGCCACAGAGCTGGTTTTGTAGAAAGAAAGATGGTCAGGATCCTGAGTCATTGCTCTTCCCGCAACGCCATGGCCAGCTCCCAAGAGTGATATGCAGAGGGGACATCCCACTGTGGTGCTTTGTCTCTACGGCCCACTGTGATTTCCTCACCACTTTTGAACGTGAAGCATATGTGCCCCTGTAGCTTTTTTTTTCTTTAATATTTTATTTATTTATTTATTTGGTTGTGCTGGGTCTTAGTTGCGGCAGGCAGGCTTCTTAGCTGTGGCATGCGAACTTTTAGTTGCGGCATGTGTGTGAAATCTAGTTCTCTGACCAGGGATCGAACCCAGGCCCCATGCACTGGGAGCATAGAGTCCCAACCACTGCGCCCCCAGGGAAGTCCCAGCACTGTAGCCTTTGGCCTAAATTAAAAGCACGTTTCCGGTCCCTTTGCCTTAAGCCCACACAATCTTATTTTCTAGTTCTGGTGCCTCATAGACTTAGGGAAACTTGAGTTCATGGGAGAAAAAGACAAGAAAAATTAGCATTTTCTTCTTACACCCTAAGTTTAAGGAAAGTAGAGGGACCCTACTGTGGTTTCCTCTTGTCACACCAGCAGCATGAGAAGAATGAGAGGAGAGCAGAAAGGAAGCCGTGGAGAAACAAGAGCTTTTCAGAATTCTTTACTCTTCCTATGAAAGGGAGTTGTATTGACTGGTTTTGAGGTTTAACTTATGATGATAGTGGGAGCAGTTGAGCTAGTCAGTCTGACTTCCAGTGCTGAGTAGTTTTATTAAATTGTTTACATACGTACAGTTGTAAACTAGGTAACACCCTTTAGTCTTGTTGCTTATAGCTCATAATTCTAGAGTTAAAATAAATTTTACAAATTAGAGCAAACAACTTATAAAACAAGTAAAACATGGGCTTCTCTGGTGGTGCAGTGGTTGAGAGTCCGCCTGCCGATGCAGGAGACACGGGTTCGTGCCCCGGTCTGGGAAGATCCCACATGCCGTGGAGCGGCTGGGCCCATGAGCCATGGCCGCTGGGCCTGCGCGTCCGGAGCCTGTGCTCCGCCACGGGAGAGGCCGCGGCAGTGAGAGGCCCGCGTACCGCCAAAAAAAAAAAAAAAAAGTAAAACATTCAGTTAACGTAATAAGAGATACTTGGCTGAAACCGAAGCGCTGCTCACCACAGGAATGTGATTTGAGACACCCACCTCTATAGTCAGCCAGCCGCCCCTTGTGGGGGGTTTTTTGTTTTGTTTTGTTTTGTTTTGTTTTGTTTTGTTTTTGGCGGTACGCGGGCCTCTCACTGTTGTGGCCTCTCCTGTTGCGGAGCACAGGCTCTGGACGCGCAGGCTCAGCGGCCATGGCTCACGAGCCCAGCTGCTCCGCAGCATGTGGGATCCTCCCAGACCGGGGCACGAACCCGTGTCCCCTGCATCGGCAGGCGGACTCTCAACCACTGCACCACCAGGGAAGCCCCCCTTGTGGTTTTTAATTTAAATTACTTTGAAACCTTTCATTGTGTAGCCTACCTGGACTGGTTGGTCTTGACTTAGTAAGGATGCATCTTTTTCTTGTCTGACTGTAACCAGCAGTATACGGCGAGGTGCCAGTGAGCTCTTAAACATAAATAAGGTTTGGGCCCTGAGATTTGCACTCTAAGGTAGCCATGCAGGTAATCCAGAATATGGATATTAAGTTTTTTAGTCTTAAAAATCAAGATGTAAATATGTACGTCTTACGGAGATTCTTGGATCCTCTAGAACCCATCCCAGACCCCATTTTGACAAATAAATACTGGTCTACTGCCATAAGAATGTGACGTTTGATAAGAATCTGTGAGTTCACTGCTGTACATTTGCCAAATCAACCAGTAGGGGGAGACACTCTCCAGCTTCTTGAGTTTTTCATTAGTATGACTTCTGTCCCTTGAGGTTACAGATTTTAATCTGCGAGATAGTGTGGGAAACTTAAGATTTAAGGACATGTAGGGAATGAGGGAGTACCTTAAAGGTTGAGATATAAAGGAATGAAGTTTTCTTAATCTCGATAGCAACAGAGGTGAGCTTCTGGCTTTGAATACGAGTGGCATCCTCTGACCCATAGTATATGTAACCCAGGTTACAAACGTTTAGAATTCCACTGAAAGCTAAATGTGCACATCATTGCATTATATGTATAGTAATACATTATTTTCTAAATATTAATTAGGAAATACTTTTGCAAAAGAATACAAAGAGCTTTCACACCTAAGAAAAGATGTTCAGTTTTATTCACAATAAATGTGAATTGTATAATGTGATGCCATTTTTCACCTGTTAGATCAGAAAGGCCAAAGATACTGTCAAAATCTAATTTAGGAAAAGAGAAAATGCTGCAGTGTTGGAGTGAAATTGGACCAGCTGGCACTTTCATGCATTGTTGATGGGAATTAAACTGATAGGCCCTCGTAAGAAGGCTGTTTGTCAGTATCATCAGCATTTAAAGTGGAATACTTCTTAGATTAGAGAACCCATTTTTTGGAATTTGTCCTACAGAGATAACCTACAGCATTGTTTGTAAAACAAAGACTGGAAACCAAGCAACCATTCTTTAAAAGGCTACTATATATGTACTGATACAGAACAATGTCCAGTATATTGCTAAGTGAGAAAACAAGTATAGTGTGTTGTTAATTCTGTCTAAAAAGAAATAGGTGGTTATCGACACACTAATAGAAGCAGAGGGTTTCTCTGGAAGAATAACAGCAGGAACTGGTGGTAGTGGTGCCCTCTGAGGAGAACTGAGGGACTCTGGGGGTCTGGAAGGAGTGGAAGACTTCATTGTATACATTTACTGTGTATTCTTTCATTCTTATTTACATATGATATGCTGTGCCCACAACCCAAGTGAACACTGAGATGTGACCACTGACAAGTTTGACAGTTTGAGTAGAACAATATTTTTATTATGTATTAGAAAGTAATTTATGTGAAGAACACTCATAAAATAAGCCCAACACACGCTGAAATTCTGGTTTTTTAAGGAGGAGAGAGAATAGAAAGAATAGGAAAGAGGAAGAAATGGGGAGAAAGAGAGGTGTAAGCTGTGGAGTAGGGCTTTAAGAGACACCTGGAGACCTGGTTCTGACTCTGTCAGACAATTGGAGAAACGTGGGTTCCCTGTCTTCTTGCAGTGAATTACTCCCAGCCCCCTCAAGATCACCAGCTGTCTGAGCCCTCTGGGTCTACATTCTTTACTTATGTGAATAAGCAAGTGGCTCTTTCCATTTACTCTCTTTATGAATGTGTGTGTATAAAAGCACGATAACCTAACAGACACATCGTGTGTCTGGGTATATTTGGGGTGTCTCCAGCTTGGTATGTATGATCGCATTCCTGTCTGTCTTTTTGTCTTGCCAAACAGCAATCAAGCCTGGAATAAATTCCAAGGATTCTAAGTGCCAAGTCTTCAACTCATTTAAAATTGGATTTGTGGAAGCATATAACTAAAAAAAAAAAAAATTGATGGCTAGTCTAAACTTTAGGTGGAGCTAGGAACACTTTAAGAACTTTGCCATGAAAGTGGATAATGGATTTAAGGTAACTCCTTGGGGGTGTAGCACTTACAGCTCCTGAGGAACTTCTGGGTGATGTGCTTCAGGTAGGATTGTTCAGTGTAGTAACATTTCTTAGGGGAGGACAACACTCGTCATGTTTCCAGTTGAGTCACTAATATGAGGACTAATTACTGTATTAGAATTTATATATTATATGTTTAGTGGTTACTTTTCTGTTTTTGTTTATAATATAACATGGTAAGCAGAATTTAGCCTGTTGAATGATAACCAGTTCTTCCTAAAACATAAAAAAATATACCCAAGAACTTAATAAAGAAAGTATTTTTCACCAACACTTTTAATCCCATGTGGTATCTCTTTATAATATGGTTAAGGGGTCAGATGAAATATTTTACTCATAAATGTAGGCTCTTCCTAAGCAGGCTTTGCTGTTCCCCAAACATTGGCTGTTTAATGAAGGCTGGCAGTGGCCATTTCTTAGAAGTGCATTCTTTTCTCAGAAATTGTGTGGATGAGTGTGTTAAGGACTGAACCAAAAGAATTCCAAGTTCTAGCTAATGTGTCAGGCAATAGTCGGCAAATTTCTGGAAAGATTTTAGATAATTCGTTGCTGTGTATTTAGTATAATAGACTTAGGCCTGTTCCATAAATAATAGATGCTACAAAGGTTGCTTAACTAGTAATGTGAAGTCTCTTATCCTGCAGCATTTATTCAGTAAAATAAGCAGCTTATTTTGGTGAACTTTTTGTCATCCTCTCCTTCCCCCCCACTTTTCTCTGCAGGTGGATCATACAATCATAATGTACTTGATTGGACCAGATGGTGAGTTTCTAAATTATTTTGGCCAGAACAAGAAGAATGCAGAAATAGCTGGTTCGATTGCTGCTCACATGAGGGAACACAGGAAAAAGAGCTAGCCAAAGCAGCGCGGCCTGTGCTACTCTGCTGAAGAGGAAGGAAGCTTTGTCTCTCGTAGGGGCCGATACTTATATGTATATACATGCAACCTACAGAATGGCCTTCATACCAGGAGAACACCTAAATTTTGGGCAGGGCATGCTACCCTTGGGTTCAGCAAGGATGGATTCTTAAGCAGAAGTCTCCCAAATGGTCGCCTTGAGACCAGGGGACCAAGTTGCCGTGAAGCCAGCGGAATGGACCTCAGGGAAGGACACAGCCGGAAAAGACGCAGCCGTGGGGTCTCTCCGCGTGAGCAGAGCCCTCTGATCAGCATGGCTGTCTCTCCAGTGTCTTGGACTCTTGCTCTGGCAGGTTGTAGTGAATTTCCAGGAAGAGCGTAACTTCCATAATGACCTTGCTTTCCTCTTCGAGTTCTTGGTGGCTGATAGCAATGGTATTAGGCTTTCTGACATTCACAGTTAATCTTTATGCTTGAAAGCATTAGTGTAGTCTTGCTTGTTAATGAAAATCACTGTCAGGTTTGCATTGTGTTCCCCTGTCAGCAGGTGCTGATTGTACTAATGGAGAGAAAATCTGTTGTTTGGGGCAAACCATTAGATCAGATTCCCTAGGGATCTTTCATGTGATTTTTTTTAACTGAATGATGTGCCAGGCTTTTAGGGACCTGCCAAGTGGGTATGAGAGGATACAAATCATGAGTGTGTACAGAGTACCTTCCTGCCTGTACTGGATTGCACTTGTCTGAAATAAAGGTGTGCTCAGTTTTGCAGCTTGAACAACCATGGCCTTTCTTGTGGGTGCAGAGATGGCAGCTTATACCTCTCTGGGCTGAGACCCCCAGACTCGAGGGGGCAGGTAGGTGGGTGCTTGTTAAAGTGCAGGTTCCCGGGCCCAGGGCTGGGTTCACTGAGCTGAGGAAGGATGCAAAGACCTGCATTCACACCTGCCACCCCAGGTGCCTCTGATGCGGTGGCTGGGGTACTGGGGCCTCGAGAGACTGTTTTGAGGGTGGAGGGGGGCAGGTTTGGATCTGGGTGAGTTAGGTGCGTCATCTTCTGGTGCATCCATCCACAAAGTGCTAGGCAGACGGCCCTTCAGGAAGATGCTGACTTTTGTTTCTGAATTTAAGTTCCCTGCTGTCTGGACTTGACCGTTCATCACCATTCTCCACCTGAAGCTGCTGCAAAGCCTCTGAAAGTCTCAACAAAACGTAACAGGTGTGGCGCCTCATCAGACATGGGCTTTCCTTGCACATCAGTTCTGTGCTCTGTGCACGTGACATGGCGCTATCTTTTGGGTTTTAAATTCTCAATACTTAATGTTAAAACCTACTATAGATATTTATGTCAAGGCATGTGAAAAAGAAAAGTCATAAACTCTAGTGGTTATGGGCTGAACTTTCCCCCAGATTCATGTGTTCGTTGAAGTCCTAACCCAGTGGAGACAGACTCTAAAAGGGTGATGAAGTTAAAATGAGGCCTTTAGGGAAGGCCCTCATCCAACATGCCTGGTGTTCTTATGGGAAGAGATTGGGACACAGGCAGAGAGGAGACCACGTGAAGACACAGAGAGGCCTCCAGAAACAAGCCCTGCCGACCCATTGATCTGGGACTTCTGGCCGCCAGAACTGCTGAGACAATAAACATCTGTGGTTCAAGCCCCGGTGCTGTGGCACTTTGTGACAGCGCCCTAGCGAACTCATACAGTGCCATTCTTCTTTTAGGTTCCCTTACTTAAAAAACACCAAGATTTAGTTCATATAAACTTCAACTCAGGAGTAGTTGGTTTGGAATGACTTTCCCAGGAACCTTGTCAAGAAGGTGAGGAACTTAATAAAAGACTACTCTCATGTAACAACGATCTTAAGTATCTAAAATACCAGACATTTAAAAAGATGGTCTGTTTTAAGCCACAGAACATTTGTGTGGATCACTTTGCAGCAGCTTGTGCTGGAGAAAATTGTCTTCATTCTCAGCTGTTGGAGGTTAGCGCTTGTGTCATGATCCAGAAAAGGAACAGAAGCTTTTGAAGAAACCTTTTATTTGCTCTTCATTCCAGTGTCAAGCTTAAAGGCCTAGAAGCAGGGAAAGGCACCTCAGAGATGCCAATCGAAATCTCTCTACTCATGAGCGGACAATCCCAGAGATTAAGGTGCTGGCTTCACTTCTGAATCTAGATTAGAACTTGGGTCCCAATTTCTAGTCAGGTCCCTGCCTGTCCCAGTGCTGTGGGGCACTCATGGGGACCTTGTGAATCCAGACAAAACGGGGGCGCTGTGTACCCATGGGGCAACCTTTCCATTGTGAATCTCGGGGAAATTAAAATCAAGGCTGCCTCTCAACAAAGTGCCACTTGCAGACCTTGACCTGGATGGGTTATGGTGTTTTTGCTGGACTGTTCAGTGGAATTAATATTTTAAGAAATGGCATTTATTTGAAAATTATAAGAGTGCTGTCCATGCAGCAGGCCCGGAAGTACTTTCTGCATCTGGCTGTCCGTGAAGTAGCTGATACCTCAGGTGTAAGAGCCGAGACTCTTACCGGTAGAAAGCCTGTGTGGGTTGGACAGCTAATGTGAACCCAGTAAATGATTTGAAATTGTGAATGCATCTGCATGAGAGACTAAAATTTCTCATTGTTCTTAAATACAAGGTTAAAAGAAATTAAAATTTTCAGATCACCAATAGTGCTCTAAAGAAGTGTTTTATTTTGCATATAGCACAATTTAAATTTGTGTGTGTGAGGGAGAGCTACCCTTTCAAAGAGCAGTCACACAAGCATTTTTCATCCATTTAGCTGATACATTTTACTAGTTCTGAGTTACATTACTCTGTAAAGATATGGGTGGTTATTCCTATTTATTAGTGAGGTACAATTAATGACCTCTAGCCACGTGTTCCTTAATACCCTCTTTAGAACTTAGGTATTTTCTATTCATTTAAGAATGTACTTTAAAGTTTATTTGTCTTTCCATGATTATAACATAAAAATTTGGAATATACAGAAAAGTTGAAGAAATTTTTAAACCACCATTTTTCCACCACCAGGAAACTATTTGGATGCATTTCCTTTGGCTCTTCAACATTAATCTTTTATTGTAGTGGAAATCCACCAATGTGTTCCTTTAAAAAATTAGACATGGCAGGTCAAGCTCAAGTCCCTGTAACCAGCACTCCCCCACCTTCCTCATAGGCAACTGCTGTTTAGTGTTGGGTGGGTATCATTCCAGAGTATTAAGGACCCACTCAGGCTGTGTTCTCAGGCTCCAGTTATGAACAAGTTAAACTAGCACAGTGCTGCTCAGTTTTTATGTAGCTGTTATCTTTGTTATATTTTGTATAATTATATTATTGAACTTGAAGGTAGTCTGAAATAGCCCGCTTCTTGCCAAGGTTAGGTAGTGGATTAACTAGAGGAAAAAAAAAAAAAACAGTTTTCAGGGCAAACTTCAGTTGTCCCCTCACCATTGTTGATTGATGGCATCATTTCAGATGTGTTAGTGGAGAGACTTCGTTCTCTAGGAATGGTGACGTGGAATTGGGGGCCACACGGCCAGCAACCCTCAGAGCTGGCCGGACTCGGGCTCCTCCCCTGCAGGTGTGGCCGGTGTGCAGCACCTGCACGCAGCCTGTCCGTCCATCGTGCGTTGCTCCTCAGGAGTTCATTGCCCTGAAACCAGCCTGGTTTCAATCCTGACGATGCTAAGGTAACCTCTCGAAGCCTTACTTTTCTTACCTGTAACCTAGGGTTATAATAGCACTGGTGTGGTAAGGTCGGTGTGAGGGTTAGAGAAGCCGTGTAGAACACCAGCACATGCTCAGGAAGTGACGGCTGATGTTATTTTTGGTCCTGATGAGGGCAGTGATTTGAGGCTTGCTTAACAGGTGCTGTCAGCAAGTGGGTTTGATTATAAGTGTTTTCTACCCTGCCTCCGGCCCCCTGCTCCCCACACTGGAACCTGCCTTGCAGAACCCTAATTCCTGGAACTCCCCCATCCCCTGTCCCCGCCCCCATACATACCTGAGCCTGGAGCTGTTTGGTCACATTGCCTTAATGAACTCTTCACACCTGTTTTCTTAAATGGTATTCAAATATAGAAATGAAAGTTTCTGGGAAAAACCACCAGGTTGAAACCAGAAGTTTTGGGGCGTTTGGTCCTGACAGGAACAGCAGGGCATGAGTACACGGTCAGAGCAGCTTCTTCCTCCGGAGTGGGGTGGGTGCAGGGGCCTGTTAGTCTTCAAGCAGCTCTGAGTCTTCCAAGGAGGAGGGCAGTCCTCCACGTTCTAGAAAGTGATGCTCAGGACAGCGGGTTGTTGGAGGGCTGCTGGCTGCAGCGAGGGCTTCGACCACAGGTGCGGCTGCTCTATCAGATTGTGACTGTTCCTATCAAGGATTTCTGGCTTTAACAATGGAGTGTCACTCCCACTTTGACCTAAGGGGCCAGTTGCTGTGTCTGGCTGCTCAGATTTTCCTGGGGCCTAGTTTCTGCCAGTCTGGGCCAAGTTGGTTTAATTCTGTGCCATCTCTGCCTGTGCTCGGCTCACAGGGTGGTGCTTACTTGCCTTCGAGGGTCCAACTGAGTGAGCATTTCTCCTCCTCTGGCCCCAGGACACCCAGCTGTGCTCAGCAGCCTGTTTGTCTGTTCCTTCAGTATTTATCGTGCATCTGCCACGTGCCAGGACTGTTCTCTGTGCTGGGAGACAGGAGGGAACTCTCCTAGCTGGGGGAGCTCATCTTTAGTGTGGCTGACAGACCATCAACAGATAAATGCATAAAGTGGGGTCAGATAATCGTATAGTGGGGAAGAAAAATAAAAGAAGGTGGGCTTGGAGAGTAACGAGGATGAGTATTAGTGTGACTGGTCATGGAAGGACTCTTTCAGGAGGTGACCATTTGGAAACGGGGAGTGAGCCATGTGAGTATCTGGGGGGAAGCCCCTGACCCCAGAGTGAGCATGGGATGCTCAAGAAGAGCATGGAGCCCAGCGTGACAGTGGCTGGTGAGTCAGGGAGGGCAGGAGGCTGGAGAAGGGGCCGGAAGCCACATTGGGCGCTGGAGTCCATGGCAGGGACTCTGGCTCTATTTTGAGTGTCGGGGAGGCCCTGGAAGGGCCAAGCGCAGAGCTTCATCTGATCCATCTGCCAGGCGCCCACCGCGACCGTTGCTTTGATTCACGTTAGGAGTCTGAGGGCGCTAATGTTGCCCCTCCTAGGGGGTCTTAGAAGTCACTCACTTTGTGTCATACTTCAGGAGAACATCTCTGTGGATATTTAATTGAAGGAAAACTTGAGTTTCCTTTTTATTGTGGGAAATTTTAAACATACTCAAAGAGTGGCCTAGTTTAGTGAACTTGATACGCCCGTCACCAAGCTTCAGTAACTCTCAACGCGGCTGACCTTGTTTATTCTACACCTCCACCCATTCCCACCCCACCCAGTCCCACATGTGTGCACATCTACAGAAGATACCAACTCAGTCTTTTAAAAACAACCACAATCGGGCTTCCCTGGTGGCGCAGTGGTTGAGAGTCCACCTGCCGACGCAGGGGAGACGGGTTCGTGCCCCGGTCTGGGGAGATCCCACATGCCGCAGAGCAGCTGGGCCCGTGAGGCATGGCCACTGGGCCTGCGCGTCTGGGGCCTGTGCTCCGCAATGGGAGAGGCCACAACAGTGAAAGGCCCGCATACCACAAAAAAAAAAACACACACAATCTCATTATCACACAAAAAAATATTTATTTTTGCTTAATGTCACTGAATATCCAGTCAGTGAAAAGTCAAGTTTATAAATTGGGTCCTTTGCTTTCAGGGAGCCGCAACACCTCATCGTGGAGGGGTGTCCTGTCTGTTGTGACCGTGTTTGTGCGCAGTCAAGGAGGACACAGGGGTTACCAATCCCACTCATGGGGGAGGCAGTACTCAGGTCGGCCTCTTGCCCAACCAAACTTGGGTCCACTCGCCCACACGCAGTAAAGCCAATGCACGGACACGGGGTGTGGGTGAAGTGCAGCATTTATCACAGGGCACCGAGCAAGCAGTCCAGGTAGCTAGTGCTGGAAAGGCCCAAACTCCCCGGACGGCCTTCAGGGAAAGGTTTTTAAAGACAGGGTGAGGGAGGGGCGTTGTGGGGTACGTGATCAGCTCGTGGACACTCTTTTGATTGGTCAGTGGCGAGGTAATCGAGAGTCAACACCATCAACCTGGTTCCAGCTGGTCTGAAGTCTACCTGCTTGTGATCAGCACGTGGTCAACTTCTTCCACCTGGTGGGAGTTTCGGTATCTGCAAAGCAGCTCAAAGGAAATGGCTCAGAATATTATCTACAGCCCTTGAGGAGGAACTAAAGGTCCCTGACTTTAATACCTAAACTCTTCTTTTTTTGTCTTACTTGACTCTTTTCCTTTCGTCTGCATTTTCTCACTTCTCTGATTAATTTTTCTCTTTGGAACTCAGGGAAGGCCTAGGAGGCTAAAACTCTCCTGCGGACGAGAGGCTGGTGGAGGATCTGGGCGGGGGGAGGGGGTCTGTTCAGGAAAGGCCCCACAGTGTCCTGCTCGGGTACAGGACCAGGTTAGAAACACCAACTCACTTGTCTTGGATTTTTTATTTGTAGAACAGGGATAACTGAGGATGAGATGAGACGCTGTGAGAACAGGGAATACTAATCTACGGTGGTGATGAGAACAGTGCTCACCTGCGGCAGGAGGTGGGCGGTTACTATGAGAAGCGCAGGCGTCCTTCCGCGGCCGTGGAGGCGCTTTCTGGCTGGAGCTGGGTGATGACTTGCGTAGTTCAGGAGGTGTTAAGTATAAACTTCGGGTGTTTGCATTTGATTGTAATCTATAACTCAAAAAAAAAAAAAGAAACAAAACAACTGAGGAGGGGAAGAAGAGTTCCCACGAAGGGCACTTGAAAGAAAACAGCGCGATGTGGAGAAGGCATCGGCCATCGCGCAGCGACTCACTGCAGCTCGGACACGGAACGCGAGCTACTGGCTCCTCCAGGTTGCAGGTGAGAGCCGGCTGAAGGAGCCTCTCGGAGAGCTCTGACGGAGCAGAGGCGGGATGGGGCCGGGGGTCATGCAGGCGGTCAGACGAGGGCTCCGCAGCCCCACTCCGCAGCTCTGATGACTCGAGCTGGAGGTGGGGCCAACACGGGCCCGGCTCAGAGAGGCCGAGCAGTTTGCTCGGCGGCCATGGGGGCGCTTTCTGGGGCCCAGGACGCCGAGCGGGGAATGAACTGGAGGGGAGAGCAGGCAGTTTCCCCTCGGGCTGCAGGTAGCAGCACTGGGTCACTGTCAGCTGCGGGGCTGGTGACTCGTGTGCCCGCCGAGTCCCTTTTTATGGACCAAGCCTAGGCGCTGCCCTTACACATGAGCCGTGTGAAGTACTGCTTGAGGGGGTGGTCCTCAGCTGGGGGCCCCCTATCCAGTCTCCACTGGGATGATGCAGAGGTACGGGGCCAAGCTGAACTGTGTAGATGGTAAGAGAGCCTCCCAGTCTCGAGAGCCTTGGGCTCTGCATCTGCTGGGTGCTGAGGTCTCTCGGATGACCTTGAGGTTGTGTCACCGCGGTATCAGACGTGGCAGAGACCATCCCGTACGTCCTCGCTGTGTAGGAGAGGAAGGGCCAAGGGGGACCTGTCTGCAAGTCTGCAGCAAAGCTAACCCTAGACCTCCCTCTACAGCCTTGATGCCCAGAAGTGGTCCCTGGACCAGCAGGATCACCTGAGAGCTGACTGGAAACGCAGAATCAGGCTCCATCCAGGTGTCCTGAGTCAGAATCTGTAGTTTAACAAGATCCCCACGTGATTTTTATGCACATTAAGGTTTGAGGACCACTGCTCTGCAGCACATTGGCTTCCCCCCACCCCGCCCCCAATACCACGGAGCCTACTAATTTTCTCCCAATAGAGAAGAGAAAAAGTTAAGAATAATGAAGTAATTCATCTTCCCCTGACCAGGAAGCTCTTTAATTAATTTTGCTTCCTTGAAACACATAATTTGAAAGCATCTCTCAAGTAAACAAATTCCATTTTCTGGTAATTATTTGCTCACTCCATTTAAAATTTTTAATCAAAGACATATATCATTCCTTATCAGAACTTATGTTCAGCATAGGATACCAAGGGTTTCTCCACTGAGTTGCTATAATTCCAGCACAAAGGAGAAATAGGCTGTTTGGTTAGCCTGTGAGGCTTTATCAAGGCTAAATGCAGTATTTCCATTTGAGCATTTTCAAATACTGAATTGAAACCAGATTGAGGACCATTTGACTTCCATCCTGCCCTTGCGCAGTCAGGCTGATGAGAACAGCCGATGTAATTAAATGAAGCTGAGGGAGGCTAAATCTGCCCGTCTCCTGGTCACCTCAGTCGTCAGAAAGGCTCTCAGTTACAGAAGAGAGTGGGGCTATGGAGCCGTGAGAGAATCAAGTTCCACCCTTAACAGGGACAGGCAGGAAGGGTATAATTTAGTTTATACGTACACACCTCAATAAACTTTAAAAATTTGCAGGGGCGTTTTTTGGGAGCTCAACAAAAAAGATTCTGAAATTAATCTGGAAAAATAAATGTGCAAAATAGTTCAAGGAAAGTAAGGGAAGACAGTAAAAATGATAGCAAGGAGAAAAGACTTGTCTTACTGTTACTAAAATATATTACAAAGCCATAATGATTTGTTAAAGTGTAGTGCTTACCTAGCATTCAACAGCTGGATCAAGTCACAAATGAAAGTATGGAAACAGATACATGGCTTATAAAACTTGACTGCGTAACAAAGGTAGTATATTGTACTGGTGGTGATTACTAAAAATTAATACCGGAACTTAATGAACTTAACAAAATGAAGACAGAGATTCTAATGAAGACAGAGATTCTAATGCTACATCCTCCTTTAAAATGAACACGCCGGAGGGCAGCAGCCCACTCACGTGGGCCTCTGGTGGGCAGTGCAGTCTACTGCACCACACGGTCAAACCCTCCGCAGCCCGGAGCCTGCCAGTTCACAGCTGGACTGGTCACAGCCAGCTCTGGAGCATGGACGGAAGAAGGCTGTGCCGATGAGCAACAGGAGCTGAATGAAGCAAGAAGGTCATGACGAGGAGGTGCAGGAGCCGGGCCAGCACAGCCACCACGAGCCGGGTGTAAACCACTCAGCAAAGGAGGCCTGTGGGTAGAGCAAGAAGCTGGCGGGCAGAGACAAGTGGGGCCTCGGAGTCAACAACTTGACACGCCTCCTCCAGCGCACGCATATTTACTTACTCACACATTGTCTACGTGTACTACTGCACAAACATTTGGCAAGTGGTTGTCAGGGGTAGCATGTGGGGAAAAAAGCAGACATCTGAAAGGATGAGATAACAAATAAATGGTATTATTAGCCCAGGTGATGGATACCTGAGTATTGTTTTATTCTATAAACTGAACACATATTTTTATACATCTTATGTACATTTGTTCTAGTTTCCTATAAAAACTGTAAACATATATGTACTCAAGTAGGAGGGCTGATGTTCTCTTCCCACACTCCAATGTGGTGTGTGCTACTGAGTCTGGAGACCAGTGCTTTAGGCTTCCTGGGCTTCCCGGATTTTGATGTCACCTACATCCACTCTAACAATACCCACCCTCCCCATCCCACCTCCTTTCTGTGGAGGTTCTGCATGAGTTTCTGTTTTTTGCAACCATAAAATGCAGACTAAAATAGTAGAAAAAGCTTTTGTAAACATGATACTAAAGACAAAAAGCATAGAGTAAGTCATTGCTAGGCCTGATCAAGATCATAAAGTTACTATCACTAACATATAAGGAATGTTTACAAATCCATAAGGAAATAGAAGATGAACACCCCAAGATAGAGCGGGGCAAAGGACATAGAGAGTTCAGAAAAGAATATCAAATAGTTAACAGCCATACATACAAAAAAAAAAATTACTAGTGATCAGATAATACAAATTAAAATGGTGGAATTTTTGTCTCACATAGAACTGGTGGGCTATACAGTGTGGCAGCCTTTCTGGACAGCAGTTTGTCAATGTAGAGCTAAGCCTGCTGTTCCATCTTTATGCATTTTATCCACAAAAAGAGCAGTAGGTTTGCACGAAGGTTTGTTCACCACAACATTTTTGTGATAATAAATAATGGAAATGGTAGATAATGGAAAGCAACCTATTTTCCCAACTATGGGGATAAGTAAGCCATGGTACATTTATGAGTGGAGTGCCATGGAACCTTGAAAATGGAGGAGTTGATTTATGTTTAATGATATGGAAAGTTGTCCAATATATGCTTTAAGTGAATAAGCTGCAGAAGTTTGATCTCATTTTTTGTATAAACACAAAAAAATACACACCAAAATGTTATTACTAATGATGGTATGTTTATGAATGATTTTTTTAATATACACTCTTTTTATTAAAACATTGAAAACCTTCACACACACTAAAATTCACTGGTTTTAATGCACGTCCTGTAAGTTTTGACAAATGCAAAGCACTGTGTAACCACGACCACAATTAAAAGACGAAAGAGTTCCATCAGTACCACCCTGCCCCCCGTCAAGTTCTCTGACTCCCTTTATTGTCACCCCCCACCCCGCATTCGGCACAGGCAACCACTGCTCTCTCCTCTGACCCTATATTTCTGCCTTCTCCAGAACTGATGTCACGCAAATGGAATCACACCCAGTGGAGGCCTTTGGCCTAGCTTCCTTCACTTGGAACACACAGTGGAGGTCACCCATGTAGCTGCGAGCCCGGGGAGATTGTTCCATTGGTTTGCTGACTAGGTTTCCATTATCTGGAGGAAGCAGTTTGAGTCTCCATTCCCACTCGAGGGTCACGTTGGTTCTTTACAGTTTGGGGCAATTACCAAAACTACTAAAAGCATTTGCGAAAGTGTTTTTGTTTTTTTGTTTTTGTGAACACTGTTTTTTTTTCTTTTAATTTTATTTTTTTATAAGGCATGTTCTTATTAGTTATCCATTTTATACATATTAATGTATACATGTCAAACCCAATCTCCCAATTCATCACAACACCACCCTCCTCCGCCGCTTTCGCCCCTTGGTGTCCATACGTTTGTTCTCTACATCTGTGTCTCAATTTCTGCCCTGCAAACCAATTCATCTGAACCATTTTTCTAGGTTACACATATATGCGTTAATATATGATATTTATTTTTCTCTTTCTGACTTACTTCACTCTGTATGACAGTCTCTAAATCCATCCATATCTCTACAAATGACCAAATTTCGTTCCTTTTTATGGCTGAATGATATTCCATTATATGTATGTACCACATCTTCTTTATCCATTCGTGTGTCAGTGGGCATTTAGGTTGCTTCCATGACCTGGCTATTGTAAATAGTGCGGCAGTGAACATCACGGTGCATGTGTCTTTTTGAATTATGGTTTTCTCTGGATATATGCCCAGTAGTGGGATTGCTGGGTCATATGGTAATTCTATTTTTAGTTTTTTAAGGAACCTCCATGCTGTTCTCCATAGTGGCTGTATCAATTAGCATTCCCACCAACAGTGCAAGAAGGTTCCCTTTTCTCCACACCCTCTCCAGCATTTGTTGTTTGTAGATTTTCTGATGATGCCCATTCTAAGTGGTGTGAGGTGATACCTCATTGTAGTTTTGATTTGCATTTCTCTAATAATTAGTGATGTTGAGAGGCTTTTCATGTGCTTCTTGGCCATCTGTATGTCTTCTTTGGAGAAATGTCTATTTAGGTCTTCTGCCTATTTTTGGATTGGGTGGTTTGTTTTTTTAATATTGAGCTGCATGAGCTGTTTATATATTTTGGAGAATAATCCTTTGTCTGTTGATTCGTTTGCAAATATTTTCTCCAATTCTGAGGGTTGTCTTTTCATCTTGTTTGTAGTTTCCTTTGCTTTGCAAAAAGGTTTTAACTTTCATTAGGTCCCATTTGTTTATTTTTGTTTTTATTTCCATTACTCTACGAGGTGGATCAAAAAAGATCTTGCTGTGATTTATGTCAGAGTGTACTTCCTATGTTTTCCTCTAAGAGTTTTATAGTGTCCGGTCTTACATTTAGGTCTCTAATCGATTTTGAGTTTATTTTTGTGTATGGTGTTAGGGAGTGTTCTAATTTCATTCTTTTACATGTAGCTGTCCAGTTTTCCCAGCACCACTTATTGAAGAGACGGCCTTATCTCCATTGTATATGCTTCCCTCCTTTGTCATAGATTACTTGACCATAGGTGCGTGGGTTTATCTCTGGGCTTTCTGTCATGTTCCATTGATCTGTATCTCTCTTTTTGTGCCAGTGCCATATTGTCTTGATTACTGTAGGTTTGTAGTATACTCTGAAGTCAGGGAGTCTGATTCCTCCAGCTCCGTTTTCCCTCAAGACGGCTTTGGCTATTTGGGGTCTTTTGTGTCTCCATACAAATTTTAAGGTTTTTAATACTAGTTCTGTTAAAAATGCCATTAGGGGCTTCCCTGGTGGCACAGTGGTTGAGGGTCCTCCTGCCGATGCAGGGGACGTGAGTTCATGCCCCGGTCTGGGAAGATCCTACATACCGTGGAGCGGCTGGGCCCATGAGCCATGGCCGTTGAGCCTGCACGTCCAGAGCCTGTGCTCTGCAGCGGGAGAGGCCACAACAGTGAGAGGCCCGCATACTGCAAAAAAAAAAAAAAAAAAAAAAAAAAAAAATGCCATTGGTAATTTGATAGGGATTGCATTGAATCTGTAGATTGCTTTGGGTAGTATAGTCATTTTCACAATGTTGATTCTTCCAATCCAAGAACATGGTATATCTCTCCACCTGTTTCTATCATCTTTAATTTCTTTCATCAGTATCTTAGTTTTCTGTATACAGGTTTTTTGTCTCCCTGGGTAGGTTTATTCCTAGGTGTTTTACTGTTTTTGTTGCAATGGTAAATGGGAGTGTATCCTTAATTTCTCTTTCAGATTTTTCATCATTAGTGTACAGGAATGCAAGAGATTTCTGTGCATTAATTTTGTATCCTGCAACTTTACTAAATTCATTGATTAGCTCTAGTGGTTTTCTGGTGGCATCTTTAGGACTCTCTACATATAGTATCATGTCATCTGCAAACAGTGACAGTTTTACTTCTTCTTTTCTGATCTGTATTCTTTTTATTTATTTTTTCTTCTCTGATTGCCATGGCTAGGACTTCCAAAACTATGTTGAATAATAGTGGTGAGGGCTTCCCCGGTGGCGCAGTGGTTGAGAGTCCACCTGCCGATGCAGGGGACACACGTTCATGCCCTGGTCCGGGAGGATCCTACATACCGTGGAGCGGCTGGGCCCATGAGCCATGGCCGTTGAGCCTGCACGTCCAGAGCCTGTGCTCTGCAGCGGGAGAGGCCACAACAGTGAGAGGCCCGCATACTGCAAAAAAAAAAAAAAAAAAAAAAAAAAATGCCATTGGTAATTTGATAGGGATTGCATTGAATCTGTAGATTGCTTTGGGTAGTATAGTCATTTTCACAATGTTGATTCTTCCAATCCAAGAACATGGTATATCTCTCCACCTGTTTCTATCATCTTTAATTTCTTTCATCAGTATCTTAGTTTTCTGTATACAGGTTTTTTGTCTCCCTGGGTAGGTTTATTCCTAGGTGTTTTACTGTTTTTGTTGCAATGGTAAATGGGAGTGTATCCTTAATTTCTCTTTCAGATTTTTCATCATTAGTGTACAGGAATGCAAGAGATTTCTGTGCATTAATTTTGTATCCTGCAACTTTACCAAATTCATTGATTAGCTCTAGTGGTTTTCTGGTGGCATCTTTAGGACTCTCTACATATAGTATCATGTCATCTGCAAACAGTGACAGTTTTACTTCTTCTTTTCTGATCTGTATTCTTTTTATTTATTTTTTCTTCTCTGATTGCCATGGCTAGGACTTCCAAAACTATGTTGAATAATAGTGGTGAGGGCTTCCCCGGTGGCGCAGTGGTTGAGAGTCCACCTGCCGATGCAGGGGACACACGTTCATGCCCTGGTCCGGGAGGATCCCACATACCGCGGAGCAGCTAGGCCCACGAGCCATGGCCGCTGAGCCTGTGCATCCAGAGCATGTGCTCCACAACGGGACAGGCCGCGGCAGTGAGAGGCCCGTGTACCACAAAATAATAATAATAATAATAATAGTGGTGAGAGTGGACATCCTTGAGTTTTTTTTTTTTTCTTTTAAAAAACAGGGTTCGGGGCTTCCCTGGTGGCGCAGTGGTTGAGAGTCCGCCTGCCGATGGAGGGGATGCGGGTTCGTGCCCCGGTCCGGGAGGATCCCACATGCCACGGAGCGGCTGGGCCTGTGAGGCATGGCCGCTGGGCCTGCGCGTCTGGAGCCTGTGCTCCACAATGGGAGAGGCCACAACAGTGAGAGGCCCACATACAGAAAAAATAAAAAATAAAAAACAGGGTTTTTTTTGTATGTTTGTTTTTTTGGCGGTACGCGGGCCTCTCACTGTTGTGGCCTCTCCCGTTGTGGAGCACAGGCTCCAGACGTGCAGGCTCAGCGGCCATGGCTCACGGGCCCAGCTGCTCCGCATCATGTGGGATCCTCCCAGACCGGGGCACAAACCCGTGTCCCCTGCATCGACAGGCGGACTCTCAACCACTGCGCCACCAGGGAAGCCCCTAAAAAACAGTTTTATTGATGTATAACTTCTATACCAAAAAACCCCCACAAAACCCTGCACATGTTTAAGTGAATACAATCTGATGAGTTTGGACATGTGCACACACCCATGATAGTACCACCACAGTCAACGTAATAAACATATAGACACATCCATTTTCTCCAAAAGTTTCCTTGTGTCTTCATTTTTGTGTGTATGGTAAGAGCGCTTATTATGAGATCTACCTTCTTAACAAAAAGTTAAGTGCACAATACCATGTTGTTAACTATAGGTGCATGTTGCAGAGCAGGTCTCTACAACCTAGGCATCTTGCATAACTGAAACTTTGTCCCTCCTGAACAAAAACTTCCCATTTTCCCCTCTCTCCAGCCCCTAGCAACCTCCATTCTATTCTCTGCTTCTACAAAGTTGACTATTTTAGATACCTCATATAACTGGAATCATGCAATATTTGTCCTTCTGAGACTGGCTTATTTCACTTAACATAATGTCATCTGGGTTCATCCATGTTGTCACAAATGGTAGGATTTTCTTCTTTTTTAAGGCAGAATAATATTTCATTGAATGTATGTAATACATTGTCTTTATCCATTTGTTTCTTGATGGACATTTAGGTTGTTTCCCTATCTTGGTTATTATGAATAATGCTGCAATGAACAGGAGATTGCAGATATCTCTTTGAGATACTGATTTCAAGTATTCTGGATATACACCCAGAAGTGGGATTGCTGAATCACATGATAGTTCTATTTTAAATTTTGGGGGGAAACTCCATACTGTTTTCCATAAGGGTTGTACCAATGTAGATTTCCACCAACAGTGTCACAAGGATTCTTTGTTCTCCATATCCTTGCTAACACTTACCTTTTGTTTTGTTTTTAGTGATAGCCATCCTAACTGGTATGAAGTGATATAGCATTGTGGTTCTGATTTGCATTTCCCTGATGATTAGTGATATTGGGTAGTTTTCATGCACCTGGTGGCCATTTTTGGTCTTCTTTGGAGAAGTGTCTATCCAAAGCTTTTGCCCATGTTTAAAAACAGATTATTTTGTTGTTGTAGTTGTTATTGAGCTGTAGGAGTTTCTTGTATATTCTGGATATTAACCTCATCAGATAAATGGTTTGTAAATGTTTTCTTCTATTCCTTAGGTTACCTTTTCACTGTTTTATTTCCTGTGTTGTGCAGAAGCTTTTTAGTTTGATGTCATCCCAACTTGTCAATTTTTGGTTTTCTTCCCTGTGCTTTTGATGTCGAATTCAGGAAATCATTGCCAAGACCAGTTTCAAGAAGCTTTTCCCCTATGTTTTCTTCTAGGAATTTGACAATTTTGGGTCTTATATTTAAGTCTTTAGTCCATTTAGAGAAAGGTGAATCTTTTTTTTTTTTTTACAACTTTATTGGAGTATAATTGCTTCACAATGGTGTGTTAGTTTCTGCTTTATAACAAAGTGAATCAGTTATACATATACATCTGTTCCCATATCCCTTCCCTCTTGCATCTCCCTCCCTCCCACCCTCCCTATCCCACCCTCCCTATCCCACCCCTCCAGGCGGTCACAAAGCACCGAGCTGATCTCCCTGTGTTATGCGGCTGCTTCCCACTAGCTATCTACCTTACATTTGGTAGTGTATATATGTCCATGCCTCTCTCTCGCTTTGTCACAGCTTACACTTCCCCCTCCCCATATCCTCAAGTCCATTCTCAAGTAGGTCTGTGTCTTTATTCCTGTTTTACCCCTAGGTTCTTCATGACATTTTCTTTCTTAAATTCCATATATATGTGTTAGCATACGGTATTTGTCTTTCTCTTTCTGACTTACTTCACTCTGTATGACAGACCCTAGGTCTATCCACCTCATTACAAATAGCTCAGTTTCGTTTCTTTTTATGGCTGAGTAATATTCCATTGTATATATGTGCCACATCTTCTTTATCCATTCATCCAATGATGGACACTTAGATTGTTTTCATCTCCGGGCTATTGTAAGTAGAGCTGCAATGAACCTTTTGGTGCATGACTCTTTTTGAATTATGGTTCTCTCAGGGTATATGCCCAGTAGTGGGATTGCTGGGTCATATGGTAGTTCTATCTGTAGTTTTTTAAGGAACCTCCATACTGTTCTCCATAGTGGCTGTACCAATTCACATTCCCGCCAGCAGTGCAAGAGTGTTCCCTTTTCTCCATACCCTCTCCAGCATTTATTGTTTGTAGATTTTTGATGATGGCCATTCTGACTGGTGTGAGATGATATCTCATTGTAGTTTTGATTTGCATTTCTCTAATGGTTAGTGATGTTGAGCATCCTTTCATGTGTTTGTTGGCAATCTGTATATCTTCTGTGGAGAAATGTCTGTTTAGGTCTTCTGCCCATTTTTGGATTGGGTGGTTTGTTTTGGTTTTGTTATTGAGCTGCATGAGCTGCTTGTAAATTTTGAAGATTAATCCTTTGTCAGTTGCTTCATTTGCAAATATTTTCTCCCATTCTGAGGGTTGTCTTTTGGTCTTGTTTATGGTGTCCTTTGCTGTGCAAAAACTTTGAAGTTTCATTGGGTCCCATTTGTTTATTTTTGTTTTTATTTCCATTTTTCTAGGAGGTGGGTCAAAAAGGATCTTGCTGTGATTTAGGTCGTAGAGTGTTCTGCCTATGTTTTCCTCTAAGAGTTTGATACTTTCTGGCCTTACATTTAGGTCTTTAATCCATTTTGAGCTTATTTTTGTGTATGGTGTTAGGGAGTGATCTAATCTCATACTTTTACATGTCCCTGTCCAGTTTTCCCAGCACCACTTATTGAAGAGGCTGTCCTTTCTCCACTGTACATTCCTGCCTCCTTTATCAAAGATAAGGTGACCATATGTGCGTGGGTTTATCTCTGGACTTTCTATCCTGTTCCGTTGATCTATCTTTCTGTTTTTGTGCCAGTACCATACTGTCTTGATTACTGTAGCTTTGTAGTATAGTCTGCAGTCAGGGAGCCTGATTCCTCCAGCTCCCTTTTTCGTTCTCAAGATTGCTTTGGCTATTCAGGGTCTTTTGTGTTTCCATACAAATTGTGAAATTTTTTGTTCTAGTTCTGTGAAAAATGCCAGTGGTAGTTTGATAGGGATTGCATTGAATCTGTAGATTGCTTTGGGTAGTAGAGTCATTTTCACAATGTTGATTCTTCCAATCCAAGAACATGGTATATCTCTCCATCTATTTGTATCATCTTTAATTTCTTTCATCAGTGTCTTATAATTTTCTGCATACAGGTCTTTTGTCTCCTTAGGTAGGTTTATTCCTAGATATTTTTGTTGTTGTTGTTGCAGTGGTAAATGGGAGTTCTTGATTTCACTTTCAGATTTTTCATCATTAGTGTATAGGAATGCCAGAGATTTCTGTGCATTAATTTTGTATCCTGCTGCTTTACCAAATTCATTGATTAGTTCTAGTAGTTTTCTGGTAGCATCTTTAGGATTCTCTATGTATAGTATCATGTCATCTGCAAACAGTGACAGCTTTACTTCTTCTTTTCTGATTTGGATTCCTTTTATTTCCTTTTCTTCTCTGATTGTTGTGGCTAAAACTTCCAAAACTATGTTGAATAAGAGTGGTGAGAGTGGGCAGCCTTGTCTTGTTCCTGATCTTAGTGGAAATGGTTTCAGTTTTTCACAATTGAGGACGATGTTGGCTGTGGGTTTGTCATATATGGCGTTTATTATGTTGAGGAAAGTTCCCTCTATGCCTACTTTCTGCAGGGTTTTTATCACAAATGTGTGCTGAATTTTGTCGAAAGCTTTCTCTGCATCTATTGAGATGATCATATGGTTTTTCTCCTTCAATTTGTTAATATGGTGTATCACATTGATTGATTTGCGTATATTGAAGAATCCTTGCATTCCTGGAACTTGATCATGGTGTATGATCCTTTTAATGTGCTGTTGGATTCTGTTTGCTAGTATTTTGTTGAGGATTTTTGCATCTATGTTCATCAGTGATATTGGCCTATAGTTTTCTTTCTTTGTGACATCCTTGCCTGGTTTTGGTATCAGGGTGATGGTGGCCTTGTAGAATGAGTTTGGGAGTGTTCCTCCCTCGCTATATTTTGGAAGAGTTTGAGAAGGATAGGTGTTAGCTCTTCTCTAAATGTTTGATAGAATTTGCCTGTGAAGCCATCTGGTCCTGGGCTTTTGTTTGTTGGAAGATTTTTAATCACAGTTTCAATTTCAGTGCTTGTGATTGGTCTATTCATATTTTCTATTTCTTCCTGATTCAGTCTTGGCAGGTTGTGCATTTCTAAGAATTTGTCCATTTCTTCCAGGTTGTCCATTTTATTGGCATAGAGTTGCTTGTAGTAATCTCTCATGATCTTTTGTATTTCTGCAGTGTCAGTTGTTACTTCTCCTTTTTCATTTCTAATTCTATTGATTTGAGTCTTCTCTCTTTTTTCTTGATGAGTCTGGCTAATGGTTTATCAATTTTGTTTATCTTCTTAAAGAACCAGCTTTTAGTTTTATTGATCTTTGCTATCGTTTCCTTCATTTCTTTTTCATTTATTTCTGATCTGATATTTATGATTTCTTTTCTTCTGCTAACTTTGGGGTGTTTTGGTTCTTCTTTCTCTAATTGCTTTTGGTGCAAGGTCCAGTTGTTTATTCGAGATGTTTCCTGTTTCTTAAGGTGGGATTGTATTGCTATAAACTTCCCTCTTAGAACTGCTTTTGCTGCATCCCATAGGTTTTGGGTCGTCGTGTCTCTATTGTCATTTGTTTCTAGGTATTTTTTAATTTCCTCTTTGATTTCTTCAGTGATCACTTCATTATTAAGTAGTGTATTGTTTCGCCTCCATGTGTTTGTATTTTTTACAGATCTTTTCCTGTAATTGATATCTAGTCTCATAGCATTGTGGTCGGAAAAGATACTTGATACGATTTCAATTTTCTTATATTTACCAAGGTTTGATTTGTGACCCAAGATATGATCTATCCTGGAGAATGTTCCATGAGCACTTGAGAAAAATGTGTATTCTGTTGTTTTTGGATGGAATGTCCTATAAATATCAATTAAGTCCATCTTGTTTAATGTATCATTTAAAGCTTGCGTTTCCTTATTTATTTTCATTTTGGATGATCTGTCCATTGGTGAAAGTGGGGTATTAAAGTCCCCTACTATGAATGTGTTACTGTCGATTTCCCCTTTATGGCTGTTAGTATTTGCCTTATGTATTGAAGTGCCCCTATGTTGGGTGCATAAATATTTACAACTGTTTTATCTTCTTCTTGGATCGATCCCTTGATCATTATGTAGTGTCCTTCTTTGTCTCTTGTAATAGTCTTTATTTTAAAGTCTATTTTGTCTGATATGAGAATTGCTACTCCAGCTTTCTTTTGGTTTCCATTTGCATCGAATATCTTTTTCCATCCCCTTACTTTCAGTCTGTATGTGTCTCTAGGTCTGAAGTGGGTCTCTTGTAGACAGCATATATATGGGTCTTGTTTTTGTATCCATTCAGCCAATCTGTGTCTTTTGGTGGGAGCATTTAGTCCATTTACATTTAAGGTAATTACTGATATGTATGTTCCTATTCCCATTTTCTTAATTGTTTGCGGTTCGTTATTGTAGGTCTTTTCCTTCTGTTGTGTTTCTTGCCTAGAGAAGATCCTTTAGCATTTGTTGTAAAGCTGGTTTGGTGGTGCTGAACTCTCTCAGCTTCTGCTTGTCTGTAAACGTTTTAATTTCTCCATCAAATCTGAATGAGATCCTTGCTGGGTAGAGTAATCTTGGTTGCAGGTTTTTCTCCTTCATCACTTTAAATATGTCCTGCCAGTCCCTTCTGGCTTGCAGAGTTTCTGCTGAAAGATCATCTGTTAACCTTATGGGGATTCCCTTGTGTGTTATTTGTTGTTTTTCCCTTGCTGCTTTTAATATGTTTTCTTTGTATTTAATTTTTGACAGTTTGATTAGTATGTGTCTTGGCATATTTCTCCTTGGATTTATTCTGTATGGGACTCTCTGTGCCTCCTGGACTTGATTAACTGTTTCCTTTCCCATATTAGGGAAATTTTCAACTATAATCTCTTCAAATATTTTCTCAGTCCCTTTCTTTTTTTCTTCTTCTTCTGGAACCCCTGTAATTCGAATGTTGGTGCTTTTAATGTTGTCCCAGAGGTCTCTGAGACTGTCCTCCGTTCTTTTCATTCTTTTTCTTTCTTCTGCTCTGCAGTAGTTATTTCCACTATTTTATCTTCCACGTCACTTATCCGTTTTTCTGCCTCAGTTATTCTGCTATCTCATCTAGAGTATTTTTAATTTCATTTATTGTGTTGTTCATCATTGCTTGTTTCATCTTTAGTTCTTCTAGGTCCTTGTTAACTGTTTCTTGCATTTTGTCTATTTCCAAGATTTTGGATCATCTTTACTATCATTATTCTGAATTCTTTTTCAGGTAGACTGCCTATTTCCTCTTCATTTGTTAGGTCTGGTGGATTTTTATCTTGCTCCTTCACCTGCTGTGTGTTTTTCTGTCTTCTCATTTTGCTTATCTTACTGTTTGGGGTCTCCTTTTTGCAGGCTGTAGGTTCGTAGTTCCCGTTGTTTTTGGTGTCTGTCCCCAGTGGCTAAGGTTGGTTCAGTGGGTTGTGTAGGCTTCCTGGTGGAGGGGACTAGTGCCTGTGTTCTGGTGGATGAGGCTGGATCTTGTCTTTCTGGTGGGCAGGTCCATGTCTGGTGGTGTGTTTTGGGGTGTCCGTGGACTTATTATGATTTTAGGCAGCCTCTCTGCTAATGTTAGCCTCTCTGCTATTGTTCCTGTCTTGCTAGTTGTTTGGCATAGGGTGTACAGCAGTGTAGCTTGCTGGTCGTTGAGTGAAGCTGGGTGTTGGTGTTGAGATGGAGATCTCTGGGAGATTTTCGCCTTTTGATATTATGTGGAGCTGGGAGGTCTCTTGTGGACCAGTGTCCTGAAGTTGGCTCTCCCACCTCAGAGGCACAGCCCTGATGCCTGGCTGCAGCACCAAGAGCCTTTGATCCAAAAAGAGGAAATGGGGAAAAAATCATAAATCTTGCTCTCAAAGTCCACCTCCTCAATTTGGGATGATTCGTTGTCTATTCATGTATTCCACAGATGCAGGGTACGTCAAGTTGATTCTGGAGCTTTAATCTGCTGCTCCTGAGGCTGCTGGGAGAGATTTTCCTTTCTCTTCTTTGTTCGCACAGCTCCCGGGTCTCAGCTTTGGATTTGGCCCCGCCTCTAAGTGTAGGTCCCCGGAGGGCGTCTGTTCTTCGCTCAGGACGGGGTTAAAGGAGCAGGCACTTCGGAGACTCTGGCGCACTCAGGCCGGAGGGAGGGAGGGGCATGGAGTGTGGGGCGAGCCTGTGGTGGCAGAGGCCGGCATGACGTTGCACCAGCCCGAGGCACGCCGTGCGCTCTCCCGGGGAAGCCGCCCCTGGATCCCGGGACCCCGGCAGTGGCGGGCTGCATAGGCTTCCCGGAAATGGGGTGTGGACAGTGACCTGCGCTCGCACACAGGCCTCTTGGCGGCAGAAGCAGCAGCCCCAGCGTCCCACGCCCGTCTCTGGGGTCCGTGCTTTTAGCCACGGCTCGCGCCCATCTATGGAGCTCCTTTAAGCAGCGCTCTTAATCCCCTCTCCTCGCGCACCAGGAAACAAAGAGGGAAGAAAAAGTCTCTTGCCTCTTCAGCAGATCCAGACTTTTTCCCGTACTCCCTCCTGGCTAGCCGTGCTGCACTAACCCCGTGCAGGCTGTGTTCACGACGCCAACCCCAGTCCTCTCCCTGCTCTCCGACTGAAGCCTGAGCCTCAGCTCCCAGCCCCGCCCGCCCCAGCGGGTGAGCAGACAAGCCTCTCGGGCTGGTGAGTGCTGGTCGGCACCGATCCTCTGTGTGGAAATCTCTCCGCTTTGCCCTCTGCACCCCTGTTGCTGCGCTCTCCTCTGTGGCTCCGAAGCTTCCCCCCTCCGCCTCCCGCAGTCTCTGCCTGCGAAGGGGCTCCTAGTGTGTGGAAACCTTTCCTCCTTCACGGCTCCCTCCCAGAGGTGCAGGTCCCGTCTCTATGCTTTTGTCTCTGTTTTTTCTTTTTCCTTTTGCCCTACCCAGGTACGTGGGGAGTTTCTTGCCTTTTGGGAGGTCTGAGGTCTTCTGCCAGTGTTCAGTAGGTGTTCTGTAGGAGTTGTTCCACGTGTAGATGTATTTCTGGTGTATCTGTGGGGAGGAAGGTGATCTCCATGTCTTACTCTTCCGCCATCTTCCCCGGAAGTCCAACATCCTTGTCTTATTCCTGATCTTAGAGGAAATGCTTTCAGTTTTTCACCATTGAGAATGATATTTGCTGGGGGTTTGTCGTATATGGCCTTTATTATGTTGAGGTAGGTTCCCTCTGTGCCTACTTTCTGGAGAGTTTTTATCATAAATGGGTGTTGAATTTTGTCAAAAGCTTTTTCTGCATCTATTGAGATGATCATATGGTTTCTCTCCTTCAGTTTGTTAGTATGGTGTATCATATTGATTGATTTGCGTATATTGAAGAATCCTTGCATCCCTGGGATAAATCCCACTTGATCATGGTGTATGATCCTTTTAATGTGCTGTTGGATTCTGTTTGCTAGTATTTTGTTGAGGATTTTTGCATTTATATTCATCAGTGATATTGGTCTGTAATTTTCTTTTTCTGTAGTATCTTTGTCTGGTTTTGGTATCAGGGTGATGGTGGCCTCATAGAATGAGTTTGGGAGTGTTCCTTCCTCTGCAATTTTTTGGAAGAGTTTGAGAAGGATGGGTTTTACCTCTTCTCTAAATGTTTGATAGAATTCACCTGTGAAGCCATCTAGTCCTGGACTTTTGTTTGTTGGAAGATTTTAAATCACAGTTTAAATTTCATTACTTGTGATTGGTCTGTTCATATTTTCTATTTCTTCCTGGTTCAGTCTTGGACGGTTATACCTTTCTAAGAATTTTTCCATTTCTTCCAGGTTGTCCATTTTATTGGCATAGAGTTGCTTGTAGTAGTCTCTTAGGATGCTTTGTATTTCTGCGGTGTCTGTTGTAACTTCTCCTTTCTCATTTCTAATTTGATTGATTTGAGTCCTCTCCACCTTTTTCTTGATGAGTCTGGCTAATGGTTTATCAATTTTGTTTATCTTCTCAAAGAACCAGCTTTTAGTTTTATTGATCTTTGCTATTGTTTTCTTAGTTTCTATTTCATTTATTTCTGCTCTGATCTTTATGATTTCTTTCCTTCTGCTAACTTTGGGTTTTGTTTGTTCTTCTTCCTCTAGTTCCTTTAGGTGTAAGGTTAGATTGTTTATTTGAGATTTTTCTTGTTTCTTGAGGTAGGCTTGTATTGTTATAAACTTCCCTCTTAGAACTGCTTTTGCTGCATCCCATAGGTTTTGGATCATTGTGTTTTCATTGTCATTTGTCTCTAGGTATTTTTTGATTTCCTGTTTGATTTCTTCAGTGATCTCGGTTATTTAGTAACGTGTTGTTAAGCCTCCATGTGTTTGTGTTTTTTACGTTTTTTTCCCTGTAATTGATTTCTAATCTCATAGCGTTGTGGTCAGAAAAGATGCTTGATATTATCTCAATTTTCTTAAATTTACTGAGGCTTGATTTGTGACCCAAGATGTGATCTATCCTGGAGCATGTTCCATGCGCACTTGAGAAGAAAGTGTAATCTGCTGTTTTTGGATGGAATGTCCTATAAATATCAATTAAATCTATCTGGTCTATTGTGTCATTTAAAGCTTATGTTTCCTTAATAATTTTCTTATTGGATGATCTGTCCATTGGTGTAAGTGTGGTGTTAAAGTCCCCCACTATTTTTGTGTTACTGTCGATTTCCTCTTTTATAGCTGTTAGCAGAGGTGCTCCTATGATGGGTGTATATATATATTTATAATTGTTATATCTTCTTCTTGGATTGATCCCTTGATCTTTATGTAGTGTCCTTCCTTGTCTCTTGTAACATTCTTTATTTTAAAGTCTATTTTATCTGATATGAGAATTGCTACTCCAGCTTTCTTTTGATTTCCATTTGCATGGAGTATCTTTTTCCATCCCCTCACTTTCAGTCTGAATGTGTCCCTAGTTCTAAAGTGGGTCTCTTGTAGACAGCGTATATATGGGTCTTGTTTTTGTACCCATTCAGCAAGCCTGTGTCTTTTGGTTGGAGCATTTAATCCATTCACATTTAAGGTAATTATCGATATGTATGTTCCTACAACCATTTTCTTAATTGTTTTGGGTTTGTTTTTGTAGGTCCTTTTCTTCTTTTGTGTTTCCCACTTAGAGAAGATCCTTTAGCATTTGTTGTAGAACTGGTTTGGTGGTGCTGAATTCTCTTAGCTTTTGCTTGTCTGTAAAGCTTTAGATTTCTCCATCAAATCTGAATGAGATCCTTGCCGGGTAGAGTAATCTTAGTTGTAGGTTCTTCCCTTTCATCACTTTAAGTATATCATGCCACTCCTTCTGGCTCATAGAGTTTCTGCTGAGAAATCAGTTGTTAACCTTATGGGAGTTCCCTTGTATGTTATTTGTCATTTTTCCCTTGCTGCTTTCAATAATTTTTCTTTGTCTTAATTTTTGCCAATTTGATTACTATGTGGCTCAGCGTGTTTCTCCTTGGGTTTATCCTGTATGGGGCTCGCTGCGCTTCCTGGACTTGGGTGGCTATTTCCTTTCCCATGTTAGGGAAGTTTTCAACTATAATCTCTTCAAATATTTTCTCTGGTCCTTCCTCTCTCTCTTCTCCTTCTGGGACCCCTATAATGCGAATGTTGTTGCATTTAATGTTGTCCCAGAGGTCTCTTAGGCTGTCTTAATTTCTTTTCATTCTTTTTTTCTTTATTCTGTTCCACAGCAGTCACCATTCTGTCTTCCAGGACACTTATCTATTCTTCTGCCTCAGTTATTCTGTGATCGTTTCCTTCTAGTGTAGTTTTCATTTCAGTTATTGTATTGTTCATCTCTGTTTGTTTGTTCTTTAATTCTTCTAGGTCTTTGTTAAACATTTCTTGCATCTTCTTGATCTTTGCTTCCATTCTTTTTCTGAGGCCCTGGATCATCTTCACTATCATTATTCTGAATTCTTTTTCTGGAAGGTTGCCTATCTCCATTTCATTTAGTTGTTTTTCTGGGGTTTTATCTTGTTCCTTCATCTGATGCACAGCCCTCTCCCTTTTCATCTTGTCTGTCTTTCTGTGAATGTGTTTTTTTCTCACAGGCTGCAGGATTGTAGTTCTTCTTGCTTCTGCTGTCTGCCCTCTGGTGGATGAGGCTCTCTAAGAGGACTGAGCAAGTTTCCTGATGGGAGGGACTGGTGGTGGGTATAGCTGGCTGTTGCTCTGGTGGGCACAGCTCAATAAAACTTTAATCCACTTGTCTGCTGATGGGTGGAGCTGGGTTCCCTCCCTGTTGGTTGGCTGGACTGAGGCCTCCCAACACTGGAGCTTACCCAGGCTCTTTGGTGGGGCTAGTGGCAGACTCTGGGAGGGCTCATGCCAAGCAGTACTTCCCAGAACTTCTGCTGCCAGTGTCGTTGTCCCTTGGTGAGCCATAGCTGCCCCCTGCCTCTGCAGCAGACCCTCCAACACTAGCAGGTACGTCTGGTTCAGTCTCCTATGGGGTCACTGCTCCTTCCCCTGGGTCCCAATGTGCACACTACTTTGTGTGTGTCCTCCAAGAGTGGAGTTTCTGTTTCCCCCAGTCCTGTCGAAGTCCTGCAGTCAAATCCCGGTAGCCTTCAAAGTCTGATTCTCTAGGAATTCCTCCTCCCATTGCTGGAACCCCAGGTTGGGAAGCCTGACGTGGGGCTCAGAACCTTCACTCCATAGGTGGACTTCTGTGGTATAAGTGTTCTCCAGTCTGTGAGTCACCCACCCAGCAGTTATGGGATTTGATATTGTGTTTGCACCCCTCCTACCATCTCAATGTGGTTCTCCTTTGTCTTTGGACATGGGGTATCTTTTTTGGTGAGTTCCAGTGTCTTCCTGTTGATGATTGTTCAGCAGTTAGTTGTGATTCCAGTGCTCTCTCAAGAAGTAGTGAGAGCACATCCTTCTACTTTGCCGTCTTGAACCAATCTCATCATGAATGATTTTTATTTTCTTATTTTTGAGGGTTGATTTTCTAAACAAACACATTAATTTTGTAATAAGAAAGAGTCATTATTAGGAAGACTCTCCTAGTATCAGGAAGACAAATAGTTTATCCCCACATCGATTTTGATCAAACAACAGTTGCTTCCTGAGATACATTGCTAAGAAGGAGGCGGAAATGGTGACCAGGCTCCCATGGTGTGTGCCCTGCTCGATGACACCTCCATGGATCCTGGGAAGATGCAGTAGCCACCTTGCTCTAGCCCGAGACGTGGAGGTGCTGGGGTTTATCGCTGTTGCCTTGTGTGTTTGACTTGACTGGGGAGAGACATGGCCAGGATCAAGCTCCAGGTTCCCACCTGGGCAAGTCTAGGGAGGAAGGGCTCTTGGTATCATGCCGTTGTGGACATGCACCCTGCACTTCACACATGGAAACGGACAGCCTAGCCACCTCCCGCACCCACATACATGCTTGGAGGATAAAGACAATGCATGTCTCTCCTGTGCCTTAAATCACAGAATCAGAAGATCGTCGAGCTGAAGAGGACATAAGGGATCATTTTTTTGAAAAATTTCCTTTTTTTTTCTTTTTACAGAAGAGAAAACTGAGGCCCAAATATTCAAGATATTTTAATTTGCATAGGGGAAATGTTATTTCTCCCATAATCCTGAAGGATACCATCAGGGCTCCTGGAACAGTAGGACAGCTTGGTGCACCAGACTCAGAGCAAGGAAACTACGGTCCTCCCACACCCCTCTTACATTGGCCAGTATTCCTCACTGAGTCACAGTTTCCACATCAATTAAGTGGGGATCATTCCACCTGCTCTGCCAACCCCCTGGGATTGTTGTGAGGCTCACATGATATGAGGTACAAAGGGGGAAAACATTTGCAATATACATGAGAGATTACTAAAATCTCTGAGACATGAAAGTTCTTAAAATAGAAAAAGATTAACTTCTCAAGAGAAAAAGGACAAGGACACGAAGACTATTCATAGAACAACAAATGACCAGCAGCAACAAGATGAGATTCAGCCTCATTCATAATAAAAGCAAAGTAAAGCATGAGTGAGTTATCTTGTTCACCTATAAAACTGGCACAAGCAAGTGATGAGAGCTAGAGTTGGCAAAGATGTGGGGAAATAAGCCCTTACCGAGGGGGAGGAGGGATAGTAAGTGGATAGAATCCTTTAGATTAACATGGTTATATGTACGAAAAGCATGAGATTCTGTAATCCTATTTCTGGAAGTTTATCCTAAGGAAATAATTGGATAAATGTTCAAAGAGACAAGGAAGTTCCTCACTATGATATTTTTGAAGATGGGACTTACTAAATTAATTACGGTACCTCTGCATAACAGGATTGTGTGGCCCCATAAAAAATGATGATGTAAATCTAAAGTCCCTGACATGGAATTATATCCACAGTCTGTCAAGTAAAAACAAAGTTGGTTACAGTTATATTTCTGCATGATAGGATTTTGTTTTTACAGTGAGCATGTATTGCTTTAATAAAAATATGTATTTTATTTTGAATAGACAAATATGAATAGGCATATTAAAATGCTTGGAAGTAATATATAATATTAGTGACTGCTAGCTCTGAGTGGGAGATTATGATTTGCCTTTATCTTATATTTCCTATAATTTAAATTTTTATATGAATATTAATTTTATAATCAGAAGAAAATCTTGGAGAAAGCAACATTTCCCCACAAGGTGTGGTTGCCAAATCATTTCTAAAGCAACTCTTTACTCATTGTCATTCCCAGTTTCCTAAAGAGCCACAATTTGCTTTCCTAGAGTTGACTTCTGCTAGAGGGATGATCCCTGTCCTGGACTCATGTTTTCGGCAGAGCCCCCAGCCCCAGCCCATCCCAGTGATGGGAAAAGCCATGGCGCTTACGCACTTTGGGAAGAGAAATGTAGTGAGGCAAGAGAGGCGTCTTACCCTCGTGAGGAGTGTGCTTGGCACCAGCAGACCTCGGGAAGCGGTGCCTGTCGGCTCCGAGTCAGGGAGCACGTGAAGTCAGGTGTATGGGAGCGGAGGAGGTTACCAACAAGTGACATGGTGACAGGAGGCTCGTGGCAGGGGACAGTTGACATTTGCTGCCAGAGGGCAGGGCAGTGGCCCTTACAGCCCCACCTGGAGGGAGCGTAAGGGACAGGTGGGCGTGGGGTGAGAGTGCCATGGAATGGAGGGAGTGTTACTTGCCGAGGCACCTGGTGTGAGACGTCTTGAAACTGTCTGGTAAGGAAACGTTTACTGACCCTACTTGAGGGGACCTAGGCCCCAGATGGGCTTGGGTCCAGGTCTGAGACATTGAGAAAGCTCCTCGGCACGGCCAAGAGAAGAGGAACTTAGGCTCCCTGGTTGGAGGGTGGTGAGGGGAATCTGGAAGCAGAGGGGGAGTAACATGGAGGAAGGTGATACCCTGCCCTGCCCTCCCATCCTCGTAAGATTCCCACAAACCGTGGAACGCTCAGTGCGGCTGGGTTTCTTGTGGAAAGCAGGCAAGGACTGGAGTTTTGCATTGAAGCCTACAGGTGCGTAAACTAAGGTGGCACTGATGTGCCTCGCCTGGCTCCTTCTTGAGCTCCCTGCATTTCCCCTTTTAGCACCAACCACAAAGGTCAAAGGTATGGAATTCATCAGTTAGTTGCACAGTCTATGTTTCACGTCCGTTCGGTTCACCACTTGGCTCCCACTGCCTGTCACAGGCCTGAGCGCATCCGCAGGGGCCTCTATTTTGGGTGAGGTGGGTAAAGAGTGTGTTAATCGACCTGGAGTCTGGAGGCTGTGGTGACTGGACGAGCAGGGACAGGCCCACTTCTCTGCCGAGACCACCGTGGGCAGATGGCAGTTGTAGACCAGAGGCCCCTCTCCCATCCCCCCAGGATGAAACATAAGATGTCCCCTTCCCTGAGTCTAGGGCAGGTTTGAGGATACAGGAAGGAGGGGCAACAGGCAGCATCCTGAGTTGACTGTTTACCAAACAACACTAAAAAATTCTGGAAGCCGCTCAGTTACTGTGCAGGTGACAAATTTAGTTTTCTCCTCTTTGGTGGAAGTGGAGGTTTGTAAACGAAGGTAAAACCTGTTAAAGAGGAAGAATGGCAATTACATCCTTTCTTTCTCCTGTAGTCTGGGAGGTCGGTACCTGCTTCACAAGGGCAGTCTTGCAGGTGAACAGCGTTGGCCAAGGGCTGCCACAAAGTGGGGTGTGCCCGGCGTCCACATCCCTCCCACCCACGTTACTGTGAGGGTAGAATAAATATTGTGACACATCGCAGCCCAATTCATCCTTTTTAGGGCATATTGGTGTGTCCTCCTGGTGAGAATGGTAAAATCAGAGAAAGGAGGGACCCAAGGGGACCTAGGAGATCAGAGACCCGTTTCTCAGATGAGGAAACTGAGGCCTGGTGAAGGGAAAAGATGAGCCGAAGTCTCAGGTCAAGGCCTCCCAGCTCGCTCCCTCTTACCCCCTGCCCCCTCGGAGTGCAGCAGACACCACTTCGGGCCCTGGCAGCTCAAATGTTTGGCAGAAACTGCTTGCGTTCTTTATTCTGCCCCCTGTACCTCCCCTCCCCCTCCCCCTCCCCGCCCATGTTAGAGTATAGTCACAATGTTGGGGACAACCCTGCCACCTGCTTTTCCCCAAGGCCTCGGGGAAGGTGTCTACCTCCTAAGGAAGGGGCTGGTCAGTTAGGGGCGAGGACGCCCCAGCCCTCCTAGATTTGGGAATAAGGTCTCTAACTGTGGAGTCGCATAGTGTCAGGGTCGGAAGGAACTGAAGGGATGGTCTAACAGTAGTTCCTAATCAGGGACCTTCCTCAAAATGGCCTGGAGAGCCTTTGGAAAGCCCACACACCCAAGTCTAGCCCCCAGAGATTCTGACTTCACGGGGTTTGGGTTAGGAAACCTCGTCTAGTTCAATGACTGTAATTTACGAGAAGTGTTTGAGCATCGCTGGCCCTGAGGCTTCAGCTTCAGTCACTGCTATATGAGATTCTCCTTAATGCTCGTTCCCTCCAGAAACCCCCCCAACACCCCCCCCCAAACCTGCTAACTGCGTCCTCTTCCTTTCGGTCACTATTTGGGGAGTATCTGTGTGCTCTCAAATCCACAGAATTCTATCGTTCCTTTTTTTTTTTTTTCCCACACCCCCTGGAGCTCTGAATGGTTAGTTCTCAGCTGCGGGTGTACATAAGTATCCGGGGTGCACTAGATGGGGGAGCCTCACAGATGGCACCCAAACCTAGAGATTCCATTGGTCTGGGGCAGGGGCGGGACTAGGCCCTTTTTTTTTTTTTCATTCTCCCCTCAGCTTTTTTTTTTTTTTTTTTTTTGACAGTATGAGGGCCTCTCACTGTTGTGGCCTCTCCCGTTGCGGAGCACAGGCTCCGGACGCGCAGGCCCAGCGGCCATGGCTCACGGGCCCAGCCGCTCCGCGGTATGTGAGATCTTCCCGGACCACGGCACGAACCCGCGTGCCCTTCATCGGCAGGCGGACTCTCAACCACTGCGCCACCAGGGAAGCCCTCCCCTCAGCTTTTCATTTGAACATTTTCAAACCTACTGAACACAGATTTACCCTTTCCCTAGGGTCACCTATTGTTACATTTTGCTGTATTTACTTATCTGTGTGCATACATTTCTTTTTTTTTTTTTGGCTACACCATTTGAAATTCATTGTATAAGATGCTATCTCCCTAAATATTTCAGTATGAAACATCTAGAAATAAGGTCAATTTTCTACATAGCTACAATTCCATTTTTACACCTAAGAAAAATAACAGTAATTCTGTCCTCAATTTGTCCCCTTTTCAGGTTTGTTCTTTCTTGTTTCCCTCCCTTCTGCTCTCTTTTCCAATCTAGGATCTAACCAAGGTTCATGTGTTACATTTGGTTCTATCTTTGTCATCTCTTTTCACCTAAAACATTTTAAAAAAATAACATTGATTCATTTTGAACTATCTAGGCCAGTTTTCTTAAAGAATGTCCTACATTCTAGATTTGACTGATGGCTTCTTCATGGTGTCACTGACTTGTTCTCTCTACTTTCTGAGTTTGTGGACAGAGGCTTGAATAGACACAGGTTAAACATCTGGCAAGACTATTTCACAGGGGTTGTTGTGTAGTGCATCCTGCATCATCCTTGTTAGGATGGCAGGCTGTCCATTATTGGTGGTGCTGTTTCCTCACCTGGTTAAAATAGTGAATATCTTCCTCCCTAAAACGCTTTCACCCAGTGGTTTTAGCGTCGTGGATGATCCTTGCCTGGACTGTTGATTATATCAGGGGTGGCGAAATGATAATGCTCCTCATTTTCTTATTCTGTCTACACTTACTAGTGGCGTTCTTCTGTAAAGAGGAAGAGCTTTCCTTCCTTGCTGCCCCCGCCCCGACCCTGTCTCACCCTAGGACTCACAAATTATTTCTTATTCAGTGTGTTGATATTTAAATACAGTCATTCTTTCAGATGCTCAAATTGATTCAGATAAACAGGTCCAGTTCAAATTAACATTATGGGGTTTTTCTAACCTTCTTTTATTTTATACTTGTGTCTTTTTTTTTCTCTTAGAGCGAAAATTTTGGTTCTTGTAAGATGAATTTATTTATTTGCACTATCTAAAAATAAATAAGTTGTTTCACATTTTAATCCAGAGTACAACTAATAATTAACCTACTGGGAAATGTTCCCAATTTCTTTGTACTTCTCTCTCCGCTTTGAATACATCTCATGAAGAATGTACAGGCTACTTTTCAAAATTCACAAGAAGTAACTCTTTTCTAAGTGTCGTTATATTATTAATTTGATATGCATTAGGTTTATTTGTGCTTTTTTTTTTTTTTTTTTTTTTTGCAGTATGTGGGCCTCTCACTGTTGTGGCCTCTCCCGTTGCGGAGCACAGGCTCCGGACGCACAGGCCCAGCGGCCATGGCTCACGGGCCCAGCCGCTCCGCGGCATGTGGGATCTTCCCAGACCGGGGCACGAACCCATTTTCCCTGCATTGGCAGGCAGACTCTCAACCACTGTGCCACCAGGGAAGCCCTATTTGTGCTTTTTTAAATTTAATTTTAGGAATTGCTTTTTTCCTTCCTTTTTCTTAAAATTTATTTTTGAATAAGCCATTTACATGGTTCAAAAGTCAAAACCATGTAAGAAGGCATTCACTCTCTATGGGGAACCATTTGCTTAGTTTCTGGTTTACCTTTCTTATGCTTCTTTTTTCAAAAATGAGCAAATATGTATAGATATTCTTATATCTTCTTTCTTACATGGAAGTTAGCATTCTGTATACACTGTTCTGGGCCTTTCTTTTTTCACAAACAGTATATCCTAGAAATGACTCCATCTCAGCTTTTAGAGATCATTCTAATTCTTTTTCATGGCAGGCTCACCATATAGCCACATATTCTGTCATGGGGGTAGAGCATAATGTATTCAGTAAGTTTTCTACTGCTCCATACTTGGGCTACTTTCAATCTTTTGCTATTATGATAGCGCCACTATAAATAACCTGGCACTTACAGCGTTTTGGTATTTGTGGACTTACATCTTAGGGGTTGACTCCTAGAAGTGGTTTTGCTGGGTCAAAGGGAAATTGCATATTTAGTTAGTTTTTTTTCTAAATTCCCCTCCATAGCAGTTGCTATGCAATTTTTCACCCACTAGAAAAGTATGAGAGTGTGTATTTCATCACAGCTTGCCAACAGAATGTTTTGCCCAGCATTTGGTTTTGTTCCAATCTAATTAACGAGAAAGTGTGGTTTCAATATGCATTTCTCTTAAAATAATGATGAGCATTTTTTTCACATGTTTAAAGACCACCTGTGTATCTTTTTATGTGAGTTTTCTGCTTGTTTATTTGCTACTTGTTTCCATCTGAGGGTTTTTTTAAATCCTTCTCAATGTTTAAGAATTATTTATATATTAAAGACATTGGTCCTTTGTGATGCAAATTACAGATATTTTCTCCCAATTTGCCATTTTGTCTTTTGCTCTAATTTTTTTGTTTTTTGCCATGAAGTTCTTTTTAATTGCTATGATGTTGTCTTTATTTTTTTTTACAGTTCTAAATTTTGAGTCATAGTTGGCCTCTCCCACTCCCAGATTAGAAAGGAATTCACCCATGTTTTCTTTTAGTACTTGTTTCATTTCTTTACATTTGGGCCTGATACATTTGTTATTAAATGTGGTATGTGTGTGGTATGAGGCATGGATCCAAATTTATCTTTTTCCAACTGGCCATCCAGTTGTCACTCTACCACTTATTAGAGTCTATCTTTGCCCTGATGACTTGAGATGCCCCCTTCATTTTGAATCAAATTTCCATATGTATTTGGGCCTTTTCCTGGCCTTTCTAGTATGTTCCTTTGGTGAGTCTCTCTCTTCATGCATCAGTACAACATTCTGCATTATGTAGACTTTACTGTGTATGTTTTAATATCTGGTAGGATGTCCTGCCTGTGACTTTTCTTTTTTCTCGGTTTTCTTTATTGTGCATGCATGAAATTTAGAATTAACTATTTAGCTCCAGAAAAAAATAAAGTTGGTATTTTTATTGAGATTACATTAAATTCATATATTAATCTGGGTATAATTGGCATCTTTATGATGTAAATCATCCTTTCCAATAGCAAGGAAAACCTATGTTTTTGTCTTTCCATATTATTTTAAGGTTTTGCACGTATCTTAAGTTTATTCTTTAGTATTTTATCTTATTTTTTGCTAATGGAGTCTTTTCTTCCATAGGAGGTCATATCTTTCAGTTGATTATGCAAATTTTTTAAACAGCTCCTCGGGTGATTCTAAGGTATAGCCAAATTTGAAAAGCACAACTTTATTTATTTTTTTATTGAGGTATAGTTGATTTATTGTGTTAGTTTCAGATGTATAGCAAAGTGATCCAGATATACACACACACATATGTATATACTTTTTCAGATTCTTTTCCATTATAGGTTATTACAAGATATTGAATATAGTTCCCTGCACTATATTGTAGGACCTTGTTGTTTATCTGTTTTATATAGAGAGTTGTGTATCTGTTCATCCCAATTGCCTAATTTATCCCTCCCCACACTTTCCCCTTTGGTAATCATAGGTTTGTTTTCTATGTATGTGAGTCTTTTTCTGTTTTGTCAATAAGTTCATTGGTATTACCATTTTTTTTAGATTCCACACATAAGTGATATATGATATTTGTCTTTATCTGACTTACTTCACTTAGTATGATAATCTCTAGGTCCATCCATTTTGATGCAAATGGCATTATTTCATTCTTTTTTTATGGCTAATGGTCTATTTTGCATATATATACCACATCTTCTTTATTCATTCATCTGTCTTTGGACACTTAGGTTGCTTCCAAGACCTGGCTATTGTAAATAGTGCTGCTGTGAACATTGGGGAGCATGTATCTTTTTGACCTACAGTTTTCATCTTTTCTGGATATATGTCCAGAAGTGGGATTGCTGGATCATATGGTAACTCTATTTTTAGTTTTTTAAGGAACCTCCATACTGTTCTCCATAGTGGCTGCACCAATTTACATTCCTACCAACAGTGTAAGAGGGTTCCCTTTTCTCCACACCCTCTCCAGCATTTGTTATTTGAAGACTTTTTGATGGTGGTGGTTCTGACTGGTGCAAGGTGATATCTTATTGTAGTTCTGATTTGCATTTCTCTAATAATTAGTGATGTTGAGCATCTTTTCATGTGCCTGTTGGCCATCTTCGTGTCTTCTTTGGAGAAATGTCTATTTAGCTTTTCTGCCTGTTTTTTATTATTTTTTTTTGCGGTACGCGTGCCTCTCACTGCCGTGGCCTCTCCCGTTGCAGAGCACAGGCTCCGGACGCGCAGGCTCAGTGGCCATGGCTCACGGGCCCAGCCGCTCTGTGGCATGTGGGATCCTCCTGGACCGGGGCACGAACCCCCGTCCCCTGCATCGGCAGGCGGACTCTCAGCCACTGCGCCACCAGGGAAGCCCTCTGCCTGTTTTTTGATTGGGTGGGTTGTTTGTTTGGTTTTTTATTTTTGGCTGCGTTGGGTCTTCGTTGCTGCACGCAGGCTTTCTCGAGTTGCAGGGAGTGGAGGCTGCTCTTCGTTGTGGTGCACGGGCTTCTCATTGCGGTGGCTTCTCTCATGAAGGAGCATGGGCTCTAGGCACGTGGGCTCAGTAGTCGTGGCACACAGGCTCAGTAGTTGTGGCTCACGGGCTCTAGAGCGCAGGCTCAGTAGTTGCGGCGCATGGGCTTAGTTGCTCCACAGCACGTAGGATCTTCCCGGACCAGGGATCGAACCCATGTCCCCTGCACTGGCAGGCAGATTCTTAACCACTGCCCCCGGTTGTTTGTTTTCTTGATATTGAGCCGTATGAGCTGTTTGTATATTTTGGAAATTAAGCTCTTGTCAGTTGCATTTTTTGCAAATATTTTCTCCCATTCTATAGGTTGTATTTTTGTTTATGGTTTCCTTTGCTGTGCAAAAGCTTATAAGTTTGATTAGGTCCCATTTGTTTATTTTTGCTTTTATTTCTTTTGCCTTGGGAGACTGACCTAAGAAAACATTGCTACAGTTTATGTCAGAATGTTTTGCCTATGTTCTCTTCTAGGAATTTTATGGTGTCATGTCTTATATTTAAGTCTTTAAGCCATTCCTAGTTTATTTTTGTATATGGTGTGAGGCAGTGTTCTAACTTCATTGATTTATATGTGGCTGTCCAGCTTTCCCAGTATCACTTGCTGAAGAGACTGTCTTTTCTCCATTACATATTCTTGCTTCCTTTGTTGAAGATTAATCGACTCTAGGTACGTGGGTTTATTTCTGGGCTCTCTGTTCTGTTCTATTGATCCAAATGTCTGTTTTTGTGCCAATATCACACTGTTTTGATTACTGTAGCTTTGTAGTATTGTCTGAAGTCTGGGAGGGTTATGCCTCCAGCTTTGTTTTTTTTTTCCTCAGGATTTCCTTGGCAATTCTGGATCTTTTGTGGTTCCATATAAATTAGGATTATTTGTTCTAGTTCTGTGAAAAATGTCATGGGTAATTTGATAGGGATCACAATAAATCCATAGATTGCTTTGGGTAGTATGGCCATTTTAAGAATATTAATTCTTCCAATCCAAGAGCATGAGATAGCTTTCCATTTCTTTGAATCATCTTTAGTTTTCTTTATTAATGTTTTATAGTTCTCAGCATATAAGTCTTTCACCTCCTTGGTCAGGTTTATTCCCAGGTATTTTTTTTTTTTTGGATGAAGTTTTAAAAGGGATTGTTTTTTCACGTTCTCTTTCTGATATTTCATTGTTAGTGTAAAGAAATGCAACAGATTTCTGTATGTTAATCTTGTATTCTGCTTCCTTGCTGAATTCGTTATCAGTTCTAATAGTTTTGTGTGGAGTCTTTAGGGTTTTCTATGTAGAGTTACCATGTCATCTCCATGTTTTACCTATTCCCTTCCAATTTGGATACCTTTTATTTCTTTTTCTTGTCTAATTGCTGTAGCTAGGACTTCCCATACTATGTTAAATAGAAGTGGTCAGAGTGGGCATCCTTGTCTTCTTCCAGATTTTAGCAGGAAGGCTTTCAGCTTTTCACTATTGAGTATTATGTTGGCTGTGGGTTTGTCATAAATAGTTTTTATTATGTTGAGATTTGTTCCCTCTATAACCACTTTGGTGAGAGTTTTTATCATGAATGGATGTTGAATTTTATCAAATGCTTTTTCTGCATCTATTGAGATGATCATGTGGCTTTTGTCTTTTTTTTTTTTTTTTTGGTTGACACGGTGTATCACATTGATTTGTGTATATTGAGCCATCCTTGTGACCCTAGGATGAATCCAACTTTATCATGGTGCGTGATCACTTTTATGTGTTGTTGGATTCAGTTTGCTAATATTTTGTTGAGGATTTTTGCGTCTATTTTCATCAAAGAATTGTCCTGTAATTTTCTTTTTTGGTAGTGTCTTTGTCTGGTTTTGTATCAGGGTGATGGTGGCTTCATAAAATGACTTTGGGAGTGTTCCCTCCTCTTCAATCTTCTGGAAGAGTTTGAGAAGGATCAATATAAGTTCCTCCTTGTATGTTTGGTAGAATCCCCCAGTGAAGCAGTACAGTCCTAGACTTTTGTTTGCAGGGAGTTTTTTAAATTACAGATTCTATTTCACTTCTGGTGGTTGGTCTGTTCAATTTCTTCTTGATTCAGTTTTGGCAGCCTGTATGTTTCTAGAAACTTACCCATTTCTAGGTTGTCCAATTTGTTGGCATATAATTGTTCATAGTATTCTCTTACTTTTTTTTTTTTTTTTTTGTATTCCTGCCGTATTGGTCATTATTTCTCCTCTTTCTTATTTTGTTTATTTGGGTCATTTCTCTTGAAAAGCATGACTTGAAATGAAAATTCAGTGTTATCCTTCAATTTAAAGGTTATGGCTTAAATATTAATCAACTACCACACCTCAAATTGGCCACCTTTCTTCCAAGTTCTCTATTATTATGGAACCATTTGTTCTCTACTTCCTCCCAGTGGTGACCTCCTGGTGATCTTTGATCTTTACCTTCCACATCCACATGCACCTGGTGGACTAGTTTGCTTGTCTCCTTCTCTGTGGCATTGCTCAGATGCATACGTTTTTCTTCATTCCTGTCCTCAAATACCCTGGCAAAGCCCTGGGTCATGCCTGCTGTTTATAAACTCCTTTCCTTGGAATGCCTGTCTTCTCCTGTCCCTCTCAAAGCATTCTTCCCTGCTTCTATCATGTTGCTCCAAGCTCCCAACCACACGGGCCCATCAATCTTCTGAATCATCTTCAGACTTCGGACAGCAGCTGCAGCTGCCGCATCTCAGGTATGGGACTCGTCTCTTCTTTGCCAGCAACTGTCTCTCAAACCTTCTCTCACTCTCATCTTTAGTCTCCTCTGACTGTGTGTGTGTGGAATCCTCCCTTTTCCTGGTCACCTTTTAGCATCAGCTGTCCCTTTCACTCACAGATTGGGGTTTGACCTTTTAAAACGTTTGCTCTGATCAACTTCGCAAACTTCTGGCTCATGTCATCATTCTGGAAGCATCCATTCCCAAAGTCCTCTCATATAATTAGTGCAGTGGTTGGTAGCATGGCTCTGTCACCAACTCCAACTGCATTTTAACCCTGGATGTGCACGACTGTGCTTTGTGCTCACCTACAGATTTGACTTTGTTCATAATAGAAAGGTGGGGAAAGTAGGTGTTTGTTGAATTGAATTAGAGGAGAGTTATGGGCCCTCTCGGCTTTATTTATTACCTGGGGCTCTGGACACAGGTTCAGGACCTCCACCCTTCACCTCACTGGCAGGGAATGGTCTTAGCTCAGAATAACCAAGTTCCCTGCTTCCACTGACACCAAATCCCCCTCAAGGGGGACATGGAGAAGGCACTTGATCCCGGAGGCATCTGCTCCTGGGCTGACTTCATGCTCTGACAGAGCGCTGTCCTGAGGGGCTCCATGTCCACATGTGGATCAGACATCAAACAGAAGTAGAGGAAAATAGCTCAGGAGGAAGCTGCCGGCTCTGACAAGGGGACTCAGCCACTCTCCAAATAGCGCCTCCGGAGCTGCCTGCATTCTTGAGACAATACATTTTCTTCCAGCGCATCCAGGAATAAACGCAGCTCTGGGTCCAGGCTGTGGGGATTAGTTCTCGCTGGGTGATGGCTGAAAGAACAAGGGCTCTTCCTGTTCCCATAAAGCTGGCTAATAATACACTGGTAAGTCACCTGTCCCCCAGCTGATCAGAGGAGGAATCCACACCAGCCGAGGGTCCAGTTAGCCCTGAAAGCTGCCTGTTTAAGCACCAAGAGGTCGTCTTCTTTAAGATTTCTCTGTCTTTGGATGGAAATCTTTTAAAAACACACACACACACACATATATATGTCCCTTCTCTCTCCTCATATCGATAAAACAAATATCCAATATGATCTACTCAATGTCATCAAGATAACCAGTCGTACTGTGTGTAACACCTGGAAACCTTCAGACAGGGAAGAAAACTTCAAATCTACAATGTGCTATAAACACAGCACTGGGTAGGGCGTGCCTGACATTTTAATGTCCTATCAAATGCACATAACTAGTCTGTGAGGCAGCTATATCATCCCCATTTTACAGATGAGAAAACAGAGGCTCAGAGAAGTTAGGCACAATGCCTGCCATCACACAGTAAATGAGAGGGCAAGCGGGGGGATTCACACCCAGGCCCGTCTGACTCCAAAGCTCCACAACCCGCAACTGCTGCTGCACGTGCTGTTCTTCCCTCCTACAGATAATTTTCCAGACGGCCGTACTTTTTGATTCCTGGTATCTAGTTTTAAAACTTTTCTCTGTGGCAGTTATTGTTGTCATTTCTGTCCTCAGAGTTTCTTCTGGAGAGTGGAGCTGCCTGCCTAACTCTGATCCTCCTGCTCTGGCCTTGGGCAAGCTTCCTACCCCTCCTGCCTTCCAGCTCCTCCTGTGCAAAAGCAGGCTGACCAGCAAACGACCTCTGAGATCCCCCAGCTGAACACTCTATACCTGCAGGAGGAAGAAGCATGATGGAAAGAAGGAAGACAGGCTGTGTGATTTGGAAAAGCTGGGGTGGGAGGCCTGGGGTGGGAGGCCTTCGCCATCTCAGAGCTGGGGCTGGGCTCAGGAATGTGACCTGGGGCTGTTTTACAACGAACTCAGAGAAGACCTGTATGGAAAACATCCTTTCGGCTTCCTGGAGGTGGGTATGGATATGGTTATAGAGAGAGATGGGTAAACTGGTGACAACAGAAGGTAAAGGGCAAACTGACCCTTTTTCCATGGCCCACAAAGCCCCTCCCAGCCGTAACTCTAGGTGTTTAACAAGGAACTGCCAGTACCTCTCCCTGTCCCGGGGCCACCCTGCTACGTCACTGCCCAAGGTGTGGTCAGGGCCCCTCGCACTGCCTCTCAGCCCCATGGGGCTTGCTAACACCTCTGCTCCCACAGGTGACATGCACCTGTCCTGATCAGGCCTCCAAGGAGATGCCTGGCCAATGGCACAGAGACTTGGACTGATGTCACTGGGCAGGCAGGACAGGACCTCAGGCAGACCGCTCCCCTTCAGAACACGGATGCACCCTTTAGGAGGAGGGTCGGGCTCTCTTCTTGGATGAGGAGGGGCTCTAGGGATGGGGCTTTCAGTCCCAGCTGGAGCAGGGAGGTGGCGTGGTGGGGGGTGTGACAGGCAGCAAGCCCACAGCAGGCTGCTGGGGCAAGCGAGCGGGTTCCGTACTTCCTGACTCCCCCGCTGGTGGCCACTCACCTGCCTGGCCTTCACAGAGCAGGCACTTCATAAATGTGCGCTTCGATCTAAAATCCCCTAAATGTCCAAAACGATTGAGTCACCGTTTATCCTAGAAACCTTTAAGGGTAAAGGCTGCATCTTCCATTTCTTGTGTACCTTCTTGAAGTGCTCTGGATTGGGGCCAGCATACAGTGGGTGCTTAATTAATGTCCCTGCACCTTGGGGACCACAGTCCTGCTCCCCCTGCCCTACCCACACCTCTTCGCGTGGCCTCGTATCCACGCCTGGTGTGGGTGCGTTGGGAGGGGTAGCTCTTATTCTCAAGTGCAAACTGCTGACACTCTTTAAAATTAATGACCAATCAATGAGGATGCCCGCTGGCCACCCTCCCAAAGATTTGTCAGGAAAAATAGGGAAAAAACAGACATAAAGTAGAAGGGGAAGAAGCTTCATTCTTCTCCAGAAGCTTCATTTTTCCAGCCCTGACTTAGAAACAACCACACTTCTTAGACAGCCCCCCCCATCACCCCCCGTTTCTCTGCAGGCCATGCCATCCCCCTACCCCCGACCCAGGCCAGCAGTTGGTCTTTCCTAATTGGTAATATAGCTCAATAACAACAGGTCCTTAAAGCAGCTGTTGCTGTGGATACTGTCTGGCCGGGTAGCTCCCCCATCATTAATTTACTTGTTGGTCCTACTGGCACTTAAGAAAGGATTAAGTTAATAATGATACTAATGAGATAGAAAGTTACACAGTGAAAGGGGGAGGAGGAAGAGGGTCCTTGTTGTTGTTTCTGGCATGAGTTTCACAATCACACCACCCTGTGTTGTGACAAAAGTCTTGCTCAAAACTCCAAGAGGATCTTAATTGTTTTGTCCTTGGATTCCTCCCTTTTCCCACAGGACAAGATTTCTAAGTACGCGCTGCCCAGGGCTGCACACTGATGTCTGAGCCTTGGCGCCTGCAGGACGGAGTTCGGCAGCAGCCCCAGCGAGGCCGTCCCATCACATTGAGTGAAAACACCCCAGGCCCAAGTTCAAAGGAAGGCATCTCAAACCTCCAGCTTTCCCCAGTGGGAAAATGGTTATGGATCCTGCTCATTTCTATATATACCTCTCCCTTGGCAACGACAAAAAAAAAGTGAGGAAGGAGCTGGTCCTCAGCTTGTGGTGTCGGTCATTCTCTTTCTAAATATAGAGAAGGAATGAGCGGTGGCGTTAGCGGGGGGGTATAAAAGCCTGCCGGCAGCAGCCCCTCTGCAGCTGGAGGAGAGTCGCAGCGCCCCTCGCTGGCTCTTTTCCGAGTGCGGCTTGGAGGACGCCATCTGGTGCGGGCCTGCCTGGCTTTGGTAAGGTTAGTTAGAGGCGGAGCTGGGCCTCGGGCCCAAAGGCCCACCCCGTTGCCTGCAGCACCCGCGTCCTCCGGCCCGCTCTCCCCTCGACGCTCCGTGGGCCACGGCCTGTCGCCGCGGGCCGCCCTTCGCCTCTCTGATCTGTGCAGAGGCCAGTGGGGTCGCCGCCTACCCTGCCCTCACCTTCCCCACCTGCGCTGCGTGCCTGGCGGGTGTCCGTCGGCCGATTTGAGATTTCTCCCTGTTCGCGGAAGACAGGGGGCCTGATCCCGGCTTGGAACTACTGGCCTTTTTAACAGGGATTCTGTCCTTCCTGCCCAGTTCTGAATGGGAGGCTCTGCAGCCTGAGGAGGGTGCCGTGCGGGGCTGGTAGGACCAGGTTTGGGGCGGTTGGGGGCTTTTCCTACCTTCGTGGCTCACCTGTGGGTCACGTCCTATCTGCTCCTCCAGCTTGTCTCTGGGGTAAGGCTCTTTCTAAGTTATTAGTCCTTTATCCTTATGTGGTTAGTTCATCAGGACCCGATTCAGAACCGACCCAGACACTCCCGTGTCCTGAGCTTGCTTTCTGCGTATTTATTGCAGGTCTGATTTCCCACGACTGCTGTTGTCCGCTGTCCTCCCGTGGGTGTGACAGGTGAGGAAGCAGGTCGGGTCCCTTGGCTCAGAAGTCTCCAGGGTGCCAGTTCCCCCCACCTCCGATGGCCTGGAGGGTGAGAGCCCTGTAGAGCTTAGGCCAGGACAGGTTAGGCTGGAGCCGAGCGGAGAGGAGGCAGCACCTGGGGACGTGCTCTGAGTAGATGCTGATGTCAGACGCTGCTTCTGTTCTCAAAACAGAACCGAAGGAAGCAAAAGCCGGTTTCCTCCTGTGAGGAGGGAGCCACCTTGAGCCAAAAAGGTCCCCAAATTCCTCAGCTATTTGCCACTGAGCGCATTGTCTTTGAAGAATGGCGTTTATTTTTAAATCTTCCCTCAGCAACACCTGCGTTTTTGCAGAAGAGGAAAGTGAGTCCCGAGAACTGCACCCGCCTCTAGGGTCCTTTCGCCCGTCCGAGCCCCGGCTAATGGGGGAGCTTGGATTTCATACGCTCCGTGCCCTTTGCACAGAGTAGCTGCTCAATAAATATGTGTGCATTTGATTTTCCTGGGGGTCGATGGAGGGCAGCCTTGCTCCCGGGGCTCCGCCTTGAAGGGCTCTCTCGGGGGCAGGGCTGGAGTTCACCTGGGGGGTTCGCCTTCCAGCCGACACCATGAGCAGCGGCACCGAACTGGAAGTGTTCGGCATAGCTGCTCCCTTCCTCCGGAAGTCAGAAAAGGAGAGGATCGAGGCTCAGAACCAGCCTTTTGATGCCAAAACCTACTGCTTTGTGGTCGACTCGAAGGAAGAATATGCCAAGGGGAGAATTAAGAGTACCCAGGATGGGAAGGTCACAGTGGAAACCGAAGACAACAGGGTAAGCCTCATCCACACCCTCTGCAGGCCGGCCAGGCCTCTGTCTGCTCCCCATGGCTGCCCAGTCTGTGCATCCAGTCCATACACGGCCATCTCCAGACGTGGCTCTGGCACCGGAATGCCTCACTGGCATCAATGCCTTAGCATCCCAGGTGTCCTCGGAGGAAGCAGAGTGAATACTGGCCTCAGGTTGCACGGTGGGAGAACCACCTGGTTGTGTCTGGCCAAAACAATCCATGTTTGGGTGCTTTTGTTAATGTTCGTGTCACTCTAGGTCAGAGGGGACCGGCCCTGTGCATCCCAGGGGTGTGGAGTTGGGAGTCCAACAGTAGGAGGACCTCTGTTAGAACACTCTCCTTTGGTAGCCTAGGTTTCCCCCTAATTCTTCTAGCAATAGCCATCTAACTAAGGAAGTAAGGAAAGCGAGTAAAGGATCCTAGTGGACCACAAGCTCGATGTGACATAGCAGCCTTCCCATGTCATGGAGGCAATGAGCAGTGTAGCCCACTACATTCTGGCCTAGGTACTGTGGGCATGCTGGGAGGAATTCTGGACTTCACTACTCTCTGGAATCTAGACCAGAAGAATCTGGAAATGTTCTAAGAAAAGTTAAAAAAAAAAAAAAAAAAAAGGTGGGGTGTTGGGGGGTGTGGTATCCAAAAGAAAAGTGTAAAGGAAATAGCATCATTGGGTTGGATGTGAAGGAAAAAGGCACTGAAATTGTCCTGTGATGCTTGCAAGCACTGAAGCTCCAGAGGGCAGCTCTCAGTACATTTCAGATGATGGAGTTAAGAACGGGCTTATGAAGCCACAGGGAAACACAGAAGGTAGACCTGATGAATGACAATCTAAGACATCTGGACCCTCACAGGGAGGGCTGATGGCCTGGATGGTTTAAGTGAATCTCTACTTAAAGGCAGGTTTCCCACCGCCTTGCCCAGAGGCGGGGTGGGGAAAAGGACCATCTTCAAAGGAGGTCTCAGACGGGAAGGAGGTGAGGGCAGAGCAGGGGAGAGGAAGCTGAGCTCCACGCCCACTATGCCAGAGTCCTCCGGCCCCGCTGGGCACTGGGGCAGGGGGCGCCTCCTCTCGAGGGGAGCACGAAGGCGCCTGCCAGCGCCTGGAACCACCGCTCTGCCTCGTGGTTCCTTCTCCTGGCTTGCAACACTCCAGCCCCAGAAAGAGCGGGGCTGGTTCTCTTCCACAAGCAAGGGCCAGAGCGGGTGAACGGGCAAGATGCGGGGTGGGGCCTTGGCAGCTGCTTTCAGATAGCTCAGAATGCCGGCTAACTCTGGGCACCGGCCTGTGACCCAAGGCCACCAGCCCCCTCTTCGGTGCCTGCGTCAGGAACACCAGCGGACCTGCCGTGTTCCCTGAGTAGACAGCAGAAACCCATGAGCTGCTGGAGCTGGGTTTCAGCCCAGCCGGCATCACGGAGCTGAGAGGTTCCCGCTGGCACCGCGCCTGCATCATCCCCGCGTCCACCCACAGAGACCCTCTTCTCATTTCTGTCATCCTCCCTCACCTCAGGCCCATCGGAGATGGAAAAAAACAAAAGCCCACGTAACAGAAACAAATCCCATTCCATCACCACCACTGCAAGCCGCCCCCAGCCCCGTCTCCCTCCCCGTCAAACGGGTGTTTTCTCCAGCGCCTGCTTCTTGTGATCTGGGCATGGGAGACAGATAGCTGCAGGGGCAAAACGCACAGAGAAGCCCAGGTGTGCACTGTACCCCTTCCCTTTCAGACCCTGGTGGTGAAGCCAGAGGACGTGTACGCGATGAACCCACCCAAGTTCGACCGGATCGAGGACATGGCCATGCTGACGCACCTGAATGAACCGGCCGTGCTGTACAACCTCAAGGACCGCTACACCTCCTGGATGATCTACGTCAGTGCCCACGTTTGCTGGGTTCCCGGGACCTCTGACGGGGTGGGGTGGGGTGGGGCTGAGCTGCTTGTGGGGGGACGGGCTCTAGAAGGACTAGTGCTGACTGAGCTGCTCACCAGAAGAGGGGGAATGAAAAGGAGAAAGGGCGACAGGAGTGGTGCAAGATGAGAATGTGAGAGATGAACGGGGTGGGAGGAGAGCAGCTGGAAGGAGGGGGTGGGCAGGCGAGGTGGGTCCGAGGCTGGGGTCCTCACGCCGGCACCCACCAGCGGCGGGAGGTCGGTTACAACCCTCTTGAGTCTCAGCTGCCTCATCTATAAAGAGAAGTCGTATCTTGCCTCCTTTACAAGTTTCTTGTAAAGAAAAGTGAAATAACAAAAAGAGGGTTTTATGTGTACAGGCACACACCCATGTATACATACATATATATTTTTTACGCTCCCCCAGACCTACTCGGGCCTCTTCTGTGTCACCGTCAACCCTTACAAGTGGCTGCCGGTGTACAACCCCGAGGTGGTGGAGGGCTACCGGGGCAAAAAGCGCCAGGAGGCCCCGCCCCACATCTTCTCCATCTCTGACAACGCCTATCAGTTCATGCTCACCGGTAGGTCTCCAAGGAGGAAGCCTGGAAGCGGGGTGGGGGGAGGGCTCAGGGAAGCTGCCATGCGATCCTGCACCCGCCCCGTCCAGTGTGCAGCCTCCACACAAAGGACAGGAGGGTAGAGGTGCTTAAAAAAGACGAAAGAAGCCACATATTTTAGGGCCTTGCAGGCCCTGGTGAGAAGTTTGGATTTAGTGCAAGCATGGGTTACCTCATACAAAACTGGTATTTCCGTGGGCCCAAAACAAAGACTGACAATTTCATATGGTTCAGCCTAATACAGTGAGAAGCCCGTGGCTGGGTCTAAGCGGGGGCTTAACACCTCTGAGCCTCATTCTCAAAGAGGAGTCTCTTCAAGCTCCCACCTAGGACTAAACAGGATATTAGTGGGAAAGGGAACTGTGCAGTGAACTCTGACTGCTGGAGACATGGCGGAAAACTGGGAAGCTCTTTTTATTTTTATTAAAAATTTTTTCTTGGACTATAGTTGATTTACAGTGTTGTGTTAGTTTCTGGTGTACAGCAAAGTGATTCAGTTATATATATATATTCTTTTCAGATTCTTTTCCACTATGGTTTATTATAGGATACTGAATATAGCTCCCTGTGCTATACAGTAGGACCTTGTTTATTTTATATACAGTCGTTTGCATCTGCTAATCCCAAACTCTTAATTTATCCCTCCCCCACCCCCTTTCCCCTTTGGTAACCATAGGTTTGTTTTTTACCATGTGAGTCTGTTTCTGTTTTGTACATAAGTTCATTTGTATCACATAATCACACATAGGTGACATCATATGGCATTTGTCTTTCTCTGACTTACTTCTTAGTATGATAACCTCTAGGTCCATCCATGGTGCTGCAAATTACATTACTTCTTTTTTATGGCTGAGTAGTATTCCAGTGTGTCTGTGTGTACACACACACACACAAGCACACCTTCTTTACCCATTCCTCTGTCAGTGGACATTTAGGTTGAGGAAGCTCTTTTCATATTGCTATATCAACTCTATTTTATTTTTCCCTTTGGCAGATCGTGAAAACCAGTCTATTCTAATCACGTAAGTATCCAAGGTGTAGAGTGTTTTCATAGCTGTGGCCCTTTGTCCCCAGTGCAGAAGGGGAAGATGCCACTTGCTCTGTCTTGTTAAGGAGAAAGTACCGAGAACGAAGTCTGTGATGCAAAGATGTGGGGCTGGGCGTTGGGGAGAGACGGGCAGGAAGGCCTGTGAGGCCTCAGGAAGCTGGAGCTCCCCATCCGGCCTGCTCAGCCGTGCCGTTCTCCCCCGGGGCCCCTGCCTCTCCGAGTGGTCTCACATTTGTTGGGAGGTGCGTGTCTGCTGTGGCTCGGGTGACATCTTAGGGGGCCAATTTACACTCACGGGACTTGTTTCTCTGTCTCTCTCTCTTTCGACTGCTCTGAATAGCGGAGAATCCGGGGCAGGAAAGACCGTGAACACCAAAAGGGTCATCCAGTACTTTGCAACAATTGCAGCGACTGGAGACCTCGCCAAGAAGAAGGACTCCAAAATGAGGGTATGGAGAGGAGAAGCTCTGCTTCCACTGCCGACCTTTGTCTTAACTTCAGAACGAGGGGGCACGGGGAGGCGACACACCGCCTCCGCAAGGAAGGGAGAGCAGGCCAGGATTTAAAGTCTCGTAGGACATCCAGTTCTCCTAGACGACCCAGCGTGTGGTTGATGTTACAGGACCAGATCCTGTGACTGCCTAGAAAACAAGCCTCTAAGGCTCCACTAAGAAAAGTCAGTTTGGGAGCAGCTCACATACACCAGAATCGCACATACCAATTGGAGAGAACGGTAGTGTCTACTTGCCTTTCAAAACGAATATATTATAACAGTATGAAATGAACACCGATGACCTAGCTACCTGGAGAATCAAGGAGCTGAAGGGTTAAATGAGGAGGTTTAGGTCAAGACACCCAGCTTGAGCCAAATCTAACAGAATGGGAAGCGTGAGGCGTGCTGATGGTTTGGCTGGGCCCCAGGCTAGAAAGCAGGGCAGGGCGGGTCTGGCGAGCCGGGGCTGCAGGAGCAAAGGCAGCAGGCGCCGCGGAGCTCACTGTCGCGTGCGGCTCTTCCTGCCCCGACTCCCTGCTCCAGGGGACTCTGGAAGACCAGATCATCAGCGCCAACCCGCTGCTGGAGGCCTTCGGGAATGCCAAGACCGTGAGGAACGACAACTCGTCCCGCTTTGTGAGTCTGCACCGGCTCAAGCTGGGATCTCCGCTGAGGCCCGCAAGTAGGCGAGGGCCCTGCTTCCAGGAGGCTGCAGTCCTGGGGGTGGACCGCGAAAGAAGGAAACAGATCAACAGGACAGTCTGGGACAAGGATTCCTTGGTAGACAGTGCAGTAAACAGGGCGTGTGGTAGTGTAACTGTGAGCCGGGTCTCCTTTAGACAGGGCTGGCAGGGAAGCCCTCTTGGTCGGGGGGCTGGCCTGTGAACCCCAAGATCCACAGGATGAGGACAGGGGACTGGCGGGGTCAAGGGACCTCAGCGGGCCTGAGGGGCTGCAGCGAGGCAGGCACCATGTGGGGAGGTGGGGAGGGGTGGTAGGGAGGGACCTGGAGCCTCGGAGTCTGTAGGCCAGGAGAAGGGGTTTGGGTTTCATTCAGGAAGCTACTGAGGGATCCTTTAAGAGGGAAGTGATATGGTGTGATTTGCATCTTGAACAGAATCTCTCTTACTTTGTTGACCGTCTTGGGGGTGGGAGGGTGGGGGAGTGGCGTTTGGAGGCAGTGTGGAACAAGGGGATGGAGAAAGGAGACACAGCCAGCCGGAAAGAGGAGAGGGAGAGGAGGACATGCTTCATTTCAAATTACCGGGGAATAAGGTTCCCGTTCACATTCCCCAGGAGATGGGCAGGAACACCTGGAGTCACAGTACACCTGGTCTCCCTTCCTCCACAGGGCAAGTTCATCCGAATCCATTTTGGTACCACAGGCAAGCTGGCCTCTGCAGATATTGAAACGTGTAAGTAGATCCCTGGGATCAGATGATGTCTCGGGACATCAGGGGAGCAGTTTGGAAAACAGTCCTGTGTTTGTGTTTCTAGATCTGCTGGAAAAATCGAGAGTAACCTTCCAGCTGAAGGCTGAGAGGAGCTACCATATCTTCTACCAGATTCTTTCCAACAAGAAGCCCGAGCTCATAGGTGAGGACGTCCCCAGAGGGGTTGGTCTGAGGCATTTCAGCTTTTGGGTGAGTGGACCAAAGAGAGTTGTGTGTATGCACAGGTGACTCGGAAGCCAGCAGAGGAAGCTTGTTTTAGAAATGGGATGCGGCTGTTTTGACAGTGACATGCCAATTTGAAAAACGCAATCCAATGGACAGTAAAAGACTGAGGCACAATTGCCTTCAGCTCTGGTTTATAGAAACTGGCCGAATGACCAAGCATTTAGTGGTCCTCTCGCGCCCCCTTGTGTTCTGGCACAGAAACCAACATTTCACCAAAGGCTGTGAGGCCAACGCAAAATCAGATGAACCACCAGCTGGTGGATATCCACCCGGCCCTTTGTCCCGCACCTAACAGGGGCCTCGTGCCCTTTGCTCCCTGGCTGTGTTTGCTCAGCCTTCGGGGCCCAAGCCTGGAAACAGGCTGCAGCTTTCCAACAGGTTTTGGAAAAGACTGTGATGCTACCAAATGCTCTGTGCTTCCCTCCCCGTGGCTCTGTCCTGGGCCACACTCGGCCAGTTGTCCCGATTAACCTTTCCCAACCGACATGGATCTGCACCCTTTGCATGCAAAGCAAGAGAATTTAACTATTCTCTCTGTGGTTCTTATCCTACATGGCCTGGGCGGGCTGCAGAGTCTTCCCTGGACTTTATATTTCAGCCACAGCCTGAGTATCGAGAGACTGTTTAAGAGATTTCTAACTCTACCCTCAACCTGGGCCCCAGCAGCAAAAGTCTCAGCTGAGGACACAGAAGCTGAAAGCCCCTAATGGATGTTTTCTTTGCATCCATGTGACCTCCTCTAAATGGTCATCGTTGCAGAGCTGCTGCTTATTACAACCAACCCTTATGACTACCCGTTCATCAGCCAGGGTGAGATCCTGGTGGGCAGCATTGACGATGCGGAGGAGCTGCTGGCTACGGATGTAAGCGGACGGGGGGAGGGGTGGGCGCGGGGCTGCTCCTCCATCGCTGGGGTCAACCGGCTGACATGCTGTCCTCCGATGCCAGAGCGCCATTGACATCCTGGGCTTCACCCCAGAGGAGAAATGTGGACTCTACAAGCTGACAGGCGCCGTGATGCACTACGGGAACATGAAGTTCAAGCAGAAGCAGCGGGAGGAGCAGGCAGAGCCAGATGGCACTGAAGGTACCGCGTCACCGCGCGAGGGCCAGGGGGCGTCCAGCTGAGGTCGCTCGGGGCCTTTTTTTTTTTTTTTTTTTTTTGCGGTACGCGGGCCTCTCACTGCTGTGGCCTCTCCCGTTGCGGAGCACAGGCTCCAGACGCGCGGGCTCAGTGGCCATGGCTCACGGGCCCAGCTGCTCCGCGGCATTTGGGATCCTCCCGGACCGGGGCACAAACCCATGTCCCCTGCATCGGCAGGCGGACTCCCAACCACTGCGCCACCAGGGAAGCCCCTCGGGGCCTCTTTTGAAAGCGCTTACTCATTCTTCTGCCTAGAGAGGCGAACCTCTTCGGGGCTCAGATGCCTACAGGCACGGTTACTGCCCCGTCTGCTGAATCACTAGAATGGTCCTGCTTCAGAAACAGTAAGGAGTGACCAGGGTTTTCTGGAACCCAGTGCCGCCTTTTCATAAAATCTATCATATTCTCTGAGTGACTCAGCTCCCACTGGCCATAGGTAAGCAGTTGAGAGACACGGAATGTAAACACATGAAGATGGGCTGAGCCGAGCGTGGAAACATCCGGATGACTTTCAGAGTGGTTCTTCCGCTTTGCCAAGCATCAGGGGTTTCCCTTGTAATCAGCCTTCTTTTCCTGCCAGTGGCTGACAAGACAGCCTATCTGATGGGCCTGAACTCTTCGGACCTCCTGAAAGCTTTGTGCTTCCCCAGAGTGAAAGTTGGGAATGAGTATGTTACCAAGGGCCAGACTGTGGACCAGGTAAGTGGCTGCTGCAGGCTGGGAAAGGACGCAGCACCCGACAGCCGCTGCCTCCAGACTCACCGGCTGGCCCCTCCGCACAGGTGCACCATGCCGTGAACGCCCTCTCCAAATCCGTCTACGAGAAGCTGTTCCTGTGGATGGTCACCCGCATCAACCAGCAGCTGGACACCAAACTGCCAAGACAGCACTTCATTGGCGTCCTGGACATCGCGGGCTTTGAGATCTTTGAGGTTTGTGTTATACTCGTTTGGCTTTGTGTTGGGGGCTGGGTTTCATGATCCTATAGGCAAGATGTCAAGGTAGCCCACACGTCATCCAGCATCACATCTTGGAGGAGAACGAGATGGAGGGTGGATCAGGTAGAAGGGAACGTGGAAGGGTTTGTATTATTTTAAGAGGGAGGAAGGCTTGTGCCAAGTGGAATTTTAAAGACATCCTCAGATGGATAAAAGAAAAAAAATCAAATGCAATTACTGACAATAGGGAGAGCCAGAAACAGAGAAGAAGCTGACAATAAGCCAACCATGCGATATTTTACATAAATATCCCACTGGCTCTGGGTTAGAAGCATATAGCCATTCATCAAAGCATATATTTGATGTCTGCCAGGTATAAGACTTGCAGGTGAAAAAAAGATGAGCTTGTAGTTTGTAGAGGACAACGAGAAGTGTGTAAGGCACACAGAAGACCAACTACAGATAAGGCAGACCGTGGCCAGCGCCCAGGAGAGGCCCAGACCGTGGACTCAGGAGAAGCATCCTCCAGCTGGAAATCAGAGAAGACTCCAAGGACATGTGATCTCTGCTGAGCCCAAGAATGTGCCCAGACCTGAAAGCATAAATGAGCTGGCGAGAGCCCGAGACCATGAGGAGGAAGGCTGATGGGTCTTTGGCTTTGAAAGAAGTCTAACTTTTCATGTGAACGTTATGTTTTGGTGTTAGTACAACAGCCTGGAGCAGCTGTGCATCAACTTCACCAACGAGAAGCTGCAGCAGTTCTTCAACCACCACATGTTCGTGCTGGAGCAGGAGGAGTACAAGAAGGAGGGCATCGAGTGGGAGTTCATCGACTTCGGGATGGACCTGGCCGCCTGCATTGAGCTCATCGAGAAGGTACCTGCTGTGTGCACTCAGCAGCCACCCCTCGCCGACCTGCTGCTTGACACTGCAGCTCATACCCGCCCCGTATGCACTCTGCCTTGGTCCAGCCAATGGGCATCTTCTCCATCCTGGAAGAGGAGTGCATGTTCCCCAAGGCCACAGACACCTCCTTCAAGAATAAGCTGTATGACCAGCACCTGGGCAAGTCCAGCAACTTCCAGAAGCCCAAGGTGGTCAAGGGCAGGGCCGAGGCCCACTTCTCGCTGATCCACTACGCGGGCACCGTGGACTACAGCGTCTCGGGCTGGCTGGAGAAGAACAAGGACCCCCTGAACGAGACGGTGGTCGGCCTGTACCAGAAGTCCTCCAACAGGCTCCTGGCACACCTCTACGCCACCTTCGCCACGGCAGACGGTAACAGACTCCGCGGGGTGCCTCGGACCCGCACTTTTTCACTCCACTCAGCCCACGGGACTGGAACAGCTCTGCAGGTCTGCTGACAGCACATGCGTCTTTTCTTTCTTTCAGCTGACAGCGGAAAGAAGAAAGTTGCCAAGAAAAAGGGCTCTTCCTTCCAAACCGTCTCTGCCCTTTTCAGGGTAAGAAAGATACAAATTCATTTGCTTGTAATTGGTTTAAGTCATCTCAAAATGAGCAACACAGAGATGCTAAACTTGATTCACTCAAGAACAGTGACGTGGTCTTAACCTGGCTACTGTCACTAGGGAGGGTGAGTGGCAGTGTGGTGATATACAGATGAGGTCTGATAAATGCAGGACCAGAACTGAACCACCACTCTAAACGGCATCAGCCGCGGGTGCTGGCTGGCCTGCCAGGCGAGTCCTCAGTACAAACTTTCCGACCTGCCTGAAGGACACAGGCAGTGCGTGTCAGGTGCCCAGTGGAGCTGGATACTTCTCTTGAGTTGATTTCAGAGGGCATTTTGTACTTGGTTAGTCTCTGGTGGTTCACTGTGAAGCAAAAGTCTGTTATATCAGTTATTTGCCTACACTTCTAGCCAAAGGATTATTAAAAGAAAGAGTTAAATAATATCTTTATTCCTTAGAATTTATGATAAATTTAAAATACATATCTTACTTTTTTGTTACAATATATCTCTGTGTCTGTAAAAGCCTACAGTAGGCTCACTATCAAATTTAATCTTTTTCTTTTAGGAAAACCTGAACAAGCTGATGTCAAATTTAAGAACAACCCACCCTCACTTTGTGCGCTGTATAATTCCCAACGAAACCAAAACCCCAGGTAAGACACCTGCTGGCTCTGAAGGTGGCACTCAGGTTTTAGGAGGTTCTGTGTGAAGCTGACGTTTGTTGCTTCTCTTCTCAGGGGCCATGGAGCACAGCCTGGTCCTGCACCAGCTGCGCTGTAACGGTGTCCTGGAGGGCATCCGCATCTGCAGGAAGGGCTTCCCAAACAGGATTCTCTATGGGGATTTTAAACAAAGGTGTGTGATAAAAATGTTCTATTTGCTTCTTGAGAAGATGTGTAAATGCTGGAACTTGAGAGGGAGAAATACTGGTATGAAAAGACCCATTTCAACAGAACAGCTATGGACTCCATGTAGAATGATTAACCTACCACTCAGCCAAGGTATACAGTCTTCTCCCACATTCTCTCAGGAGCTTATCTGATATACAACACGTCAGAAAAACACCTGGCCTAAGAGTCAGTAGGCCTAGATTCTAGGCCACTATCTGGCCTGTGACCAAGAGCGAGCTTCCTTCCCTCTCTGGACCTTGGCCTTCTTGCCTCTTGGAAGAGAGGCCTGAACTGGTTTCCAAAGTTCATGTCTTTGCTAACAGTCTACGATGTTTCTGTGTCCACAACGGCAGATACCGAGTGCTGAATGCCAGCGCCATCCCTGAGGGGCAGTTCATCGACAGCAAGAAGGCGTGTGAAAAGCTGCTGGCATCCATCGACATTGACCACACTCAGTACAAGTTTGGACACACCAAGGTGCTGCGTCAGCTCTGACAGATGCTGGCGTGTGGTCCCCGTGAGACTTCTCCAGAAAACTGACTTAAGTCATCCTTCTCCCCTCAAGGTATTCTTCAAGGCTGGCTTGCTGGGAACCCTGGAGGAAATGCGAGATGACCGCCTGGCCAAGCTCATCACCCGGACGCAAGCCGTGTGCAGAGGGTTCCTCATGCGCGTGGAATTCCAGAAGATGGTGCAGAGAAGGTCGCGCGGGGTCTGTGCTCAGACCTGAGCTCTTCGGGAGAAGTGGGGAGTCTCTCTTAGAAAAAAAACTGATGTTTTGTTTTTAGGGAGTCCATCTTCTGCATCCAGTACAACATCCGAGCCTTCATGAATGTCAAGCACTGGCCCTGGATGAAACTCTTCTTCAAGATCAAGCCCCTGCTGAAGAGTGCGGAGACAGAGAAGGAGATGGCCACCATGAAGGAAGAGTTCCAGAAAACTAAAGATGAACTCGCCAAGTCAGAGGCAAAAAGGAAGGAACTGGAGGAAAAATTGGTGACTCTAGTACAAGAGAAGAATGACCTGCAGCTCCAAGTACAAGCTGTAGGTGTTTAGGAATTTTTAAAAAACTTTCCTTCTAGATTTGATTATTTAAGGAAACGATTTTTGGTGGGAGTTTTGCTTTTTAGCTGCGATGCTTCATAAAGGTCTTCATATATAACAAAATACTGGAATGTCACAAATCTTATCTTTTAACCATTAAAGGAAATCATGATTCTTTTTTCTTCTTTTAAGGAAAGTGAAAACTTGTTGGATGCAGAGGAAAGATGTGATCAACTGATCAAAGCCAAGTTCCAGCTGGAGGCAAAGATCAAGGAGGTGACTGAGAGAGCTGAGGATGAGGAAGAGCTCAATGCTGAGCTGACGGCCAAGAAGAGAAAACTGGAGGATGAATGTTCGGAACTGAAGAAAGACATAGATGACCTTGAGCTGACACTGGCCAAGGTTGAGAAGGAGAAACATGCCACAGAGAACAAGGTAGTATACCCTTTGTGGCCCTTCCAGCTTGATGTGGTCAATGCAAACCCGACTTGGTCTCTTCTTATAATTGCCTGTGGCTTCTTCTTAGGTTAAGAACCTTACTGAGGAACTTGCTGGTTTGGATGAAACCATTGCAAAGTTAACCAGGGAGAAGAAAGCCCTCCAAGAGGCCCACCAGCAGACCCTGGATGACCTCCAAGCTGAAGAAGACAAAGTCAATTCTTTGAGCAAAATCAAGAGTAAACTGGAACAGCAGGTGGATGATGTGAGTAAAGGATGCTATTTGGGAGGCCTGGGCCTCAGGGTGGGAAGAGCCCCCAAGAATCCTCTGGTGCAAAGCATTTGTTCTCAAAAGGAAATGGTGCCTTTTGCAGCTGGAAAGCTCCCTAGAACAAGAAAAGAAGCTTCGTGTAGACCTGGAAAGGAACAAAAGGAAGCTTGAGGGAGACTTGAAGCTTGCCCACGAGTCCATATTGGATCTGGAGAATGACAAGCAACAGCTGGATGAAAGGCTCAAGAAGTGCGCCCCGAAACCACCATTCAGATTTCCAATTCCCGGGTATTTGGTCTTCACACGTTCTGCATTTCCCTTCACAGGAAGGATTTCGAGTACAGTCAACTGCAAAGCAAAGTGGAAGATGAGCAGACTCTGGGCCTGCAGTTTCAGAAGAAAATCAAAGAGCTACAGGTAGGAGGCGTTTGGGACTCTTCTTTCACACGTGGTCACGTACAGTGGGTGGGGGGTGTCTATTGCACGTCATTAGAGCAAAGCGGGCAGGACCGTGGGTCTCCTTTCTGCTAGGCTGAAGCAGTAGTGATGAACAGTTTTTCCGTAATTATCGACAAAGCACATAATTGAAGTATTTCAAGTCCACGTGCAGTTGGAATGGACTATATCCTGGGTGGCCGCTGCAGGGGTAATGCCTGTGTTGAGGCAGGAAAAACTCACGTCAGAGGAAATTCGCAGCATTGGTATCGTTCCGGGATCAGTCTGAGAGCTGGTTTGTCTAATGGGAGGGGAAACTAGCCTGGTGTTGACGCTGGACGTCAGGAGTGTCGTGGGGCGGCCTGCCCTCACAGGCCCGCACCGAGGAGCTGGAGGAGGAGATCGAGGCGGAGCGGGCCTCCCGCGCCAAAGCAGAGAAGCAGCGCTCGGACCTCTCCCGGGAGCTGGAGGAGATCAGCGAGCGGCTGGAGGAGGCGGGCGGCGTCACATCCACCCAGATAGAGCTCAACAAGAAGCGGGAGGCCGAGTTCCTGAGGCTGCGCCGGGACCTGGAGGAGGCCACCCTGCAGCACGAGGCCACGGCGGCCGCGCTGAGGAAGAAGCACGCGGACGGTGTGGCCGAGCTGGGGGAGCAGATTGACAACCTGCAGAGGGTCAAGCAGAAGCTGGAGAAGGAGAAGAGCGAGCTCAAGCTGGAGCTCGACGACCTCGGCAGCAACGTGGAGAGCGTGTCCAAGTCCAAGGTGCGGGGTGGGGGGCGCCTCATCCTCAGGTGAGGGGGACCCTGCGTCCTTCCCACCTGAGCACTGCCTCAGCTTCCTCCCCCTTCTCAACCCTGCAGGCGAATCTGGAAAAAATCTGCCGCACTCTGGAGGATCAGTTAAGCGAGGCCAGGGGCAAGAACGAGGAAAGTCAGAGGAGCCTGAGCGAACTGACCGCACAGAAGTCACGTCTGCAGACGGAGGCCGGTGAGTGACGGGAAGTGGCGGGGGCGGTGCCTCCTGGACACCCACCGAGGGCAACTGGTCAGAACGAAAGGCAGGGTTGGTTTGGGGGAGGATTTCTAGGGAAGCAGATTTTCAGGAGAGAGGCAATCAGAATAACCCACGAAAGCGCCATTTAGAATGTCCCAAAGGACGAGAGCACTGAAAGTTCAGTGAGCAGGAGAGAGACATGGACTGGAGTCGAGGAGGACTCAAAACACCACCTGCTTCGAGCGCTTTCAAAATTAATGTAGCCCTGCCTTAAAAAAAAACCTGGAGGGCGGAAGTGGGGCCAGGAACCAAGTCCCATGGCGTTTCTACTCCTCGCTGCACAGTAATGCAGATTTGTTGTCTGCAATGGAGCGTTTTAAACAGTACAGAAAGAAACACGGCCAATTTGTATAGGCTCTAGGTGTGTGATAAAAATACAGGGGAACATTACCCGGGACTTTCACCTAGAAAACGTGGCTCCCCCAGCGCTGGTCCTCCAGCCCATCGTCACAGGTGAACCAGTCCTTTGTAGCAGCTCGACCAAGACAGTGACAAAAAGAAGTTCAGGGGCCACTTCTACCATGATCTTGGGAGTTCACCCCTGGAGTCCGAAGGCCTCTCCCCCACCTTCTTTTTCTCTTGCCTCTACATAAGCATACAAACCAGAACCACCATAGCCACCCAATAATCCAGCTTTAAACTACTGAAGTTAGAAGTCCTAAGGAACGCAGCTAAGAGCTGCAGTATTTCCCCCAGTGACAAATCAGCAAACAGCTGGAAGCACCAGCCACTGAAAGGTCTGATGGGAGTGTTTAGGTGGTGAGGTTTTGGTTTACAATTATTCTTAAGTTTTATTGACAGAAGTTACTCCACGCTCCTGGAAGTTTTCAACAGTATCTTACCAGGGTGTGCTTTCAGTTTCCTCTTCATGGACACATCCCTTCGCCCCCAAGAAAGGACCACACCTTGTAATTTACTTTCTCCCCAGATCTCAGCACAGTGCCTTACATACAGTAGGAACCTGGTGAGTGAGTGAAAACATTTTCCTTCTGGACACAGGTGAGCTGAGTCGTCAACTGGAAGAAAAGGAGAGCATAGTATCACAACTTTCCAGAAGCAAGCAAGCGTTTACCCAGCAAGTAGAAGAGCTCAAGAGGCAGTTAGAGGAAGAGAGCAAGGTGCGTCACCAGCCTGCAGAAACAAAAGGCAGCCTTACTCATAGGTGATGACAGCGGGAGCACGCTTGGATTGCATCATGCACACAGCACTAAAATAGTCATCCGCTGGGGCCTCTCCTCTGTCCTGACTTTTGCAGGCCAAGAATGCCCTGGCCCACGCCCTGCAGTCCTCCCGCCACGACTGTGACCTGCTGCGGGAACAGTATGAGGAGGAGCAGGAAGCCAAGGCCGAGATGCAGAGGGCGCTGTCCAAGGCCAACAGCGAGGTGGCCCAGTGGAGGACCAAATACGAGACGGACGCCATCCAGCGCACGGAGGAGCTGGAGGAGGCCAAGTACACAACTCTATTTGTCTTCAGAAGAAATAGAGCTCCTAGATGATCAAGTGACAGAAGGCATCGACTTTAGAACTACCTGGGAGGGAATTTGTTATGATGTTTCCCCATCTTCTATGTCTTTTAAGGCAGTTCTGTGCCAGTAGAGGGACCTGGTGTTAGCACATTTCATTGAGAGAAACGACTTTGACCTTGGCTAGAGAAAAGGCAGGCTATTGATCACTGATTTTTAGCAGACAGGAAGTTCTCCTGGGCTTATGAAAGGAAATCGGCATTTGAATCACATAAATTAGTGATTCCAACTTGATGAATAGTGATGTTCAGGAGGATTGAAACTTAAGGCATCCGCTTCTCTTTCACATTCTTCAAGGAAAAAGCTCGCTCAGCGCCTTCAGGATTCCGAGGAGCAGGTTGAGGCGGTGAACGCTAAGTGCGCTTCCCTGGAGAAGACCAGGCAGAGGCTGCAAGCAGAGGTGGAGGACCTGATGGGCGATGTGGACAGAGCCAACTCCCTGGCTGCCGCTCTGGACAAGAAGCAGAGGAACTTTGACAAGGTGCGGGGTGAGCTCCCTGCCAGCTGAGCGCCGTGACACAGGGGTACCTGGTGGTACCTGACTACCAGTAGCAGTGTGATCTCGGGCGAGCCCCTGAAACAGAATGGGAGTGGGATGCGGGGGCAGGTCCCTTTCAAACACTGTCAGTGGAAACAAGCCACCGCCTCCAATGTTGTCCAGTCCCGAGCGTTTTTGTACCCCCACACGGCTGGTCTGTCTGGGGGGCTGATGTGGGAATCCAACTCGGGTCCTGCTGCGAGGCTTTGTGGCAGCTTCCCCTGCAGTGTGACAGGTAAGGTTGATTTGAAACAAAGTTTTAATGAAATATTTAGAAGTGCAGGGCCATTTTCATATTGGGAAAAGGGCAGTTCGGCCCAGCTAATTCCTTCTCAAAGGATCCACTTGCTTTTCATAGAGGGCAGTTGTTACTGACCAGTGACTGATCTTGAGTCAATTTATGCAACGAAATCTTGGTTAGCCAACAGTCAGGAACAAGGGGCTAGGCAAGCGACATGGCAGAGACGGCCCCAGCCCCCAGAGTGCTCACCCTCACAGGCGTACTTAGATAGAAGCTAGAGGAGAGGCGCTCGTCAACAGAGGTGCCGTCTTCCTCCCTGGTGCTGCAGGTGCTCGCCGAATGGAAAACCAAGTGTGAGGAGAGCCAGGCAGAGCTGGAGGCATCTCTGAAGGAATCCCGCTCCCTGAGTACTGAGCTCTTCAAACTGAAAAATGCCTATGAAGAAGCCTTAGATCAACTTGAAACTGTGAAACGGGAAAATAAGAATTTAGAGCGTAAGCAATTTGTCTGAAATCCTGCTTCATGCTATTGCCAGAGCGTGGGGCTGGAGGGCCGTGACTGCAGGACCCAAACCCCTACACGAGAGTCCGTTACTGCACACACAGGAAGCGTTCAGATCCGAGGGGTTGTTTCTGAGTCTCTCTATATACAGTATCTTATCTCTAGGAAACAGCATCCTTAGAACTATGATAAACTAGTTAAAAGCATTCAGTTGGTGCTTACTCTGCCTGGAAAACTGCACAGAGAACGTTCCAAGGCAACCAAACCTCTTTCTTTGCAGAGGAGATAGCAGATCTCACAGAACAAATTGCTGAAAATGGTAAAACCATCCATGAACTGGAGAAATCAAGAAAGCAGATCGAGCTGGAAAAGGCTGATATCCAGCTGGCTCTTGAGGAAGCAGAGGTGAGCAGAACGCCGGCAAGGCATTGGCCTGGAACAGATGCTATGATGGTGGGGCTCCAGCCTGGGAGGCCAGCTGGCCCTGATCTGGGTCTGTAAAGTCACAGTCCTAATGCCGGCTCCTTTCCTATCAAATTGCATGGACTAATACCTGTGAATACCTGTGAATTATCTTGAACTTACTGGAGAAAATCATTACGTTAAAATAGGTCTAAAAATGAGATTTTACAAAAATCTTAGATGAATTTAAAATATCTATAAAGGGCCTTAAGCACCTAAGAAATGTGATGATTTAAATGTTATTGTTTGATAGTATAATAAAAACAAAGTGCAATGAAACATTTTATTTCTGCACTGAAGGTAAGTTAGGGATTTTTTTTTTAAAGATAGTTTTGAATATTGCAGAGTTAGAATTATGAACACTCTATTGGAATTTTTTTGCCCCAAAGAGTAGTGTAGCAGGCTCTCTCCCATCACTGGTACTATTTCTGTCTTGTTCTTGTTCTTCAAAGGCCGCTCTTGAGCATGAAGAGGCCAAGATCCTCCGAATCCAGCTGGAACTCTCCCAAGTGAAATCAGAAATCGATAGAAAGGTGGCCGAGAAAGACGAAGAGATCGAGCAGCTGAAGAGGAACTACCAGAGAGCAGTAGAGACGATGCAGAGCGCCCTGGACGCCGAGGTGCGGAGCCGGAACGAGGCCATCAGGATCAAGAAGAAGATGGAGGGGGACCTGAACGAAATTGAGATCCAGCTGAGCCACGCCAACCGCCAGGCCGCAGAGACCCTCAAACACCTGCGGAGCGTCCAGGGGCAGCTGAAGGTTTGCGAGCTCCCCGGTGGGAAGCCTCTCCCATCCTCAGACACGCACAGCCATTGGCTGGGCTCACGGTCCTCAGGCCTCAACTTCAGCCGGACGTTTCTGTTACTGTCTGGCCAGGATACCCAGCTCCACCTGGATGATGCTCTCCGGGGCCAAGAGGACCTGAAGGAGCAGCTGGCGATCGTGGAGCGCAGAGCCAACCTGCTGCAGGCCGAGATCGAGGAGCTGCGGGCCACCCTGGAGCAGACGGAGAGGAGCAGGAAGACGGCGGAGCAGGAGCTCCTGGACACCAGCGAGCGCGTCCAGCTCCTGCACACCCAGGTGGGAGAGGGGAGGCGGGGCGGGGCCCCTGCGCTTGGGGAACGCCTGGCTAACTCCACTCCTCCTGCCCCAGAACACCAGTCTCATCCACACCAAGAAGAAGCTGGAGACAGACCTCCTGCAGCTCCAAAGCGAGGTGGAGGATGCCAGCAGGGACGCGAGGGGCGCTGAAGAGAAAGCAAAGAAGGCCATCACGGACGTGAGGCTCCTCCCTGCCCTGCATGGCTGCCAGGATTGCGTTTCATCTAAGCCCCCTTCCTCTCCAACCCATTAGACAAGGTGGGGCCTTCCCAGGGCACATGTGGTGTGAGTTCTGCTCCAGAAGCGCTCCCCACCTCCCCGGGAACTCAGTGCGTCTCCTCCCACACGTTTAAATGGTGGACGTGAGAAATAAGGAAGCGTGGATAAAAAAGACCGGAAGGGATTATCTTCCTTTCTTATGCCCTTGGGGAGGTATGCTCTTCTTTCCTTCAGCGTATGACTGATTCCAGATATAAAAAGGAGGCCCTCAGATGTCAGGATCCCACCAAGCGTTACCTCCCAGGAAGCTGGCTTCCCTCCCACCGGCACCCAGTCTTCCTGCTTCAGAGGCCTTGGTTCTGGGCTCGTGGCCCCCACAGCGCCCCCTGCTGCTCGATGGAGGGCACAACCTTGTGACGATTCCTCCCTGTTTGCTCAGGCACCCCCAGCTCCCTAGAGGCCTTCCCTTAGCCTCATTACCCCACGCCCGTGATGCTAGGTTATGAACTCAGAATTCTCTAAGTCACGGGTTGGTGATAATGGTGATAAGGAAAGAAGGAATCTCTTTGGAGCTGGGGAGGTCCCAAGGAGGCCAGTTTAAGAAAGGGAAGAAACTATTTCCCATCCAGCCCCTGAAGGTTTCACTTCTTAGCTTATGCTACATGCCTGGTGCAGCTCTTCTCAGATTCCATGGTGGACGGTGGGCTCAGTCATCCCGTTACCTGTTGTCCTTTGTCATCAGCATGGCCCTGGTCCTCCGGGTACCCAGATTTCGACAGCTCCAAGCACTTGACCTTGGTCTGCATCTGAGTGGGATGATGTGCTTTTCAGGCGGCCATGATGGCGGAGGAGCTGAAGAAGGAGCAGGACACCAGCGCGCACCTGGAGCGGATGAAGAAGAACCTGGAGCAGACGGTGAAGGACCTGCAGCACCGCCTGGACGAGGCTGAGCAGCTGGCCCTGAAGGGTGGGAAGAAGCAGATCCAGAAGCTGGAGGCGCGGGTACTTGCGGGGCAGACGCCGGCCTATGCAGAGCTTTCCGGCCTCTCCCGTTCGTGCTCCAGCCCCAGACTAATTTACACACGTTCCCCCAGATCCGAGAGCTGGAGTTTGAGCTTGAAGGGGAGCAGAAGAAGAACACTGAGTCTGTCAAGGGCCTGAGGAAGTATGAGCGGCGGGTCAAGGAGTTAACTTACCAGGCAAGTGGAAAGAAACCCCCCGGTCATTTCCTCCGTGAAGTGCAAACACCCCCCCCACCCACCGGGGTCCTCTCTCCAGAGAACAGGGAGAAATCCTTTAGCCCCAGAGAACGGGGACCTCTTGCATCCCTGCCGGCCCCTGGCTAAGTACTGTCCTATGTTCTCTCTTTCAGTGCGAAGAGGACAGGAAGAACGTGGTGAGATTACAGGATCTGGTGGACAAACTTCAAGTGAAGGTCAAGTCCTACAAGAGGCAGGCCGAGGAGGCTGTAAGTCAGCGGGACCCCAGCGCGGCGCCTGGCCTGTTTCTCCCTGTGAGCCCCCAAGAAGCGCTCGCTGATCGTACACGGCCCCCCTCCGCCCCGGCTCTTTGCTTTTAGGATGAACAGGCCAACGCTCATCTCACCAAGTTCCGGAAGGCTCAGCATGAGCTGGAGGAGGCTGAAGAACGGGCCGATATCGCCGAATCTCAAGTCAATAAGCTGCGCGCGAAGACCAGAGACTTCACCTCCAGCCGGGTAGGTGGTCCCGCGGCACTGGGTGGGGAGGGCGATGCGGCGGGAGGTGTGGCTCCCGGGGAGGAACCCGCCGTGATGGACGGGACCCTGGAGAACCTTCGACTTTAGAACTGGTTAGTCTCCGGCTCAGGAAGGGAAAGGATTTGCTTAAAGCTACGTAGCTGCGTAGAGCCCGGCTAAACCCAGGTCTATGAGTCCCAGTAGAACACCGTCCTGAAAAGCGGCGAGCGGTTCCTGCGTGGGCTCGGGCGCCCTCTGCCGGCCGGCCGCCGTCTCTGCGCCCACTGTAGGTGTAGGTTCCTAGATCCCTGGGCTGTTCTGAGGACCAGGCTCTCAGGCTGTGGGGTGACTGCCGCCGCGGCTGCACTGGTGTATCCGCCTGCGATCCAAGGAATATCCCGTGTCCCGCTGAGACAGACAAGCAAGCAACCCCAGATGCTTGCTGGGAGGGGGCGTGGCCGGAAATGCGGCTCTGCCATCTGACAGAACTCAAAATGCCCACTTTCTCCCCAGATGGTGGTCCATGAGAGTGAAGAGTGAGTGATCCTATGCTGGAACAGGACAGAAAATATGCGAAATATGTATTTTCATGGTTCCTGACCCTTATACTTAATTTCCATGTGATTGCTTTACACATGCAATAAATTTTGCTTTGTTTTCAATTTTGGGCTGTGTCGTTGTATTTGTTTTCTCTTGCCGGTGTGGAAATGGTTCATTGGTGGTATTTATGCCCAATGTTGAAATCTCGGTATGCAGATGGCTTGATAAAGTCATTTGGCCTATTTTCAGGTGCATGTATGTGGGGACAAGGAGAGACTGTGTTTGGTTTAAATTTGAGATTAGAGCAGAAATAAAAAGTACTCCTAGGTTAACCACTGCTGTGGTGGGAGGAAGGGGAGATTGTCCAAGCGTCATCTCCACTATGACACGGTGGAACCACAAAGGTTTGGTTCAGGAAAGCCTGTCTCAAGTTGAATAAGGTTTTAAGGCAGAGGCCAGAGTCCCCCTCCATCTTCTCAGGGAGCTACCCTGGAATCTAGCAAAAGTTTGTCAGGCAGCTCCACACAGCGCTGTGCTAACTACTAGGAATACACAAATGAGTAAAAGAGTGTCGGGTCCCTCCAAGAACTCGCGGTAAATCTACCACTGAGGTGCTGGGAGAACTGGACAGCTACACGTAGAAGAGTGAGATTAGAACACTCCCTAACACCATACACACAAATAATAAAATAAACGGATTACAGACCTAAATGTAAGGCCAGACACTATAAAACTCTTAGAGGAAAACATAGGCAGAACACTCTATGACCTAAATCACAGCAAGATCCTTTTTGACCCACCTCCTAGAGAAATGGAAATAAAAACAAAAATAAATGGGACCTAATGAGACTTAAAAGCTTTTGCACAACAAAGGAAACCATAAGCAAGATGAAAAGACAACCCTCAGAATGGGAGAAAGTATTTGCAAACGAAGCAACTGACAAAGGATTGATCTCCAAAATATACAAGCAGCTCATGCAGCTCAGTATTAAAAAAAAACAACTCGGGCTTACCTGGTGGCGCAGTGCTTGAGAGTCCGCCTGCCGATGCAGGGGACGCGGGTTCGTGCCCCGGTCTGGGAAGATCCCACATGCCGTGGAGCGGCTGGGCCCGTGAGCATGGCCGCTGAGCCTGCGCGTCCGGAGCCTGTGCTCCTCAACGGGAGAGGCCACAACAGTGAGAGGCCCGCGTACTGCAAAAAAAAGAAAAAAAAAAACCGTTCTGAATAACCTAAGGGCAGGACAGGAATAAAGATGCAGACGTAGAGAATGGACTTGAGGATATGGGGAGTGGGAAGGGTAAGCTGGGACGAAGTGAGAGAGTGGCACTGACATATATACACTACCACATGTAAGATAGATAGCTAGTGGGAAGCAGCCGCATAGCACGGGGAGATCAGCTCGGTGCTTTGTGACCACCTAGAGGGGTGGGATAGGGAGGGTGGGAGGGAGACGCAAGACGGAGGGGATATGGGGATATATGTATAACTGATTCGCTTTGTTATACAGCAGAAACTAACACACCATTGTAAAGCAATTATACTCCAATAAAGACGTTAAAAAAATTTAAAAATTAAAAAAAAAAGTCTACCACTGAGCTCTTGGCTCAGTCTGCACTGTTTCAAAGCCACGCAACAGAAAATCTCACCCCTTATCCAGGGTAAAACTGTCTTTAGCATAAGGGAAAATACAGCAGGAAGTCAGAAAACTACCTGGAAGACCTGGAAACAGCATCTTCAAACATAGAATCATTTGTTCGTTGTTATCAGAAATAGTTGTCAAGTTCCCTTCTTTATCTGATTCTAGGTGATTAGATGACCCAGCTTGACTCAGGAGGAGTTAAAGGCCCAGGGGAGTTCAGCGCCTCCTGGGATTTGTCATTCTACAGAAAGAAGGCCACTATGGATGTCAGATTTGGCCTATCAGTGATTTCACATAATTTTACCTCAAAGATCACACCTCTTTGATGTGCTTTCAATGCTTTCTGGCAACAATGTGACTAGAAAGTGGCGTGTCCTCCTGGTGGTGGCTGTTACTGAGAGGAAATCACAGCAATGAGAACAAGCCTGATTCCGACCCTGGCCTGAGGCTGGGCCCAAAGGGCTGCAGGTGCTCAGAGCCTCTCAGTCTGTACAAGGACAGCTATAAGCTGCCTTCTGGGGAAAGTGGGGGATAGAAAAAGAAAATGAAGCTCCTCATTACAGAGGTATTCAAACTGGTGGATGAAGAATGAATGAAAGACCTGGCATGTCACCACTGTAATATGAATTATGAACTCCTGATGAATTATGGCTACTAGCGTCACAAAAATAAGACAACTGGACATGAAACGCCTCCTGACAGAAGTATATACACCACCGCCCAGGAAGAATTCCTGCCAGCAATCTAACAGGGGTCTGATCAAGACCCTAAATGTGTCCACCAACTTACAGGAAAAGCAGAAACAGACCCAAGATACAGCCAATAAACTCCAGGATACGAGGAACTTAACTGAACACAACATCTAGTTTTTTCAATAAATAAACTGCAAGGAAAAATACATTAAAGAAATGGAAGGGGGACTATAGATTAAAGGAGACTTAGACCTACTCACCAATTGCTCTGCCTGGACCTTGTTAGGATACACACATGTATATCCCATCTGGTAAAATTCGAATACTGACTGGATATTCGATGATGATATGGGATTATTGTTCATTTTCAAGGTAATATTGTGATTATGTTTTCTAAAATAGTCCTTATCTTTAAAAAATACATAATAAAATACAGATAAGAGGGACTTCCCTGGCGGTGCAATGGTTAAGACTCCGAGCTCCCAGTGCGGGGGCCCGGGGTTCAATCCCTGCTCAGGGAACTAGATCCCACATGCATGCCACAACTAAGGAGCCCACCTGCCACAACTAATGAGCCCAAGTGCTGCAACTAACGAGATGGTGCTGCCTGCAACTAAGGAACCCGCTTCCCACAACTAAGGAGCCTGCCTGCTGCAACTAAGACCTGGCGCAACCAAATAAATAAATATTAAAAAAAAATACAGATAAGAAAGGAAGAAAGAAAGAAAAAAAGAAGGCAGGTAAGCAGGAATGGCCACCTTTGCAGTGAACTTGTTTCATAGAATTTCAGACAAAGGATTGAAAAAAAGAGGTCCCTGATGCATTTTATGCAGAACTGGGCTACAATCTTGAAAACCTCTGAGACTGTAGGACCTGACACGTCCACACACTGGCAAAGTGCAATATTTCCCATGAAGGAGAAGATGAGGAGGTGGGTTCTGGAAGCGATCCATAACCATCTCTTTTAGGCTCTGATTTTGTGAAGGATAAAATGGAAAAATTCATTTTTCTGTGAGTCAATATTGTGAACGACTGTGCCAGTGTTCATTTATTCTGCGAAGCAAAGGATGCCCATGACTACAGAAAATATAAGCCCTGTTACTGTGGAGAGGAAGAAAAGCACGAATCTCATTCCAAATAAGGCCCTACCGTGCCCCACGTGGGAGCAGGTGCGTCCGGGAACGGAGAGGAGGAGGGTGCACTCGGGCCCTGTCCCTGAACTCCTTCCCTGGGCTCTCAGCACCGCATATTGACTCAGTGATGACGAGACAGGACTATCGCCCCATCCCTGCTTTACAGATGAAGAAACGGAACCACAGAGTAGCTTGCTCGAGGTCAAGATGGCAGAGCTGGGATTCTCTGTAGATCCCAAGACTCCTTTACACTACAAAGTGCCGCCTACCTGAGCAGCTGGGAAACAGATGCAAGAAATATAACAGCTTGAGGAGGTGGGCTCAGGGGTGAGGTCCATCACAACTGGATGGATAAACTCACAGTGTACATGTTTTTCCTTTTGACTATTTCCGTTAACTTCCTCCCGGCCTCCACTATAGCCCTTCTCTTGACCACCAACCCAGCCCACCCCGTCTTCAGAGAGCCTCCCCTCAGACAGGCCAAGTTCAGTAGGAACTTGGGTGACTTAGCTCATTTGCAATATCTCCTGGTCCTTTTGCACAAGAATCCCAAAACAGGATGGCAAAAAAGGGTGAAGGTGCCCCCTTCCAGAAAAGTTCTCTGGGTGGAATCCCACTACCTCCAGATTAAGGGCCAGTTCAAGTTACTTTTCATTTTTCTAAATAGACTCACTTTTCTCTTCTATTATATTTTTCCTGGTAGTTGGACATAGAATTTATTTTTTCCCCTGTAATTCTTACACTATCCAGAAAACTCTTCCCAGATTCTTTACTGAGCCTCAAATCTCTGGGCAGTAGATTTCTATTTTTTATTACTTTTATAATTTTTTAATTATACGGAAAATATGTGCTCAACACAGGATTTAAAAAACATATCCGTCAACTCTAAAGAGACCGCGGGCTAGGACTCCTTTACTTGGAAGTGATGAGATCTTGATTTACGACTTGCAGAGGGCTCCCTTCTTAACAACACGCAAGGGATTCAGCTTCTAATAGGAGCAACGTGTCCCCACAGGGGCAAATGGCTGCAACCTGCAGCCTCCTCCTGCTGGGGAGGGCAGCCTTCCCTTTCTTCACGCCTGGTCCCCGCGACAGCTGAGAGCTTTAATAAAGCAAAGTGTGCCTGGGAATGTGGGCTGAGGAAGCTGCCCAGAACACAGAGGCCTATTTCCACCCCTCCCAGTAATCCACTGCTAAAAACATCTGAGGCTGAGAGGTTCTGAGGCTGCTTGCTGGGGCTGAGCCGTGATCCGGTTACACTGAGCAAGGCCGAGACATTCCGGAGGCCCTTGTGCCCACAGCTGCAGCAGCTGGGGCCCAGGAGGGCACCGATTATTTTTAGCTGAGATGTTTCATGCTTTCCATGGCGGTGAGCGGCAAGAAGCCTGGGCATTCGGCGGCCTCCTCCATGTTCTATCAACTTAGAGGTGGTCCTGAGGAGCCCTGAGGAGGTCCAGGGAGCAGATGAGAGTCACCCTTAGGCCACCTTCGTCAGAACCTGACACCAGCTTGTGGAGAGAAGGAGCATCTCAGATAAAGAAAATGGACCACTGACATCAGCAGAGGGTTACTCAGTGACCCAGAGATACACAAATAAATGAGACGGAACCTTGAACCGCAAGGACAGTCAAGGAAATATAAGTATTCAAATAATGATGATGGAAAACAAATCAAAACAAAACACAGAAGTATGGGAGACTGAGGAAGGTGAGCGGGCGACATGCTTTTATAATCAGAGACCAAAAGAAAGTCAATCCCTTTAGCAGTGAGTACAGTGTTCTGTACACAGCAGGTGCTCAATGCATGCGCTGAACTGAATTCCTAGTAAGAAGGGAAAAGAGGTGGGGGACTCTGTGTGCCTGGGGAAAACCAGTTCTTCTGATTTTCTGCTTCTCCTGTCACTAATAAAGACACAATAATAACCCAGAAGCCAGTCTTTACCAATCTGTCAGCAATCCTAACCATACACTTGAATTTCTTGGCTTCCTGAAACGACGGGTGTGGGCACAGCTATCTGTAGCTCATACTGGCTCAGAAGCCTGGAGAGAGAGTCAAGTACCCCCGAGGAGGCCCAGGGGGGCGAGGGGCTGCCGTGTGAAGACCGCACCCGGTGTGGAGCCGGCATCGCCCCACGCTTTGCCGCTACCCGTCTCAGGTCTGCGGTCTCACACACTGACCCATTCACCTGTCGTTTACCAGCTGCCTACTACGTGCCCAGGAACAGGAAAAGGGCGGACAAAAGTCTCCAAGAAAGCCAGACCAGGAAAAGGGAGAGAGGCCTCCTGCTCTGAGGTCCCAAGTCTAGCGGCACAAACATTTCCAAATACGGCGCAGCCTCAGCGCGGGGCGGGATTAGCATCGCAGCAGCTGCACCTATTTTGGGCCTGGGGGTCTCTGTCCCCTGGGCAACAGGTGTGGAGACGTGAGGAACAAGGCATTTACGTGGGCTTATTTTGGGGGCTTCCTGGCCTCATGCCCAGGGGTCAGAGCCAGCCTTTCACATAAGGGTCCTCAGCTAGAAACCCAATGCCTCCTTCTGTCTCCCTAGGGGCCCACTGGCCTGTCTCCCCTCCACCCCCAGGCTGGCTTGAGACGCCCACCAAGCGGAGTCAAGTCAGGGAGGCAGAGAGAAGTGGGGCCCTTCTCGCCACCCACCCCAGTGCTCACGTCCTGGTGCCCAGCGGTGGGGATGAGGGGAACGTGCCTGGGACCAGACACCATTTAGGCTCTGTTCTAAAATGCGCTCTCCAGATCGTTCCCACACCAGCCCATGAGGCAGCGAAGACGGGGTGGTCCCTTTTGGAAAGGAGACTAAAGGACACGAGTTCTTCTCTGTTTAAGTGACTTGCCTTCAGTCCCACAGTAAACCCAGACCACAGAGGGTCTTAGGTGTAGTGTCATGAGTGACCAACAGACATACACTGAGTCAGTGTGACGTGGCCACAGTCAACCTCCGACGGCCAAGAGCGTGCAGCCCACGGGGCCCATTCTCACCTTTTGCGTGGTTCTGAGGGACACGGCAGCACAGCGCTGGGAGGTCCCCGGGAGGATCAGCTGGTCCTGATGCAATCGGAGGGGCCTCGAACAGAGTGTCTTCTGCCACCTGCTTCTCCCGCTTCGTCCGTGTCTCCCTAGGGAGGGGTCAGAGTGGTGGCACCAACGGGGCTGCCCCCAAGCCTACAATCGGTCCTGTCGGCCATGAGGGACTCCCAAACTTCTGGACCCCAGACAGCTCTACAGCTGGGATTTGAATTCCCAACTCTGGTCCCAGGGACATTTCCGCTGCCTGCGTGGCTCGGTGCTGATGCTCAGTTCACGCTCGCTCGACCTGTCCTGCCTTGTAGTCCTGAGCAGCCTACTGCCTTCATTTCATCCTCTGAAATATGGGGTTAAAGATGAACACGGGCCATTTTTCTGGCTCGAGCATCTCCGTAAGGAAATATTAATAGTGGTTCCATGTTTTAAATCATCCTGAGCTCCTGAGATAAAAAGACAGTTTGAATATTAATCATTACAGCAAAGGAAGAAGCACTTTTGTCTCTTCCTGCCTTTCGTGGTTGCATGGAAACCCCTCCTGGGTTTTGAAGGCTGGTGATGTGAAGATGTAGGATCTGAGGTTCACTCAGGTCACAAGTCATCTGGCCAAAAGGTAGGGTTCAAGGCAACCAAGGTCACAGCCAAGCCCACGCAAATTGCTCGCTAGGGCTTCGTCCTCCCGAGTCCTCCTGTTTGAAACACAACTCCCATCTGTCACTGCTCTGCCCAGGCGCCATCAGTGTGCCCCTCTGCCTACCAGCTGAGCATACACAGCCTGCCTATGCCCCATATCTCCTCCCTCTTGCGTCTCCCTCCCACCCTCCCTATCCCACCCCTCTAGGTGGTCACAAAGCACCGAGCTGATCTCCCTGTGTTATGCGGCTGCTTCCCACTAGCTATCTATTTTACGTTTGGTAGTGTATATATGTCCATGCCACTCTCTCACTTTGTCACAGCTTACCCTTCCCCCTCCCCGTGTCCTCAAGTCCATTCTCTACGCCTGCGTCTTTATTCCTGTCCTGCCCCTAGGTTCTTCAGAACCTTTTTTTTTTTTTTTAGATTCCATATATATGTGTTAGCATACGGTATTTGTGTTTCTCTTTCTGACTTACTTCACTCTGTATGACAGACTCTAGGTCCATCCACCTCACTACAAATAACTCAATTTCGTTTCTTTATATGGCTGAATAATATTCCACTGTATATATGTGCCACATCTTCTTTATCCATTCATCTGTCGATGGACACTTAAGTTGCTTCCGTGTCCTGGCTATTGTAAACAGTGCTGCAATGAACATTGTGGTACATGGCTTTTTTTGAATTATGGTTTTCTCAGGGTGTATGCCCAGTAGTGGGATTGCTGGGTCATATGGTAGTTCTATTTTTAGTTTTTTAAGGAACCTCCATACTGTTCTCCATAGTGGCTGTATCAGTTTACATTCCCACCAACAGTGCAGGAAGGTTCCCTTTTCTCTACACCCTCTCCAGCATTTATTGTTTGTAGATTTTTTGATGATGGCCATTCTGACCGGTGTGAGGTGATACCTCATCGTAGTTTTGATTTGCATTTCTCTAATGATTAATGATGTTGAGCATTCTTTCATGTGTTTGTTGGCAGCCTGTATATCTTCTTTGGAGAAATGTCTACTTAGGTCTTCTGACTATTTTTGGATTGGGTTGTTTGGTTTTTTTGATATTGAGCTGCATGAGCTGCTTGTAAATTTTGGAGATTAATCCCTTGTCAGTTGCTTCGTTTGCAAATACTTTCTCCCATTCTGAGGGTTCTCTTTTCATCTTGTTGATGGTTTCCTTTGCTGTGCAAAAGCTTTGAAGTTTCATTAGGTCCCATTTGGTTTTTTTTGTTTTTATTTCCCTTTCTCTAGGAGATGAGTCAAAAAGGATCTTGCTGTGATTTATGTCCATTAGTGTTCTTCCTATGTTTTCCTCTAAGAGTTTTATAGTGTCTGGCCTTACATTTAGGTCTTTAATCCATTTTGAGTTTATTTTTGTGTATGGTGTTAGGGAGTGTTCTAATTTCATTCTTTTACATGTAGCTGTCCAGTTTTCCCAGCACCACTTACCGAAGAGGCTGTCTTTTCTCCATTGTATATTCTTGCCTCCTTTATCAAAGATAAGGTGACCATATGTGCGTGGGTTTATCTCTGGGCTTTCTATCCTGTTCCATTGACCTATATTTCTGTTTTTGTGCCAGTCTTGATTCTGTCTTGATTACTGTAGCTTTGTAGTACAGTCTGAAGTCAGGGAGCCCGATTCTTCCAGCTCTGTTTTTCTTTCTCAAGATTGCTTTCGCTGTTCAGGGTCTTTTGTGTTTCCATACAAATTGTGCAATTTTTTGTTCTAGCTCTGTGAAAAATGCCATTGGTAGTTTGATAGGGATTGCACTGAATCTGTAGATTGCTTTGGGTAGTATGAGTTCCAGTCTTAACGTTGCTTCCAGTTTCTTTCATCATCTTGGTCAGCTCACTCTCCAGGTTTTGGGTCCTTACCCGGAAAATGAATGATCCGCACGACCCCAAGGTTCCTAACCGAGCTGGACATCAGGCTGCCTGGTGTACTTTTTAAAACACACAGAATTTAGAGTTCTGCCTGGAGAGTCTGATTCAGTAGGTTGGGCTAGAGCCTGGGGATCTGCATTTAAGCCTCCCCTGTTCATTCTAATGATCTCCCTAAAGGTAAACTCTTAAAGCAACTATTTTAAAATTCAGGTTCCTGGTGCTGTGTAATGGGAATACCCTCCCCTAGGGGTACCCAGCATGGAAGAACTAACAGCATCTCAGCAACACTGCCTCACACTTCCCCACCTCCTGGTCCATCTGTTCCCATGCCCCCCGCTTCCACTGCCACCAGTGCAAGTCCCCAAGCCATGTCTTCCACATGCGTGACAAGCCCTCTTGTGGACAGCATCTGGGCATCTCTGGTGCTCTACCTGGAGTCCCCGCTAGGTGGCACCACTGCTCTGACGGCCACCACAGTCCCCAGCAGGACTAAAGACCTAAAGCTCTCCAGGGGCCAAAGCTGATGGGTGGCTCTGGCAAAGCGCAGGTGGAAAGTGGGAGAAGACTCCCCCTCTGCCCTTTGCCTGCACTTCGGTAGAGAGCCCAGAGCAAAGCCGTGTCACAGTGGAACCAAGGCAAAAGAAAACCCACTAATCCCATCCCGTCTTAATTTAAAATGTTGCTATTTTGTTCATCATGCATTCTTCTGCATTAATTTTGATTTTTAAAATATTGCATTGAAATATTATTAATCTCATGAATGATCGAGTCCTTTGTTGCCTCCTTAAATTGTGCACTCATTCGCCTCACCCTAGTCCCAGCCTTGGCCAGAGCAGCGTGGTTTATGCTCCAGTATCCTGAGGCGCTATGGAAATAGCTGCATCTGCTGCTATGGACGGAGGGCGCCTTCTCTGTGGATCCCGATGCCAGGCTGGGGCAGATCTTAGGGCAGAGGCCGGGGTCAGTTCACCGTCATGGCAGGAGCCCAGTTCCTCCCAGGCTAAGGTCTGCCTCGGGAGGCCCCTCAAACCCCCTGTGAATCCACTTCTGCCAAGTCCCCACAGAGTCCTGAATCCCAGAAATGTCACCGCCTGGCCACAAGCCAAAGCCCCTGCTACTGGAGGAGACCAGTCTCCAGCCCCCAGACCTGCCTTCCAGAGGGTTCCCTGCCCTCTGCATGGCCTAGCTGAATTCATTTCCTGAGGGAATCAAATGCCTATCACTCCCTCCTGTGCACTGTGTGGGCTCCTGTTTCCTCTCTCCCTCTTGTTTTGGGGGGGGAATCTTTTTATTTTCTCTCACTTAATGAGTTCTATTCTTTATAGCTTCTGGTGACACCTCTTCTCATGGGTACCCAGGCACCCCCTGCAGACTACAGTGAAAGCACAGAATGTGAAACAAACTGGCCATTGAACCCACAGAAATGGCAGAGTCAGAGCACTCAGTCACTCCCTCTAGAACTACCTGGGAGCTCTAAAAATCCCCAGACCCAGGCCACACCCAAAAGCAATTAAATCACACTCTGGGGGTGCAGTCCTTCTCCCCTCTCCCACCTCTCACCCTCCAGGCATCAGGAGTTTGTAAGCCCTCTCAGGTGAGAAGATACCAAGCCAAGGGTGAGAACCCCTGCATGGAGCAGGCTGGGCCCCTACTGAGCCTAGGCTGCCATCTACAGGCGAGAGCACGCACTGCTGCCCAGTGGTAAGAGGGCAGATGGGAGGGGCAGACAGACAGCAGAGGCTTTAGGACTGAGAGCCCACCTTCTAATGAGTCTCCCCTGCCCCACCAATGAGTCTCCTGTATAAACTTCCCAGTGGCCTCCAGTCAAAGCCCTTGCAGAGGTGTCTCACCTCCAAGAGCCACCATTTTCACGCGTGGGGCAGCCCCTGCAGGTTAGCAACGTGCTTTGACATGAAGCTGAAACCCGCCATGAGAACTCCGCTCCCCTGGCCCTGGGTCTGCACCCCGGAGACACACACAGAAGATACCTACCCGCCCCCACACCGGCTCTTCAGGGGTCGTAAAACAGCTGCCAAACTCCTTTGGATCCCTGCCTCTCAAGGTGAAAGAGACCCATTACTTTTCCTGCCCGTCCTTCCTGGCTGTCCTCGTCTGGATTTGCTAGACTGGCGACATCCCTTCATCACGGGACACGCAGAATTCAGTCTAAATTTAAAAATATAGACAGAGAAGTAATACATATTCATTATAAAAATATGTTAGCTAAACATAAAATACAAGTGCCCCCAGCCACTCCATTCCCCTCTCATTCCTGTGCTGGGGGCAGTGGGGGGGGGAGTATGGGGGGGCGGGTGTGTGTGGCTACCGTTGTTCAGAGGTTGGAAGCACCCAGAACTGAAGGTCATATACTTGCAGCAAGAGTGCGACCTCCTCCTTAGGCTCAGTTTATTCATCTGTAACATGTGAATAATTAGAGCACCCTTCCTAGAGGTTACAAACTAGTATGACACAAGTAAAGGACCTAGCACAATGCCTGTAAACACATACTGGGCGTTTACTAAGTGGGGGCTCTTAAGGGCTAACTGAATTATCTCAGACCATTGGTGGAACCAGACAGGCATGAAGTATATTATTTTTCCTGATGATTATACGCACATCACAGCGGGACTGGGTTCATGTAGGTTTAGTAAAATAAGTGCCAAAGCCCAAATGCTGAGAGCACCCACTAAGAGGTTGTAAATAAAAGAGGCTCCCAAAGGAACCTTTTTTTTTTTTTTTTTTTTTTTTTTCCGTACGCGGGCCTCTCACTGCTGTGGCCTCTCCCGTTGCGGAGCACAGGCTCGGGACGCGCGGGCTCAGCGGCCATGGCTCACGGGCCCAGCCGCTCCGCAGCATGTGGGATCCTCCCGGACCGGGGCACGAACCTGCGTCCCCCTGCATCGGCAGGCGGACTCTCAACCGCTGAGCCACCAGGGAAGCCCCCAAAAGAATCTCTTTAAGCCAGTGGGCGTTTGATGGCGTTTACTGCCAGAGGGCAGTGCTGGGTGACTGATGGAGGGGCTGCTTCCCGGTCCATCAGACGCTAACCCACCACGCACGGCGGCCTGGGGAGTGCCCGGATCCTGCCGATCGTCCTCTGTCCGGGTCAGATCATCCAGAGCTGGATCCGTTCTGGTGGCCACCCCGCGATTCAGGGTCTCCTCGGTGCTTTCAAGCTCGGATTCCGTTCTTCCCACACTACGGCTTAACATGCACATTTACTTCTCTCCATTAGCTCACCTGCACCCCTGGCAGATCAGTCCTAAATTAGAGCATTTCCCACCGAACCTAGCCTGAAGATCTTTCTCAGCATCTCATGTCAGAAAGTCGCTACCAACTGCTCAGACTTGACACCTGAGACTCAGTCATTCAGCAGATATTTCCTGAGTCTGCTCTGTGCCAGGCACTCTTCTACTTGTCATCCTTTCCCTGCCCAAGTCAGGCCCGATGAAAGGTTGGTTTCCCTGACATAGACTGAATTTTCTTGGGTCTCCAGATTCACTGTGACTCAGAACTGCTGTCAGCAAGGGTGCCCCAAACTTCTGGGCTTATCCTGACAACGAGCAAAAGATAAGAAGCCACGAAATCTCAAATTCCTGTGACAAACTCCTGGTCAGACTGTCATGCTCCTGTGGCTAAATTCAGAATGGTGACAACTCCCTCCCTGCCACCCTGACTCAAGCCCCAAACAGTCCTGTAAGAGTCTGACCCAGACCAGAAACAGTGCCCCAAGTTAAACTCCCCCTCCTCACGCGATCCTACCGAAAGATAAAGAAGATACTTACAGAGACTCTACTGCCCAGGTCAGTTCAGATGTCAAACGTCCTCTCTCCCTGTCAAACATGGAAATGCTCTTGGACTTCGCAGACGTGTGCCCCGTCGACTTAGGGGCTGCTCTGCCGCACCCTGCCTGGAGGTTTTCGTTCAAGAATGTTTTGATTATGATGCTCTTAAGGGAAATAAAGGAAGGTGTTCTTTTACAATTAGGCAATTTTAGAGAAAGGGAAGTGGATAAAGTTCTTGACATGAGGGCTACAGACGATTTGAAGAAAAGTGAGAGGAAAGATACAAGGAATCAAAGCGTTTAACACGGCTGAAACCTGAGAGATCATAAAATACTTGTGGGGGATTTATTGCTAAGGTGGAATTTAGCTGACTGAATGATACAAGATGCTCAAGATAGCACTGAAAGAAGGGGAGATGTCAGCCTGTTTAATCACTCCAGGAGAAGGAGAGAAACACACCAAAGAAGTTCACACTGGAGTTATGTTATAAGCCTGGGTCAAGAGAAGGCATGAGACTTTGGGTCTCATCTAGTTTTAGGTACTAATAGTCCAACTTTGCAAAAATGGGAGAATCAGAAATGATGGTTAAAACAAGAGTTAAAAAGTCAAAAGACGGGCTTCCCTGGTGGCGCAGTGGTTGAGAGTCCGCCTGCCGATGCAGGGGACACGGGTTTGTGCCCCGATCCGGGAAGATCCCACATGCGGCAGAGCAGCTGGGCCCGTGAGCCATGGCCGCTGAGCCTGTGTCCGGAGCCTGTGCTCCGCAACGGGAGAGGCCACAACAGTGAGAGGCCCACGTATCGCAAAAAAAAAAAAAAAAAAAAAAGTCAAAAGACAAGGTATTCAAGAAGTCGCCTAATGGCCTGGGCAACAGAGAGAGCCATGTACATCTTCATGGACCATGGAATGCAAAGGCAAGCAGCCTCCCTGCCTTGGTATTTCTTGAGGTCATCATAAGCATACTGTCAATAACAATAAGCCTAAATGATCAGAAAAAAGTAAAATACTGTTAACTCTGCTCAGTTTAAGAGGACAGGAACAAAAGACCACATATTATATGATTTCGTTTATGTGAAATGTCCAATAGGAAAATCCATAGAGACAGAACTAGATTAGCAGGAGCTTAGTAGGTATGGAGTTTCTTTCTGGAGCATTGAAATGTTCTAAAATTAGACCGTGGTGACGGTTGCACATCTCTGTGAATATGCTAAATACCACTGAACTTTTAACGTTCAGTGAATGTTGTGGTATGTGAAATGTATCTCCATAAAGCTGTTTAAAAAGAGGATAGGAAGGTATGTAATACAACTTATAAATATTCCATCAGTAATTGCTCCAAACTTCAACAATATAAAGGAATTAGAACCATTTACCAGGAGAATTCACCATGTGGAAAATTTCATTCTCAGGCAATACTGGAAAAATGAGGTGTTTCTATATAGGCAACAGAATTGAATTCAGTAAAGAGACTGGAGAAAGAAAGGACAAAATATACCCTCTAAGAGGATTAAGACTCTTAGAAGAGGGATTCAGGAGATCATGCGATCATTCACATATAATGTCTTATTTAATGAATAAAGAAGTCTAAAATAGGACAAAGGGTGAAAAAGAAAAAATGATCTCTCTTCCTACCCCAGTTCATCAGTACTCTTCCCTGAAGTATTCACTGCTTCCAGTTTCTTATATATCCTTCCGTAAATGTTCTATTCATGTGCGAGTACCTACGCACACACACATCCCACACCACACACGCACGCCCTATAGTGCAATTAGACTGTGAGTGCAGGAAGAAAAATGGAAATTAATTTTAAGGAAGAGCTTCCTTAACACAAGAGCAAGTCCTTAAAGTGACTCTACCATTTCTGTATGCTGGAAGCACTTGCTTTTATTCAAGTACACTAAAAAACAGGGGTGGCCAGTGGTGGAGCCTGACAAATATATGCCTGAAATCCAGGATTGGCAACTGACTGGCACGTGAGTGACTCTGAGTGACACTCACACAGCTCATCAAATTGAAACCGAGCAGCACCCTGCGGGGCCTTCCCAGGGACAGACTCCCCCATGTCCCCCACCTCTTGTTTGGAGAAAAGCTTTAGCCTCCTAGGCCTTCCCTGAGTCCGAAAGAATAAATTTAATCAGAGAAGTGAAAAGGGCAGAAACAAAGGAAAGCAGTCAAGCAAGATAAAACAATAATAGTTTAGCCATAAAACAAAGCCAAGGATCTTTAGTTCCTCCTCAAGGGCTGTAGATAACATCCTGAGCCGTGTCCCTGAGCAGTTTTGCAGACACTGAAACCCCCACCAGGTCAGAGAAATTCACTGCGTGCCGACCACCAGCACCTAGACCCCAGACCTGTTGCAACCAGAAGACTGAGATTCCCCAAACATCTTCCTGTCACCTCATTATCAACCTATCAGAGAATTATGCACAAGCTGGTTACACACCTGCAACTCTCTCCCTCACACTGTCTTTAAAAACCCTTCCCTGAAAGCCTTCGGGGAGTTCGGGTCTTTTGACCATGAGCTGCCCATTCTCCTTGCTCGGCACCCTGTACTTTCCTTCAGCACAACCCAGTGGCAGTAGATTGGCTTTGCTGCACGTCAGGAGAGCAGACCCAAGTTCTTTTCAGTAACAGAAGCAATGGCAAACAAATGTGTGTAAACATACCCAGAGTTCAGTGTGGACCTGCAGCAGCATGTTTCATACTTTTCTCTAGAAAATTCCAGCACCTATGAACACAAATACATCTTTGTTCTTCTGGTCTTAGGTTTATCTGGAAGCTCCCAACTTATACTATTGGTGGTAGGAGAGGCAGGTGGCATGTAGGGGACCATGGCTGACACACATGTATGGAAGCTCACATTTGTGTGAGAAAAGTGAAGCCTTGGCATGAGGCACAGGGAAGGTGGCTAATTCCGCATATTGAGGCCAAATGGTGGTACTACAGCAATCAAGAACATCACAGCAACATGATTATTGGGTACATTTGTAGGGAAAAGGCAAAATGATCAGAAAGCTCAGTGTAAAGGCTGGCCTACAATCAACTATCACCTGAAATATTGGTCTAGCAGGTACTATGCAGCTTAGCACAGTAACACGGCTATTGCCTTATAATATGGCATCAAGATACAAGCAGGACAGGCCAGGTTGCAAAGTTCCCTTGAAGACTCTTCACCCTCAAAAGTATTTTTAGTCGTGGTAATTGTAGAAGGTGGATGAAGCACTGCAGTCCTCAAACTAAGACAGCTCTCAAAACGTAAGGTCAGCAGATGCCACCCCCGTAAGTCAAGCCTGCGAGAAGGATGGGATTAGCTGTCTCAGGACAGCTTTCCAGAAGCAACCTGTCTTGCAGAGTGATCTGAGCAACCATGCTGAGGAGATTAAAGAGCCTGTCCCAAGTACGTCATGAGCAAGCAGCCCAACTTGACACAAAACAATCTGACACTTAGGAGACGGTGCTGTGGTAACGAACGAGTGTCAGTGGTGGGGTGGGGGGTCTGCGTGAGTATTCGAAAGGGAAAATAGAAGAAGAAAACCTATCGGTGTGTCACCAGCAGGTCCAACAGGCACTCTGATTCTGGATGATTGATCCTGACCCTTTACACAAAAATAGCCTTAAAGAAATGGAGGCCAGGCCATTGGATCATCAGAACTGGATAGAAAAGGCACATAAGAAGGTCCAACTTTCGTTCTGTGCTCATCAAGTAACCTTCCGATCCCATTCACCAGGAAGAGACCACACTGGGACAAAGAATGGTCCCACTTCTTGGATCCAGGAGAGATCCCTTGAGAAACTGACAGACTGGAATTCTGGTACAAAAATCATCTCTTGTGAGTGTGGTTACTCATCTCTGACCACGTGACCAATCCTAGAGGCCCTGATAAAGTCGCATTCCTGAACTTCAGTTTCTCAGTCCTTCATACGACATCTATTAACCGCCTCCTCCACACCAAGTGCTGTGGTAGGAACTGGTGAAACCCAGAGAAAGGAGAGAAAAGAAAGCAGCATTGCCCTGCTCTCAGGGACCTTTCAGCCCAGTGGTGACCCAGGCCCGGACAGTGGCTAAAAATCACACTTGTCGTGGCTGAGCCTGAGGGGACAATGAGTGTCCTCTACTGTTACTGAATCAGCACTTACTTTGTATTTATTTTCTATCCGTGGGATCAGAAAATCAATTAATCCTAGACCTGGGAGGAACCTCATACATCATCATATCTAGTGGGTCTCAGTCTTGCCTGCCTACAACTTCCTGGAGAACCTCATAGACAACACTGAGCTAGAGATGCTAACTGAGTGGGTCTGGGGAGGACGCCAGGATCAGTGCTCAAAAAATCTGCCCAGGGGATTCAAAGGTAAAGACCGGGCTGAGAATCACAAATTAGTCCAACTCCCATATTTTCCTGCTGGGTAAAAAGAGACTCAAAGAACTGAAGAGACAGGCCCAAATCAACACGCACACGAGTGTGATGCCCATGGAAATTCAGGGGCTATAGCCCTTACTCCAGACTATTATTTGGCCAGGCGATGTCTCTTAAATCTAGTTACCTGTGTATGCTCTTCATAGTATTTGCAACAGACACATGCACTTTTATGTACTTACTATTTTTCTTTAAAACTAACGATTTTTAAATTTAAATGCTTATTTTAGCCTTGTCCTCAGCAATAAAATTTGTGAAATATGTCTGGAAATTAATAATTATAATGCAACGTATTTAGCCATAGGCCACCTGAGACCATGCTGCAGCACACCTAGGGCATGTGGCACTCTTTGGGACCCAGAGGGCTGAGGTATTGGCAGCACTGGGAAGCCTTGGGAAGGTCTGGAACAGGTGCTGTACACCTTCACAGCAGGTGCTCACACGGGGGTGGGGGAGCTGAAGAAACCTCAGGTGAGCAAAGGTACCAGGCAGCAGCTGGTCCTCGTGGGTCTGTCAGCCCTTGGTGCACTCAGATTGGGAGGCCTGATTCATGACAGGGTTGGTGTGAGGCAGGAAGGGAGCAACGACCAGAGGATTTATTCTACCTCTCCTGGAAAGGACACAGGTCACTTGGAACCAACAGGCTATTAAAATGAAGCTGCCTATCCATCACCTGGAATCTGCTGATGCCCACACTCTGAAATTGATCTAGAAGGAGGGAAAAATACCATCATGGGATGCCCGTCAAGTAACAGCACAGGGCCATCCTTCAGTCTGGTTCATAACAACTCAGGATTTTAAATTCATCGTCCTACTTACCAAGACTTATCTTCTTTTTGAATAAGGTCATTGATCTTAGTGTCTTGTTTAATGTATTCCAAATTGATGTGCAATATTCTGGGAGAAAAGAAAGAAAAAATAACTTTTTCACCAGTCCCCTCTTTAGTTCAGCTTCAGGATGAGTTAGTTATTTGAGGTTTTTGTTTTTTGTTTTTGGGGGGTTTTTTTGGCCACATGGCTTGTGGGATCTTAGTTCCCTGACCAGGGATTGAACCTAGGCCTTCGGCAGTGAGACAGCGTGGAGTCCTAACCACTGGACCACCAGAGAATTCCCAGTTCTTTGAGTTCTGACCGACATATTGTTCATAATCAGGACTTTGATTAAGAGGTTTCCCAGTTTTCAAATTTGGGAGAGAAGTGGTGAATGGAAGTGGAGAATTCATCCTCAGCTGCGAGGAGATGACCCAGAATCATTATTAAAACCAACCTTCCAGAAGAAAACCTTAGACTTTGCACATTTCTCTCTTTGTCTCTCCCTCTTATATTCTGAAAGGTGTTTCAAAGACCCATCAGTTCCACTGCTAGGACAACCAAGGGATGCACTCTGATTCAAGTGCACAAGAAGACACAGACAAGGATGTTCATTGCAGCATTTTTTACAATGAGAAAAATCAGAAAAGTCTTGAATCAATAAGAAAATGGATAAATAAATTGCAGTAGTCATACAATGGAATAGCTATACAGCAATGAAAGTGAAGGAACCATATATTAACTTGGACAAATCTGAAAAAAAAAGTTCATGAAAAACAGCAAAAAGTAATTATGTATACAGCACCAAAATATTTTGGTTTAATTTTAAAATATAAAAAAATAGTGCATATTGTTTATGGATACACACATAAAATTAAAAGTTTAAAACACTGGACAGGAAGACACAGACCAACTTCAGGGAAATAGCTGCTGCTGAGATGAAGGCAGAGGATAAATAACTGTAGTATTTTTTTATTATTATTATTACTGTAATTTTTTTTGGCTGCATTGGGTCTTCGTTGCTGTGCACGGGCTTTCTCTAATTGTGGCGAGCGGGGGCTACTCTTCGCTATGGTGCGCATGCTTCTCATTGCGGTGGCTTCCCTTGCTGCGGAGCACGGTCTCTAGGCGTGCAGGCTTCAGTAGCTGCGGCACACGGGCTCAGTACTTGTGGCTCGCGGGCTCTAGAGCGCAGGCTCAGTAGTTGTGGCACACGGGCTTAGCTGCTCCGCGGCATGTGGGACCTTCCCAGACCAGGGGTCTAACTCATGTCCCCTGCACTGGCAGGCAGATTCCCAACCACTACACCAGCAGGGAAGTCCCTATTGTAATTATTTTTAAGGATCTGAAGCAAATATGGAAAAACATTTGTTAAATCTAAATGATGGATCATGGATATTTGTTATTTTCCAGACTTTTCTGTCAGCTTGAAACTTCATAGTTGAAAAAAAGTTATTTAAGCTATTGAAGCTCTGAAGTAAATGCACACATATGAATTCATACAGTGAACATTTGCTCATGACAGAAAGGCCAATATGGCCCATATAAGGGACAAATGCCAAACTCAACTTTTGTCAGGGGGGCTGACATATAAAATTGGCAGAAAGGGGCCTCCCTGGTGGAGCAGTGGTTAACAATCCGCCTGCCAATGCAGGGGACATGAGTTTGAGCCCTGGTCCGGGAAGATCCCACATGCTGCGGAGCAACTAAGCCCGTGCGCCACAGCTACTGAACCTGCGCTCTAGAGCCCGAGAGCCACAACTGCTGAGCCCACGTGCCACAACTACTGAAGCCCCCGCACCTAGATCCCGTATTCTGCAACAAGAGAAGCCACCACAATGAGAAGCCCGTGCAACCGCAACAAAGAGTAGCCCCTGCTTGCCGCAACTAAAGAAGGCCCGCACGCAGCAACGAAGACCCAACGCAGCCAAAAATAAATAAATAAAATAAATTTATATTAAAAAAATTGGCCAAAAGGATATGCTAAATAGTTAAGAAAATACCATTTAATTAACAAAATGTTATACAATTAAAAAGAGTGAGTGAATTAAAAGGTTTTCACTTAATGAAGCAGGCTTTTTAAAAAAAAAACACATGGCAAAATTTTTAAAATTATTTTTGAGTGTACTTTAAAAACAATGACAAAAGTAATATACACTCATTTTAACAGGTCGAACAATATAGAGACAGTTTAAAAAGTTGGTAAGTCCCATCTCTTTTTCCAGTTCCACCTCCGTCTCACACATGAACCAAGGTTAAAATTTTGATTTATCGCCCCTTTCTCTATAAAATCTTACAAATTATTTTGTGAATTTTTTCAAACCAATTCAATGTTTATAATGGGAAATAATTAATTTTTATCACTGCCAATGCCACCCATAATCATTTTAGAAGAATACAGGAAGTGCAAAAGAGCAGAAATGAGGTAATATAAAAACATTGAAATGGGTGTGCATTTTAACTCACTGTTTGAAAAAATCTTAATACATCTTTAAATACTGAATCAAAGGTTTAGGATAAACTCCACTTGCCAGCTCAAACATGGCCAGTTTCGTTTACAATAGTCGCTTGCCATGCGGGGACCTTAATGATGACGGCCAGAGTGGTTTCCACTTCAGGCATGATTTGGGTTGGTAAACCACCAATCATACCCTCAGGTTCAAGGCAGGGCACCACCCTTGTCCCCCGAAGTCCAGCAGGGGGTGTGGTAAGAGGACGCTTCACTCTCTTCCCCCAGGCTGCTTGACCGCCATGGCTCGGCCGGCCCTGCTTCCCTCCTCCCTCGCTCCCACCCTCTTGTCGCTGCCCGTCTTTCTCCCCTGTCCTCCTCTCCACCAGCTCCCTTGCCCTACTCTTTCCCCTTCTCCAACTGCCCAAGTGTCCATGTCACTCACGTCTTGGGTAACTGGAGCCCTTCAGCTGTCTGGGTCCCTGTTTGGAAGGATATCTCAGCATTGCCCGGGGCTCTGGGGGCAGCCAACTTCCCACAAAGTTTCATGTCAGTGCAGGAGGCTGACTTAGATTTCCTTATAAGAACTTTACAAGAGCAATTAAAATAAGTTATCTTATGTGCTGAAAAAAACTCTGCAGAGGAGAGAAACACGGGTCTTCAAGAGAGTCCCCAGGGTCTAATATCAGCAGGCACCTAGTAATCATGCAGGGTCAAGGAGCCTTGGAGGGAGGACACATTCCCTCGCTGGGTGCCAGGCACCCTTGGCATTATCATTTTACACAGGGAGCAGCAAGAATGTCTTCACGATCCAAGGCTTGGGCTCCCCCTCCTCGATCCCCACAGGGAAAGAAATCTGAGGACAGAATGAGCCTGCTCAGTGTCCTCCTGACACTGCAAATCTGGCTGAGAGATGGGGCCGAAGCTGTAAATCCCCGTGGGGCTGTTCTCAGAAACCAAGTGGTGGGGTCATCTAACTTCAATTGATCTACCTGACCCCAGGCTTCTGTACTGACCTGATCAAGGAAACGTTATCATCCATCATATGTTACTCACCAGGTAGTATATTCATCTTGGATTATCATGAACTCAACATTTGCTGAGTACACTCAGTGCCCCAGTCAACGACACTTGTTGACTGTGTTATATATTCTCCAACTTGCTCCTTACGTTCCTTGCCAAGGAGGTGCTCCTCTTGCCCCTCTTTTACAGATAATGAAACTGAGGTTTAGGGAGCGTTAACAGTTTTCTAAAACCACAGTTACAGTGAGTTTTGGAGCCAAGAAGAAAAAAAGCTCGCCTGACACACACCAGAGTCCATGCTGTTACCTCTTCAATCCTGCTCTCTGGGTCTCAGTAATATTATGGGTAAAAATGTGTGGGAGAGCCCTTCAGGTTTTACTAGCGGTTTACCTGTTTCATAGTGTCCAGAACTGGACTAAGTGAAGACCCTTTGTCTTTCACCTCTATGTGGTAGATCCAGTGCTACCATGTTTCTGTCTAAGGTCAAACTGTATCCCAGGCATTGTCCTCTTAGATAGTGATTGTGAGGTGGTTAAAGGGACCCTGCCATTCTATCCTGTCTCTTCTTCCCACCCTCATCAGTTATATATTAGTATACATACAATATGAAACCCTGACCACTATACCAGGTCAGTGTTGGACCTGACATTTCAATTTGAATGGTGAAAACAACTAGGTTGTTTTCTGTGCCTGTGCAAAATAAAGCTGAGCCATGAGTTTAGCTTGGCTCGTGAATCACAGGATAGGCTGTGAGCCTACAGATGGCCTCTGCACTTGTATTCAGGTCTGGCTGGCCGTCGGCAGTGGTAACAGCAGCAGAATGGGTTTGCAAATAGGAGTGCGCTAAGAATTTTTTCTAAAAAATATCACTCCAAAGGTACCTACTTTTGCTGTTTGGAAAACATTTGACCCCTTGGTAGGGTGAACTGGTGTGTCTTGATATATTGGAAGAAGAGCATCAAAGTGCCTCACCCGCTTCCCTATTTGAACAAGTGGCCACCATTTCTACTATTTTATAATCCTATACAATAATACTGAAAAGTAGAACACTGAAAGAATAAATTACACTTAGCATCTCGAAGATGTTTAGAGTAGTTTACACTCCTTACCCTTATACCGAATGCTGACGTAGGCCTAGAGTTTCAACCGTTGTGGTTGCTACTGTTGTTTGAGAGAGAAGGTATCAAGGAGGCTCATTATTAACAAAGCTTTTGATTATATTCTTTATTAGACCAGATGCTCTTGGAAACTGATCTTATTGCAGTATTGCTTCTATGAATGGATGGTCTCCTCAATATGCTAAAAACAACACTCCACTAGGGATTACTTTGAATGACTGTAGCAGAGGCTTCTCCTTGAGAGAATGCAAGACGAGGGACAGAAAGGAGCCTTGGCTACAACAATAAACTGAGCAGCATGGAAGGTAAGAGTGCCCTGCTAACATGTTGGAATGCTTTATCCACATTCCAAAAGCTTAAAAGAGGTGCCAGCTTTGGAATCCTACAGGGGCGAGTGCAGGGACTGGTCACAGCATATTCCCACTGCCGCTGGGGTAAAGCTTCATATATGGTGACTTCTGGCTGCGCACCGGCTGAGCCATATTGTAGGAATCGCCTGAATTTATTGAGCAGCTTCCAAAAGTCCCAAACATTTGGCAGATTGAGATCTCACTCATGTGGACAATTTTCCTCCAAAAAATGAAGTAAGTGCCCTTGTTCTTATTTCATTGAGTGCACAGTGACACTAAACCACCCAGACAGACAGCTAAAGGGAGATGGCTCAGCACGGACCCACATTTAGGAGTGAAGGAGATCTTTGGTCCATTCTGGCTTTGATGCAAAGTTGCCATCAGACCAGAGATAAGTCATTCAGTTACTCAGTGAGCAGCCATCCCATCCTCCATCAGTCTGAGTGTCTGGTATGTGCCAATCGCTGTCCTGGTCATGGAAAGTGAGACAGGTGTGGAATCTACCCTCATGGAGATGACAGTTTAGCAGCTGATTGCCTTACTACGTGCTATAGATGCTGTAGGGAAATGCAGTCCTCTTATAAAAGTCCTTTGTTTTAAAAGGAAACCTATGATCACCCACATGCTAAGCCCCTTCCTGCCTCAAGGCCTCAGCACCTACTGTTTCTTCAGCCTAACACTCTTTCTCTGGTTCTTGCATGGCTGGTACCTTTCATCACGCAGACTTCAACTCCAATGCTTTCTGCTCACAGAAACCCTCCCAAGCGTCTTACTGACCAACACACATTTGTCAAGCAGCAGCTACGACACAACAAACATTCCACAGAGAAGTCCCTTGTGAGTAGAAAAGAGGAAGTTTTGTAAACACTCAAAGGAGAATGAGAATGGTCATCTGGGTTCATCTGCAAACGCTCTCTGAAAAACTTAGATTGGGATCTGGGTCACGATGAATAAAGAAAAGATAGACGTGTCTGGGGCCATATGAGGGAGGGTCAGAAGGGCATGAGCAAAGACTCAGAAGCAGGAAGGGGTTTTTTAAAGAGTGGCTGGCTGTGCTCTAGAGCCCACGAGCCCCAACTACTGAAGCCCATGCTCCGCAACAAGAGAAGCCACTGCAATGAGAAGCCCATGCACCGCAACGAACCGTAGCCCTTGCTCACCGTAACTAGAGAAAGCCCACGTGCAGCAACAAAGACCCAATGCAGCGAAAAATAAAGTAAATTTTAAAAAGAAAAAGAAAAACAGACAAACAAACTGACTCATATAAAAAGAGATCAGATTTGTGGTTCCCAGAGGCAGAGGTTGGAGGAAGGGGCAACTGGATGAAGGCAGTCAAAAGGCACAAACTTCCAGGTGTAAGATAAATAAGTACTAGAGATGTAAAGTACAACATGATAAATATAATTCATGTTGCTGTATGTTATATATGAAAGTTGTTAAAAGATAAAATCCTAAGAGTTCTCCACAAGAAAAAGAATTTTTTTCTGTTTATTTCATTTTGCATCTATATGAGATGATGTTCACTAAACTTATTGTGATAATCACTTCATCATGTATATAAATCAAATCATTATGCTGTACTCCTTAAACTTATACAGTGATGTATGTCAATTATATCTCAATAAAAGTGGAAGAAAAAATAAAGTAAAAAAAAAAAAAAAAAGAGTGGCTGGACCCAAGAGTTCATGGAAGCAAGCAGGGAGCCTGAGAAGACAGGTCAGACCAGCCCATGGAGAGGCTTCAATGCCAGGTGCAGAAAGCATTCTCCAAGAGGAGAAGGGACTCAAGAATATTCAGCTGCATCCCTACTGAATAAAGCCCGCAGTGCGTTGCTGTTGTTGTTGTTGTCGTTCTAAAGGAGTGACCTTTAAAAAGTCACATTTCTTAGAAAAGTCTACACAGTGTTTAGGCCTCTCGTTTCCTACTTAGAATGCAAGTAAATCAATGAGAAGCTAAGGAAAGGATGAATAAATCCAGCCACAGCTGGCTTCTCCAGGGCTCTTCCAAACCTGCCGTGGTGTGTGGAGGGGTAGGGATCTGCGCTGGGCAAAGAGAATGTTCAAAGTGCTTCCCCAGAGAACCCATGTGGAAGGCATTCATGGCAAAGGCATGCACAGCACATTTAGGATCAGACTCAGTACATAAGGACTCTAAACCTACCAGCAGCTCCTGGACTTAACAAGAAGTAGGCGACCAGGGAGCTTTCTTTTCTGAGAACTGACTCCACCATTTAACACAGTTTAAAGGACACTAAAAAAAGGGCAAATAAAAACCTTCCTTCTGAGAGGAACCAAGATGGCGGAGTAGAAGGACGTGCTCTCACGCCCTCTTGCGGAACACCAGAATCACAACTAGCTGCTGGACAATCAATGACAGGAAGACACTGGAACTCACCAAAAAAGATACCCCACATCCAAAGACAAAGGAGAAGCCACAATGAGATGGTAGGAGGGGCACAATCACAGTAAAATCAAATCCCATAAACGCTGGGTGGGTGACTCACAGACTGGAGAAGACTTATACCACAGAAGTCCACCCATGGAGTGAAGGTTCTGAGCCCCACATCAGGCTTCCCAACCTGGGGTTCCAGCAACGGGAGGAGGAATTCCTAGAGAATCAGACATTGAAGCCTAGTGGGAATTGACTGCAGGACTTTGACAGGACTGGGGGAAACAGAGACTCCACTCTTGGAGGGCACACACAAAGTAGTGTGCGCATCGGGACCCAGCAGAAGGAGCAGTGACCCCAGGGGAGACTGAACCAGACCTACCTGCTAGTGTTGGAGGGTGTCCTGCAGAGGCGGGGGTGGGGTGGGGTGGTTGTGCTCACCATGGAGACAAGGACACTGACAGCAGAAGTTCTGGGAAGTACGCCTTGGCGTGAGCCCTCCCAGAATCTGTCATTAGCCCCACCAAAGAGCCCAGGTAGGTTCCAGTGTTGGGTTGCCTCAGGCCAAAAAATCAACAGGGAGGGAACCCAGCTCCACTCATCAACAGGGAGGGAAGCCAGCCCCACCCAGGTCTACCCACCACCAGTCCCACTCATGAAGCCTCTTAGATAGCCTCATCCACCAGAGGGCAGACAGCAGAAGCAAGAAGAACTACAATCCTGCAGCCTGTGGAAAAAAACCATAGTCACAGAAAGATAGACAAGATGAAAAGACAGAGGGCTATGTACCAGATGAAGGAACAAGATAAAACCCCATAAAAACAACTAAATGAAGTGGAGATAGGCAACCTTCCAGAAAAAGAATTCAGAATGATGATAGTGAAGATGATCCAGGACCTTGGAAAAACAATGGAGGCAAAGATCGAGAAGATGCAAGAAATGTTTAATAAAGGCCTAGAAGAATTAAAGAACAAACAAACAGAGATGAACAATACAATAACTGAAATGAAAACTACACTAGAAGGAATCAATAGCAGAATAACTGAGGCAGAAGAACGGATAAGTGACCTGGAAGACAGAATGGTGGAATTCACTCCTGCGGAACAGAATAAAGAAAAGAGAATGAAAAGAAATGAAGACAGCCTAAGAGACCTCTGGGACATTAAACGCAACAACATTCGCATTACAGGGGTCCCAGAAGGAGAAGAGAGAGAGAAAGGACCAGAGAAAATATCTGGAGAGATTATAGGCGAAAACTTCCCTAACATGGGAAAGGAAATAGCCACCCAAGTCCAGGAAGTGAAGCGAGTCCCATACAGGATAAACCCAAGGAGCAACATGCCGAGACACATAGTAATCAAACTGGCAAAAATTAAAGACAAAGAAAAATTATTGAAAGCAGCAAGGGAAAAATGACAAATAACATACAAGGGAACTCCCATAAGGTTAACAGCTGATTTCTCAGCAGAAACTCTGCAAGCCAGAAGGGAGTGGCATGATATACTTAAAGTGATGAAAGGGAAGAACCTACAACCAAGATTACTCTACCTGGCAAGGATCTCATTCAGATTTGATGGAGAAATCAAAAGCTTTACAGACAAGCAAAAGCTAAGAGGATTCAGCACCACCAAACCAGCTCTACAACAAATGCCAAAGGAACTTCTCTAAGTGGGAAACACAAGAGAAGAAAAGGACCTATAAAAACAAACCCAAAACAATTAAGAAAATGGTCATAGGAACATACATATCGATAATTACCTTAAACGTGAATGGATTAAATGCTCCAACCAAAAGACACAGGCTTGCTGAATGGATACAAAAATAAGACCCATCTACCTGCTGTGTACAAGAGACCCACTTCAGACCTAGGGACACATACAGACTGAAAGTGAGGGGATGGAAAAAGATATTCCCTGCAAATGGAAATCAAAAGAAAGCTGGAGTCGCAATACTCATATCAGTTAAAATAAAGAATGTTACAAGAGACAAGGAAGGACACTACATAATGATCAAGGAATTAATCCAAGAAGAAGATATAACAATTATAAACATATATGCACCCAACATAGGAGCACCTCAATACATAAGGCAACTGCTAACAGCTATAAAAGAGGAAATCGACAGCAACACAATAATAGTGGGGTACTTTAACACCTCACTTACACCAATGGACAGATCATCCAAAATGAAAATGAATAAGGAAATAGAAGCTTTAAATGACACAACAGACCAGATAGATTTAATTGATATTTATAGGACATTCCATCCCAAAACAGCAGATTATACTTTCTTCTCAAGTGCACATGGAACATTCTCCAGGATAGATCACATCTTGGGTCACAAATCAAGCTTTGGTAAATTTAAGAAAACTGAAATCATATCAAGCATCTTTTCTCACCACAATGCTATGAGACTAGAAAGGAATTACAGGGAAAAAATGTAAAAAACACAAACACATGGAGGCTAAACAATACGTTACTAAATAACCAAGAGATCACTGAAGAAATCAAACAGGAAATCAAAAAATACCTAGAGACAAATGACAATGAAAACACAGGGATCCAAAACCTATGGGATGCAGCAAAAGTAGTTCTAAGAAGAAAGTTTATAGCTATACAAGCCTACCTCAAGAAACAAGAAAAATCTCAAGTAAACAATCTAACCTGACACCTAAAGGAACTAGAGAAAGAAGAACAAACAAAACCCAAAGTTAGCAGCAGGAAAGAAATCATAAAGATCAGAGCAGAAATAAATGAAATGGAAACAAAGATCAATAAAACTAAAAGCTGGTTCTTTGAGAAGATAAACAAAACTGATAAACCATTAGCCAGGCTCATCAAGAAAAATCAAGAGAGGGCTCAAATCAATCAAATTAGAAATGAAAAAGGAGAAGTTACAACACACGCCGCAGAAATACAAAGCATCCTAAGAGACTACTACAAGCAACTTTATGCCAATAAAACGGAGAACCTGGAAGTAATGGACAAATTCTTAGAAAGGTATAACCTTCTAAGACTGAACCAGGAAGAAACAAAAAATATGAACAGACCAATCACAAGTAATGAAATTGAAACTGTGACTAAAAATCTTCCAACAAACAAAAGTCCAGGACCAGATGGCTTCACAGGTGAGCTCTATCAAACATTTAGAGAAGAGCTAACACCCAACCTCCTCAAACTCTTCCAAAAAATTGCAGAGGAAGGAACACTCCCAAACTCATTCTATGAGGCCACCATCACCCTGATACAAAAACCAGACAAAGATACTGCAAAAAAAGAAAATTACAGACCAATATCACTGATGAATATAGATGCAAAAATCCTCAACAAAATACTAGCAAACAGAATCCAACAACACATTAAAAGGATCATACAGCATGATCAAGTGGGATTTATCCCAGGGATGCAAGGATTCTTCAGTATACGCAAATCAATCAATGTGATACACCATATTAACAAACTGAAGAATAAAAATCAAATGATCATATCAATAGATGCAGAAAAAGCTTTTGACAAAATTCAACACCCATTTCTGATAACTACTCTCCAGAAAGTGGGCATAGAGGGAACCTCAACATAATAAAGGCCATATACAACAAACCCACAGCAAACATCATTCTCAATGGTGAAAAACTGAAAGCATTTCCTCTAAGATCAGGAACGAGACAAGGATGTCCACTCTCACCACTATTATTCAACATAGTTTTGGAAGTCCTAGCCATGGCAATCAGAGAAGAAAAAGAAATAAAAGGAATACAAATTGGAAAAGAAGAAGCAAAACTGTCACTGTTTGCTGATGACATGATACTATACATAGAGAATCCTAAAAATGCCACCAGAAAACTACTAGAGCTAATCAATGAGTTTGGTAAAGTTTCAGGATACAAAATTAATGCACAGAAATCTCTTGCGTTCCTATACACTAATGATGAAAAATCTGAAAGAGAAATTATGGAAACACTCCCATTTACCATTGCAACAAAAAGAATAAAATACCTAGGAATAAACCTACCTAGGGAAACAAAAGACCTGTATGCAGAAAATTATAAGACACTGATGAAAGAAATTAAAGATGATACCAACAGATGGAGAGATATACCATGTTCTTGTATTGGAAGAATCAATATTGTGAAAATGACTATACTACCCAACGCAATCTACAGATTCAATGCAATCCCTATCAAATTACCAATGGCATTGTTTACAATAGCACATTTTTTACAATAGAACAAATCATCTTAAAATTTGTATGGAAACACAAAAGACCCCAAATAGCCAAAGCAGTCTTGAGGGAAAAAAACAGAGCTGGAGGAATCAGACTCCCTGACTTCAGAGTATACTACAAAGCTACAGTAATCAAGACAATATGGTACTGGCACAAAAACAGAAACATAGATCAATGGAACGTGATAGAAAGCCCAGAGATAAACCCACACACCTATGGTCAAGTAATCTATAACAAAGGAGGCAAAGATATACAATGGAGAAAACACAGTCTCCTCAATAAGTGGTGCTGGGAAAACTGGACAGTTACATGTAAAAGAATGAAATTAGAACACTCCCTAACACCATACACACAAATAAACTCAAAATGGATTAAAAACCTAAATGTAAGACTGGACACTATAAAACTCTTAGAGGAAAACATAGGAAGAACACTCTTTGACATAAATCACAGCAAGATCTTTTTTAATCCACCTCGTAGAGTAATGGAAATAAAAACAAAAATAAACAAATGGGACCTAATGAAAGTTAAAACCTTTTTGCAAAGCAAAGGAAACTACAAACAAGATGAAAGGACAACCCTCAGAATGGGAGAAAATATTTGCAAACGAATCAACAGACAAAGGATTAATCTCCAAAATATATAAACAGCTCATGCAGCTCAATATTAAAAAAACAAACCACCCAATCCAAAAATGGGCAGAAGACCTAAATAGACATTTCTCCAAAGAAGACATACAGATGGCCAAGAAGCACATGAAAAGCTGCTCAACATCACTATTAGAGAAATGCAAATCAAAACTACAATGAGGTATCACCTCACATCACTTAGAATGGGCATCATCAGAAAATCTACAAACAACAAATGCTGGAGCAGGTGTGGAGAAAAGGGACCCCTCTTCCACAATGTAAATTGATACGGCCACTATGGAGAACAGTATGGACGTTCCTTAAAAAACTAAAAACAGAATTACCATATGATCCAGCAATCTCACTACTGGGCATATACCCAGAGAAAACCATAATTCAAAAAGACACATGCACCCCAATGTTCATTGCAGCACTATTTACAATAGCCAGGTCATGGAAGCAACCTAAATGCCCATCGACAGACGAATGGATAAAGAAGATGTGGTACATATATACAATGGAATATTACTCAGCCATAAAAAAGAACGAAATTGAGTCATTTGTTGAGACGTGGATGGATCTAGAGACTGTCATACAGAGTGAAGTAAGTCAGAAAGAGAAAAACAAATATCGTATATTAACGCATGTATGTGGAACCTAGAAAAATGGTACAGATGAACCGGTTTGCAGGGCAGAAATTGAGACACAGACGTAGAGAACAAACGTATGGACACCACGGGGGGAAAACCACGGTGGGGTGGGGGTGGTGGTGTGCTGAATTGGGCGATAGGGATTGACATGTATACACTGATGTGTATAAAATTGATGACTAATAAGAACCTGCAGTATAAAAACACAAACAAACAAAAAACCAACTAATACTAAACTTTCTTTGGGTTATTTGTATGGAAATATGTTAATATAAATGTTTCAGTCATTACATGAAATTTCTAAAAATCTTATATGTTCTGGTATAATGTTATAAGTCATAATTCTAGTTTTTACTTTAAAATGTATATCTCAGGGACTTCCCTGGTGGCGCAGTGGTTAAGAATCCACCTGCCAATGCAGGGGACACCATTCAAGCCCTGATCCGGGAAGATCCCACATGCCACGGAACAACTAAGCCCGTGCACCACAACGACTGAGACTGCGCTCTAGAGCCCGCGAGTCACAACTACTGAGGCCATGCGCCACAACTACTGAAGCCCGCGCACCTAGAGCCCGTGCTCCGCAACAAGAGAAGCCACCGCAATGAGAAGCCCGCACACCGCAACGAAGAGTAACCCCTGCTCGCCACAACCAGAGAAAGCCCGCACGCAGCAACCAAGACACAATGCAGCCAAAAAATAATTAATTAATTAATTTCAAAAATGTATATCTCAGAAATAACTTTAAAAAAACCCTTCCTTCTGCAACCATTTTGAAATAGTGGAAGGAAAACTGATTAAAATTTTAGGAAGAGTGAAAAGATACCCTTTTCCTGACCCTTTCTCTTTTAAAAGCATAGAAGCAAAAACCAAAATCTATTTTTACAGGCAAGTGGAAAACACTGTAAAAGGGTCTGTGTGCATGTAATGGCAGAATGACACGGCAGGACTTATAAAAAGAACCTGATGATCTCCAAGAGCAAGTGCAGAGCAGTTGAAGCTTCCCTGACACAGATCAGCTTCTCTCTGTGGCTCGGCAAGCCATGTGCTACATTCACTCACTCCTCAAGGATCACCTGCTCCTCTCCAAGTATTCAGACGTCAGCGAAAATCTACCTTCTGTGGAAATTTAATCTGCCGAAGAAGGGCTGCTGACACTCATAAAAATAGCTGTCAGACATTATGACTCCTCCGGGACACGGATGCCAAAGAGGGGTCACGGAGTCCAGAGCAGAAAGCAAAGTAGGATCCTCAAAGATCATGCAGGCCAGAAACTCTCAGCCTGAGGTCCAGAAGGCCTGAGAGGTCTATGAGTGGGCTTCAGGGTATCTAGAAATTCCCCGAAATTAAACAAAAACTTTTGTACCTTTGTGGAAGTTAGGGGGAAAACTTTCATCAAATTCTCGTAAGTCATGACCAAAAAAGATTAAGAACCTCAAATTAGTATATTATTTCCACAGATATTTTTTTTCACTCTCAAAAATTGTTTTTCATTGGTCAAGAAACATTTGCATACATAAATCTTATAAGAAATTTTCCTTTTAATAAATTATTTTATTTATTTATTTTTGGCTGCATTGGGTCTTCGTTGCTGCACATGGGCTTTCTCTAGTTGCAGCAAGCAGGGGCTTCTCATTGTGGTGGCTTCTCTTGTTGCGGAGCACGGGCTCTAGGTGCACAGGCTTCAGTAGTTGTGGCATGCAGTCTCAGTAGCTGTGGCTCACGGGCTCTAGAGTGCAGGCTCAGTAATTGTGGCGCACAGGCTTGCTGTTCCGTGGCACGTGGGATCTTCCAGGACCAGGGCTCGAACCCATGTCCCCTGCACTGGCAGGCCATTCTTAACCACTGTGCCACCACGGAAGCCCAGAAATTTTAAAATTACAGGTAAGTTGGAAGTCTCTTTCACACTTCCATTCTAGATCTGTTCCCCTTACTTTTGTCCCCTACGGAGGAAATAATTGTCCTACTTTTCTATGCACTTTCGTAATTATGCACTCAGAGAAGATTTAGAGCATGTGGGTGTGTTTTCCCTAACTTAAATGGTACCATATTTTATATATATTTCTGCAACTTGCCTTTGTGTTCCACAATGTCTCAGGGTGAGTTCCACATGTGTACATACAGAGCCACCCCATCCTTTTTACCTGCTGCATAGTATTCCACAGTAGCTGTGCTGGGGTACTTAGACACTCCTCTACTGATGAACGTTTAAGTTGTTTCCAGCTTTCTCCCATTGCCAACAACAGCACTATGAATGTGTCTATTTATGCACTGATTCAAGTGTTTCTCTAGCAGAGAGGCTGGGAAGAAGAATTGCTTGATTGTGAGATATGCATATTTTAAATTTTAAATTCAACTGCCAACCCCCCTCCCAAATATGTTATATTGGTTTATGCTTCTAGTGGAATATGAGAATATGTTTCCTGGCTCCTACTGCCACACTAGATTTTTATCAGTCTTTTAAATTTTTACTAATCTGAAAGACAAAAAGTGTATCTCCTTGTTGTTTTCACTTCTACTTACTTAATTGTGAGGTTGAGTGCTTTTTAATTTGTTTATTCACTATATGTATTTCCTTTTCAGTTAATTGTCTGTTGCAAGAGCAGTGGTTCTCACATCTTACTATACATCAGAATCATCCGGAGGGTTTAAAACACGATTGCCCCATCCCAGAGTTTCTGATTCAGTGAGTCTGGGGTGGGGCTTGTGAATGTGCATTTCCAAGATGTTCCCAGGTGATGCTAATGCTGCTGGTATGGGGACCAGACTTTAAAATCATCAAATTAGAGAAACTGCCTGGGCCTCGTACTTCTCTTTTGTTCAGTCTTAACCCTGGTTGCATATTAGAATCATCTGGAAAGCTTTATAAAAGTCCTGGCTCCTGAGTCCCACTCCAGACTACTTAGGTCAGAATGGTCTCCCCATCTGTTTTTTTTTTTGTTTTTTCTGTTTTTTGTTTTCAATTATTTATTTATTTGTTTGTTTATTTATTTATTGGCCTTACCACGCAGCTTGCGGGATGCTCCCTGACCAGGGATCGAACCTGGGCTTCGGCAGTGTAAGCCTCGAGTCCTAACCTTTAGGCCACCAGGGAACTCACCCATCTGTATTTTTTAAAGATTGCCAGGCAGGTCTGATGTTCAGCCAGGAGTGAGGGCCACTGCTGGCTGACGCTGGTGCTCTGAAGGAGGACAAGGTCCTTCATTCTATTTCCCTGCAAAGAGCATAGATCCTAGTGATACAGTGCTTTGCCTAAGGCCGTCTCAAAATGTTCTTGCCCTGTATGGCAATGAACTCTAAGGGGTTCTAGAAAGGAAAAGAGAAAGATCTCTTTGGGTGGGGTGATCAACAAAGTCATCAAAGACTTTGAAGGGAAAGCAGAGTGTTGCTACGTAGAGGGGACTGAAGTGTTTCTGCTAAGTATGGAGTAAGCAACGGCAAAGTCACTGAAGTACTGAGCAATGAGTAGACCAGATGGATGACCTGCGACATTCCTGAAGGGGGTGGTGAGAAGCAGAACTGGGAAGGCAGAGCATGGGAGTGGCTTATGCAGGGCCTTGAAGACCAGGGAGGGAGTCTGAGTGATTGGATTTTTGGTAGGAGTTGCTTTGTTTCCTGAAATTGAAGAGAAAAATGATTAAACGGTATTGTTTTCATTTTATTATTTGCTTTTAAAATGTTTTAATTTAGTTTTTTGATGGGTATAATTATAGGGCACAAAATACAAAAGGAATTGCAGTAAAATGTCTCCTCCCATCAGTGTCCCCCAGCTGCCTGGTTTTGCTTTCTGGAGCAGTCACTCAGTGCTACTAGTTGTTTGCATATCCTTCAGGTGAACATATATATATACATGCAGTTCATTCTCATCATTCGTGGTAGTTATGTACTATAAAGTTGCTTCTGTGAACCCTGAATTAGTGAATACTGAATGATTGCTCCTAGGGGAAATACAGGGTTTTGTTCCTGCAAGCTTCTGGTCACATTTTCATCAACTGATCAATACATAGCATTGTTTTATGTGTGTTTTTGATTAAAGACACCTTATCTAATATACACTGTTGATTCATTAACCTTGAAATCACAGCTAAGAGCTCTACAACTGATGCCTGAAGGAAGCTTATCTAACATATATATTTTCTCCATAAGGCACATCACAGCCTTCTTGCACTTTGGAACATGACACAGAATGCTACCATTATGCTTGGGGGCCATTTTAAACAGCAAAATCACCAACAAAGTCGTAAAAATGCAAAAACTATGTCACCAAATAGACCCTGAGAAAGACACGTACTTACAGTATGAGCTGAAGCAAGAAAGCAGGGCATCACCTTGCTCTCCTCCCTCAGCTGAGAATATGCAAGCTTCGTGACTCAAATTTTTCACCACCCTGAGCATGTCCACAAATGACCACAAAAGTTCATGAGTACTGATTTGGGGGGTGGGGTACAAATAAATTTTAGCAACTGGGCAAACCAGCAAATATAGAATCATCAAAAAATGAGGACCAACCGTACATACCATCCATTAGAGGGATGTAATTTTTCCCTATTTTCACGCAAACGATGAAAACCACAATTTAAAAGGATGGATAAGTGTGGTGAGGGTGAAGAGATGTGGTTGGGAGCAGTCCGCAACTTCGAGGCACAGAGCTCTGGGAAGGAAGACAATGACATCAATGTTCACAGCTGGGGCACCAGGAGGCTTGGCCGTACAACCAGGATGGGAGGATGGGGCAGTGGTGGTCACAGAGTCTCCTTCCACACAAGCAGCTTGGGAAGGAGTGGGAGTGGGATCTCAGAGAAATGAAAACCAAGATGGGTCTTGGGCAGATGGCAGGCAAGGAGCAAAAGCAGCAGGCAGGTAAATAAAGTAGGGAGTAGCTGTGAACTTGGAAGAACTGGAGGGGTCTGGGGTGGAACAAAGGGACTAGAGGGATGATCTTTGTGACCTAACTAACATCTAAGAAGAAAGCCAGGGCTGGTGAGAAGACAACAGAAGAAACTGCCTCTGAGTCGTCGCTTACGTGAATTCCAGTGGCCAGGGCAGCTCTGTTTTAAGAAGGCCAAAGTCCTAGAGGCCATTTTAGGGGCTGTTGCTGTTACCAGCCGACCCTACAGCTCTGTCAAAGAGAGGATATTTGGACTGGACAGAGAATCTTAGAGTCGGGGAGGATTTTAGAATAATGATTGGGTTCAATTCTAATCTAACACTGTGCTCTTTCTACAGCACCCCTGACAGGAGAGCTTTGCTTAAAAACAGCTGGGAATGAGTTAGCTTTCTGACTTTATCTCCCTGTAGAGACTGAATATTTGTACCCTCTCCAAAATTCTTATGTTGAAAACTAATCCCCTTGTGACAAAACGTGATAGTATTTGGAGGAAGGGCCTTTGGGAGGTGAGTAGGTCATGAGGGTGGAGCCCTCATGAATGGGATTAGTGCCCTAATAAGAGAGACCCCAGAGAGCTTTCTCACCCCTTCTGCCATGTGAGGCCACAGAGAGAAGACAGCTGTCTATGAGCCAGGAAATGGGTTCTCACCAGACACTGAATCTGCTGGTGATTTGATCTTGGACCTCTAGCCTCCAGAGCTATGAGAAATAAATTTCTGTTGTCTATAAGCCACCTGTTTATGGTATTTTGTTATAGCAGCCAGACTGAACTAAGAAATTATAAGGGTTACCAGGAGGCCAGGGCTATGGTCAAGAAGGACAAGACCAAGGGTTACGATGCTTGTAAAGCTCTGAAAGAGTCACCATTCTGCTCTTGAGAATCACTTGCTCTGCATATCCAAGCAATGCCCTGACCTGGTTTACAGCTGTCTCCCAGGATCTCCAAATTCCAAAGGCTGTAGAGGTTCCCACAGATCTTCTGCAAGAAACTGCTATACAAACTATACCTGCATGTCAAAGGTAGAAAGAACATCCATGAACGCTGATGTTATCAGATTGCAAGCCTATTAGCTAAGTGATCTCATCCTCCGAATTCAACCTTCCAGATATTTCCGGGCACTATGCAGAAGCCTCATTGTCTGATACATTGTGGCTATGATCTCAGCAGAACTCTTAAGAACAGACACTACCTTTGTTGTGAGTATTTTCCTTGGCATAGAGCAGTGGTTCTCAACTGGGGGCGATTTTGCCCCCCAGGGGACATTTGGAAATGGCTGGGGACATTTTTGGCTGTCACACCTCAGAAGAGGGTAAATGCTACTGGTATCTAGTGGGAGAAAGGCCAGGGATGCTGCTGAACGTACTACAGTGCACACACAGGTGTGCCTCCACAACAAAGAGTGACCGTGTCAACAGTGCAGAGGCTGAGAAACCCTGGAGTATGGAGATCAAAGTTGCTTTCTTTATCCCGCCTTAGCATCTTGTTCAAAATATACTTAAGATATTGAAATGTATTTCAAGTGTTACTTCAAGTCAATCTGCTGACAGCCCACCAAATGCACGACTTACAGCTCAGGGTTTGACATGTGATTCACAATCAAAAATTCAGACATAAGAATTAATTTTAGAGATTCATACTCCCTGTTATACTGTATAGCATTTCATTTCTGAGGCTTGCACTGCTGACTCAATAGACTTCCTTATTTTGTCACTGTGTCCTCAAAATTTTCATTTAACAATGACACTGAATGAAGTTGACTTCAGCTTATTTGATGTAATCTGCAATTTCATAGGCTATCCCTCTGCCCCAAAGCTCTGCAGAGATAAGACTGGCTCCTACTCTTAGATGTTTAATCTCAGGACAGCTTCAGGTGGATAAGTAAAAGGGTATAAGGTATACATTAATATGTGTATATAAGAAACAGTATGTTAGGAGATAAAACCATTGTAGAAAAACCCATTCTTATTTCCTCATGAGACGCCAGAATTTGGGGAATGATTTTCTGTGCCCTAAATGTGAACTGGGTGAACATCCTACTATGCATCCCAGACGTTGGGCTAGGAAGCACACTTTATTGTGCATGTGAATCACATGGGGACCTTGCTAAATGCAGATTCTGATTCAGCAGGGCCAAAAGCATGTCTAACAAGCTCCCAGGTGATGTGGATACTGCTGGTCTGTGGACCACCTTTGAGTATCACCAGAATATAGAGGATTCTAAGTAGCACTTTAATAGAATCTATCACTATTTAAAAGCCACAAGATCATCACTTCTAGTATTTAGAAATTATTTCTATGGGCTTCCCTGGTGGCGCAGTGGTTAAGAATCTGCCTGCCAATGCAGGGGACACGGGTTCGTGCCCGGGTCCAGGAAGATCCCACATGCCACGCGGCAACTAAGCCCTGGCGCTGCAACTACTGAGCCTGCGCTCTAGAGCCTGTGAGCCACAACTACTCAGCCCGAGTGCCACAACTACTGAAGCCCATGTGCCTAGAGCCCGTGCTAGGCAACAAAAGAAGCCACTGCAATGAAGCCTGTGCACCGCAACGAAGCTCGCCGCAACCAGAGAAAAGCCCACGCGCAGCAACGAGGACCCAACACAGCCAAAAATAAAACAAATAAAATAAAAATAAATAAATTTATTAAAAAAAAGAAAAGAAATTATTTCTATTCACTCACTTCATTATGCAATGAGATCGAAATCTTTGGGTCTTTGCTACTTTGAGGGTCTAGAAAAAGGGAATGATCTTTTACATCAACTGAAAAGTAAAAGAGAATGGTTGTAGATAATCATTAGGCACCTACTTTGACTTGAAAGATGGTCCTTGTTCAAAATTAATGTCAAATATTTACTCTTTAAGATATACTATTCATAGAAAAAGAGATCGGATTTGTGGTTACCAGAGGCAGGGGAGGGGGAATTGAATGAAGGTGGTCAAAAACTACAACTTCCAGTTATACGATAAATAAGTACTAGGGATGTAATGTACAACATGATGAATAAAATTAACACTGCAGTATGTTATATATGAAATTTGTTAGGAGACCAAATCCTAAGAATTCTCATCACAAGGAAGAATTTTTTTTTCTTTTTTTTTGTCTCTATATGAGATGATGGATGTTCACTAAAGTTACTGTGGTAACCACTTCATGGTGTATGTAAGTCAAATCATTATATTGTGTACCTAAAACTTATACAGTGCTGTATGTCAATTATATCTCAGTAAAACTGGAAGGAAAGAAAAAGAAGATGTAATAGCATTCTATAGCTGAACAGTGAAAGCCCACTGGATCAAGAATCAGTAGAACCAGGTACCAATCCTGTCGCTGGAGAGTCAGGAAGCCTCTGTAGATCCCAACGTGACATGTGTGAGGTCCTTCTACATAGTGAAAGACCACAACTTCAATGTAAAGAAAACTTATTATTATTATTTAAACAATGCATATACCTTGTATATGCTTTAATATGTATGATATGCTTCATATTACTAACAATTATTTAAACAGTTAAATGGTGTCACTGTTGGTAAGTTAGAAGTTGATGTTCTGTTTTTAGGTTAATATCTTATTTAATCTGTATATAGGGCCAGTCACAATTTCCTAAAGAACAAGGATGTTGATGTCTGCCAAATATGCACCTCATGGCATGAACCCCTAAAGAGGCTTTTAATTACCAGTATAAATATATATATTAAAAATAAGGCAAATTGTGTGCTTGTAAATGTAGAATACAAATCATAATCTGATGGAGACATGGAATCAAAGATTTCATAGTAGAACTGAAAGGAATTCCAGCCTTTCCTTAGTAGTTATACCTCTGTGGGGTCCCAAGTTAGTATATAGATCAGTCTGACACCCAGAATTTTTGGAAACTTTTCTTGCAATATGACACTGCTGACATCCTGGGAACAGGTGATAGAGGTCTCAAGTACACATTGAAGGAGTTAAATTTTGACAGAGGCTTATATAGGTTATAAGCCAGCTCATCATTGCACAAGCCATTCCCAATGATACCTTCTCCCGTCACCACAGCAGACCACTAGCTACCACAAAGAGCAGGAGTACTAGAAGAGAAAGAGACACTGAGCGTGCAAATGCAGCCCCCCCGCCCTTCCTGGTTTGGAAGTGCTTGTCTTTGGGTTCCTATATGATGACTCTCTTCTTGAATTCTTGGTACCTTGTTGCTTGTGGCTTCTGCCTTTGAGCAAGAAGAGGTCTCATCTCTCCAGTACGCAGCATCAGGCAACCATCACAGTTCAATGAAGGTTAAGAATTGCAACTCTTGGGCTTCCCTGGTGGCGCAGTGGTTGAAGAGTCCGCCTGCCGATGCAGGGGACACGGGTTTGTGCCCCGGTCCGGGAGGATCCCACGTGCTGCAGAGCGGCTGGGCCCGTGAGTCACTGAGCCTGTGTGTCTGGAGCCTGTGCTCCGCAACGGGAGAGGCCACAACAGTGAGAGGACCGCATACCGCAAAAAAAAAAAAAAAAAAGAATCGCAACTCTCTTTCCCCAGTCACAACAGGGAGCCTATTATTAGAGGAAACCCTGGGTGTTAGTATGATGTAAACACTACCCAGGAGCCTACAGGGAAAGAGAACACGGACAAAGGTGAGCTTGACACGGTGGCAGAACTCAGACCTCCATCCCTTTAACTGGAAGCCAGGATAGGCCATTGCATTTCCACTGGAGAATTCCTCATTGGATGCTTCTTGCATCAGGCAAGTTTTGCTTGGGGTGGGGGGTGGTGTAGCTAGGAAAGAGCTAAATTTGTCCATCGTTATGATGATACTTGAGGTACTCACGCTCAAACAGATATTATTGAAGACTACCCAGTCCTAACCATATGTGGAATGCCTTGGTACAGCTGCTTTTAGTTAAAACTAAGGGTGATGGTGGGTAGAAGAAGAGGATAAATGTTGATCACATGGCCACTTTAAGAAGTCAGACAGAAACGAAAGAGTCATAAACCCCTGGGAAGTGCCTTCTTTCCTATCATTGTTAGATTAAAAACATTCACACTTCTCTGTGAGTTTCATGTCAAAAAGAAACTGATTTACCCAACGGACTTGAAAACTTATGTCCACACAAAAGCCTGCACATAAATGTTTATAAGAGCTGTATGAAATCACCAAAAACTGGAAGCAGCCAAATTGTCTTTCAATAAGTGAATGGATAAACAAACTGTGTGGTACATCCATGAAATGGAATAATATTGAGTGATAAAAACAAATGAGCTATCAAACCACAAAGACATGAAGGAACCTTAAATGCATATTGCTATGTGAAAAAAAAAAAGCTCGAAAAGGCTACATACTGTAAGATTCCAATTACGTATATGGAATTCTGTAAAAGGCAAAACTGTAGAAACAGTAAAAAGATCAGTGGTTGCCAGGAGCTCAGGGAAAGGGAGAATCATGAATAGGTGAATCACAGGGGATGTTTAAGCCAGTGAAACAATTCTTTTTTACCCACAGTATCTGTTATATACTTTTTTTTTAGTTTTACTTCAAGAGTTTTTATTTAGTTATTACAAAATATTAGCTATATTCCCTGTGCTGCATAATACATCCTTGTAGCCTATTTTACACCCAATAGTTTGTACGTCCCACTCTCCCACCTCTATATTGGCCCCCCTCCCCACTGGTAACCACTAGTTTGTTCTCTGTATCTGTGACTCTGCTTCTTTTTTGTTATATTCACTGGTTTGTTGCATTTTTTAGATTCATATAAGTGACATCATACAATATTTGTCTTTCTCTGCCTGACTTATTCAGTGAAACTATTCTTTATGATACTCTACTTGTTCGACATTATGCATTTGTCAGAACCCATAGAACTTATAGCACAAAGAGTGAACTTTGATGTATGCAATTTGAAAAAAACATTTAGGAGGTGAGGGGATCCCAGTAAGGAATGCAGACTGTAAGAGACTATAACTATATTTCAAATGTATGAAACAATCTCACTGAAGGGAGTCAGGCTAAAAAATGCTGACTTAAGTAATTTGGAAATGAATGGAGTCTACAAGACCAAAAGCAAAAGGACCTGAACATAAGCACAGTGCACTAGTTGATAAAACTGTTTCACGGGGGTACAGGGTGATAATTCTGATACTGCTATACATGTATATTGAAGTTGAACAATTAGGTAAATGGCCAATGTTGGAAGCCAGGTTTTTCCTCTTGGACTGACAGTTTATAGATAAGCAAAGGAAGGAGGCTAGAATGAGCCCTGTGGTAAAGTTCATCAGGATGAACTCATGTTTAGCTCAATAGATGGATGGTTACATATAGATATGTGTATATACACAGGTTAGTAGTTACACATATATTTCTTTGCTCTCTCAGCTGCAAAGGCCTAAAAGAAATGACACCCTAATAGCAACAAGCACACCTTAAGCCTACATATTTGATTCTAATACCATTCTCCAATAAAAGGAACCAGGATTTATCGGGGAAAGAGCAGAATGAAGAATTAGGAGGGAAATACAGAATGAGCCTGGAGCATCTCGTGGTGCTAAAAAGTAAGGAAGTGATAAAACAAACAAATAAAACACACACGCACAGACACTACACCCACACACATACACAATAATGGGAATATGTCAAAGGTACACAGGAGACAACTAAAAGAGCTCCCAATGGCCAAATTTGGAACAATATGACCAAAAGGAAAGTATAATTGGATTATAACTCAAAGTGTAAAGTAAGTATCTATGAATCTATACTGAGATAAATAAATGATTGATTAAATTAATAAAGGGGGAGAAGAGGCAAATTTCCTAAGCAGAAGAATTCCAAGTAAATTATATAGATACTCTGCCCTCAAGAAGGGGGAGCATAACTCCCCACTCCTTGAGTGTGGGTTGCCCGTGGTGACTTCTTTCCAAAGAATACAGCACAGAAAGGGAAAAAAAGAGTAAGTTTAGAGGGAAGAACCTGGCAAATACTATCTAAGTCAGGTGATCAAAGTCAATGTTAACAGAAAATGGCATTCTACCTCTGTGATCTTAATCCCCAAACCAATAACCCACCTAATCACAGGAAAACATCAGAAACTAGAGGACTATCCTATAAAACACCAGAGCAGTACTCCTCAAAACTGTCAAGGTCATCAAAAGCAAGGGAGGTCTGAGAAACTGCCACAGCTAAGAGGAGCCTAAAGAGTCATGGACAACTCAATGAAATGTGGTGTGCTGGATGGGATCCTAGAACAGGAAAGGAATGCTAAGTGAAAAAATAAAATCCGTTAGATATTTTAAAGACATAAAAAGTTGGGGGAAAAAAAAGAAAAAAGGGGTTGTTACCATAGAACAAACTGACAATGGGGCCTTCGGCTCCATTTATATGAGTCCAAATTTCCAATACATTTCTTCACGTTCCTCCTTTAGCCCATTAGAAAGGTGTAGAGATGGAAGCAGGATTTAGCTTATTGTAAGCAGTGAAGTGGCTAATCTCCTTCAATCCTGTCTCCCCAGACGAGAAGGCTGTAGAAGGCAATACTATGGTCCTGACAGTCCTAGAGCTGCCAATCCAAAGCTGTATTCTTCTAAATTTCTAAGTCAGACTACACGAGAGTCATATGAGTCTCAGTGGCCACGATAGGCTGCCAAGATTGGCTTATCCACTGCAGTGAGGGTGCTGAGGGAGTGCATTTGTAAACCCAGCACCCAGCATCTCAGCAAGTTTTATGATGATGTCAAGTCTCCACATGTTCAGCAATTATTTTGAAATAAGTCCTTAAAGTTTCTCATGAACACGCAAAGGAAAACGAGCAGCAGTTTTATTTTCTGTAACATGTATCTTTAACCAACAGGTGTGGCTACATTTATTAGGCTTTATGATTTCTTCTGTAAAGGACTTGGGAGTGTGGCCCTATAAATTTCAAATTCCTATAAGAGTATATCCCCAGGTGTTTTATTGAAATGGACAGAATAGAAACTAAAAATGAACATGAGGCAAAGAACTAAAATAGCAAAGGGGAAGGCAATCATGCTTTCCAACCTTTCAAAATAAATAACAATTAGGTTCATGGCAGGATTTTTAAGTTTCTTACATTATTAATTCAGGAAAAGAACATTTTAAATTATTTTCTTTTCACTAAGTATGTATCTTCATTAAAAAACAAAATTCAACCAAGTAAATTTAAAGATCTAATTGGCTTTATTCAAGAGTCCTGAATAGGGTAGCAACCCATCTAACAAAGAGAAGGGTGCTCCAGGAGCTGTACAAAATGGAAGCCTTTTATAGGCAGAAGGAAGGAGGGCCGAAGAGATTAAAGGCAAGGTCATCTTCCCTTAGGGGAAGGCAGGGGGTCTTCTCTAGTAGATTACCTCACTAGTGTTGATCAGGAAATTCCAGGTTGACTGGTTTAAAATTCTACTCCTGGCTGAAACTGCAATTATTATAGGTTAGGTATTAAGTCTTGGTGGGGCTTAGCATGACTCCATTTGGGGCCTGATGCCTCTTTTTAACACTTCAAACTCCTTGATACGAAACTTCCTCATGCTCATTGCAAAAATATATTCTTTTGAAATATTTTGTCTCATTTAAGGAGTGAACTTTGCTGAGTTTGTGTTAAAACTAACAAGGAATCAAGTAAAATGTTTTTAAATGGAACAGCTGGCAATTTCTTTGCTATTCAGTTTTCGAGCATAGTTAAAGCCACCTGTGGCCATAAGCATCTTGTTTGTGGAACACTCTGAATGGCGAACAGTGTTTGCATGGCTCTTCAACGGTTCTTTCCCTGTCTACAGCCCCAGGGGATGTCACCAGCATTTGGGATGAAGCCTAAATCACTACTAAACAAAACCCTCTACTCTGCAAGGCTACAGTAGTGTAAAATAGTCACACCTCCTGCAATTATAACTGGAAAAGTCCAAGGATCCAATTGTGAAATGCCCTGGGAACTACAGAGCGCTCTTTGGGCATTTCTAACAAGTATCTTTAAACTCATTTTAAAACTCATCCATCATTCCTTTAGTCACTTAAAAAAAATTACAAGCACCTATTATGTTCCGGGTACTGTTTTAAGGGTTGGAGGGGAAAAAGACAAAAATATATGCCTTCACAGAGGTAAGAACACATATAAATTTATCTTATACTTTTTAACACTGATTAGTATTTCATTGAATGGGTATTCATGACATAATCATTCAGTCTGACATTGATGGGTATATAGGTTTTTTCCACCTTTTTTTTTTTTCTGTTACTAACATTGCTACAATGAGTCTTCTGTGTATATATTGATGCACCTGTATGGCTAAGCATACAAGTTAAATTTCTAGAAGCAGAACTGCTTGGCCAAAGGATTTGTGCATTTTAAGTGTTAACAGATACTCCCAAGTTGCCCTCTTAGAGATACCACCCCAGTTTATACCACCAGCAGCACGAGTTGAGAACCCCTCACCACAGGCATATTTAAAAGGCAGAAGAATGGGCCACAGAGGACTAGAGCTGCACTAAGACCAGAAAGATCACCTAATCCAACCCCTCAGCAAATGAAAATGCTTTTTCTGGGTGAACAGCCACCCTGTTTATTTCAAGGTTGCTCTGTGACAAATGTATCCCCAGCTCAAATTTACAAGTTCCAGATGAAGGTGGCTTGTCTTTCAACACAAGTTATCTTTCATTGGGTTGATCATGAGCCTCCCAAGGGCAATATGCTACTTAGCACTCTAGGCTCTGGACGTGCCTGGGCATCGTAAAGCCCCAGAAGAAATAAGGACAGATAGTATTCTTTCATTATTAGCAGACATATTTCATGTCTTATATTGAGGCATTTCTCCCGCATATGAACATATTTCATTCCTTCAGGGAGGTAACAATGGGGACATTTCATATTTTAATTCTTTGGCTAAACCCTTTTGAGGAACTGATTAATAAAGAAATCTCTGCATAAGGCATGGTTATTTCTATTAAGGTAGGTGTCTGACATAATTATTACTAGATGTTAGCAAAATATTTAATACCAATATTCTTACGTGCTACTTCTGGAACACTTGACAAATGAAAAGGTTTCTTTAAGCTGATCAAAAAAAAATAGACTCACTTTGCTTTGGATGAGATAGAGTCCCTTAACTTTTCTTAATAGAGTAAATGTTTATTCACAAGTCAGGAAGTCAAGCTCTTGCCTTTCCCGAGGCTCAGTAAACTGACAGATGCTCCGTATCCATATGCTTTCTAGATATTCTAGCTTTCCATGGGAGCTATTTCAAGGCCATAATTCTACAGGCAGGTAGAATGCTGGTGAGTGTGCTGGAAATGTTTCTCTAATTTCTCTGCCCCCTTCCCCCTTTTCTCTCTGCCCTGCCAACCTTCGCTTCAGCTCCCCATCCATCCATCCTTCTACAGTATCATGAGGTCTTCTCTCATATTCCAGGGACCATCTCTCATCCTACTTCACTCTCTCTAATTTTTTCCTGTCCTCCTCCTCCCCTTTCCACCCTCCAAGCCCTACTCTCCCACCACCAGTGTCCTCGCTCCTAAAACCTGCACTGGTCCTCAATTCCTACAGCCTCCTCCCTCTAACTTCTCACCCTGCTGCCTTAACTCCCCCCTCTATATTTTACTTGGTCTCCAATCACCAGTCACCCTCACACTTTTCCATTAACAGGAGCACATTTGTGACTTTCTTGACCTCAACTTGTCAGTTACCTACAATTCTGAGCTTCCAAATCACTGTTTTTGTTTCACAGAGTGTTGATACAATCTCACTATTACTGTGGGCGCAAAACTTTCCCCCTTGAAAGGCTGTATTTTCAGTAGTCCATTTTGACAGAAAGTGGCAGAGTGTCAAGGGCCATCTATTACATTTCAACTACTTTAAGTGGACATTTAAATGAAGCCAAAAAGTCATAAACCTAAAGTGTTGAATTTAAACCACATTGGGAAGGAAAAAGGAAAAGCTAGTGGTAACTACCCTTGATAGAAAAAACGCATTTTTTTGAGAATCAAAGAGCAAGATCTTCCCAATTTCCAAGTTCCTTTCTTATATTCAAGTTCCTTTCTTATCAAAACTTAAATGCTTAGAAAGTCCCAACTACTGGCATAAGTATTTCTTGAGAAGTAGAAATTGTAACCATGGTGACCATACTGCAATGAGATATTTAATTAAGTAACTTAAGTAAACATATCACATATTCACAAATGATGCAGTTGCTATGGAAAACAGTATGGAGGTTCCTCAAAAAATGAAGTCAGGACCTCAAAGATTGTATTTACACTCGCATGTTCATTGCAGTGTTATTCACAATAGCCAAGATGCAGAAACAACCTAAATGTACATCAATGGATAAATGGATAAAGAAAATGTGTTTTATTCATACAATGGAATATTAGTCAGCCTTAAAAAAGAAGGAAACTGTGACACATACTACAACATGGATAAACCTCGAGGACATCATGCTGAGTGAAATAAGTCACAAAAGGATAAATACTGCATGATTCCTCTTGTATGATGAACCTAAAGTAGTCAAACTCATACAAGCAGAAAGCAAAATGGCAGTTGCCAGGGGGCTGCAAGGAGGGGGATATGGGGAGCTACTATTCAACAGGTACAATGTTTCGGTCATGCAGGATGAATACATTCTAGAGATCTGCTGTACACCATCGTGTCTATAGCTAACAGTACTGTATTGTACACTGAAAAAATTATTAAGAGGCTACCCTCATGTTAAATGTTCTAACTACCAAAAAAGAAAAAAACTGACACTCACCAGACTTCTTTGGCTACTGCTGAAAGTCAAACAAACAAACGTCAATGTTTGCTATTTTTCTGATAACTAGATGTGCTAGGATGAGGATGTGCACTTATGAATAAATGTACGTATACAAACAGCTGGCCTAGCCCCAGGAGCCAGTGCACCGTTAGAGGAAAGGGAACAGGAAAGCGCCAGCCAATGGCAACTGCCTCCTAGTCCCCAGTGCCAGCAGAGGCCAGGCAGGGTTAAGGGAGCCCAGGACACTGGGGAAGTGTCCTGTCTACTGTCTACCTCAGTTTGGCCATATGGTCCCCTGGTTTAACAAAGACTTCAGCAGAAACAACTCCCATGACCTTTCAGCCTCCTATCTCTTCCCTTCCAATCCTGCCCTTTCCCATTCCAACCCTCAACTGCTTTTTCTACCCTACCCCAGAAAAAAAGAAAAAAACTATAAAACTGTAGCTATCCACCGATGTTTTAAAAGACAGGTACCATACCCATAAGCGCACGCCCCACCCTCCATTTACATAAGCATACATATGCTGATTGGAATGAATGAAGATAGATGGATATCAGATCTGCACAGATACAAAACAAAAAAGGAAAGAATTAGAACAATGAAAATGAATATATTGATGCTCTATAAAAATATAAAACTAGATACTGGGAACTAGATACTATTGACATTATTACTAGTATAAAATGAGGTGAAAAGAAAACTGGTTTCTCCAATAATAATCACCTTTAGAAAATAATCACCTTACAAAGCTATTAATAGGTACACTTCGCTCACAGAGCACATTTATAAAGTAGTATCCTAAATCAAACTATTAAGGTCGAGTCCCCACTGTTTGGCCAACATTTTGCTTCTTTGCTCACTCATCATTACTTAATAAAAACTCACGTCCTCTACTTCTCACCAATCTACCAGTTCATTTGACAGATTCTGCTGATGTACCAAAAGAAGAAAATTATGTTTATGAGCAATGCAGATTTTTGCTTAAAGATGTGGTTTTTAGGAGCAAAGCATTTCTGAAATCAGAGTTCTCCAGCAGTGAAATACTCACAGAACCAAGTTAACAGTTTACTCTAAAACTGCCATTATGTTATTTCAAAGGCAGACTACTCCTATTTGTTTTCTGTTTTCGTAGCCTCAGATCCAAGCTGAGTTTAAACACTAACAGATTAACACAGAGAAGGGGATGTGGGGTGCAGGTGATGTTCTGTTTTTACCTGGATGCTTACCACCTGGTATATTCAGTTTGTAAAATTTCATCAAGCTATAATCTTATGATATGTTTATTTTTTGTATCTGTGTTATACTTCAATATAAATTATATAAAAATACAATATAATACAAATACACAAAAGTTTTGTATACAAATACAAAAGTTTTGTATATTTGTATTATATTGAGTTTTTAAAAGTAAACATGCTATCTTCATATAAAGATACAGGAGACCTAGACAGCTCCATGGATATGATTTACCAGCAGCCTATCTGGTCAAACTATTATAATGGAGGTTGCTGCTTTTTTTTTTTTTGGCTGCGTGGCACATCATGCAGGATGTTAGTTCCCTGACCAGGGATCGAAGCCGTGTCCACCCCTGCAGTGGAAGCGTGGAGTCCTAACCACTGGACTGCCAGGGAATTCCCATGGTTGCTGCTTGAAACCAAGAAAGGGTAAGTTCAGGGACCCAATCTTATGCCCTGGAAGTCCATTTTTATTTGTTGGGGGCATGTACAAGCATAATAAACAACAACATCTTTTTTCCCCCATCTTTACTGAGATACAATTGGCATGTAACATCGTGTAGGTTTAAGGTATACAATGTGCTGATTTGTTACATTTATGTACCCTAAAATGATTACTTCCATAACCTTAGCTAACCTCTCCATCCTGTCACATAATTACCATTTCTTTTCTGTGGGGAGAACATACAAAATCCACTCCCTTAGCAATTTTCAAGTAGATGATACAGAATCATTAACTATAATCTGTACATTACATCCCCAGAACTTATTCATCTTACTTACAACTGGAAGTTTAGACGCTTTGAAGAATATCCATTTAATAATAATCCAACAGCTGGGTTTTGCTCTCATGTTGCGTGGGGGTAGGGCTATGGCTAGACCTTGCAGAAGAAAACTGCTGTTACCACAGCAATCCCCAGGAGACTCTGCTCAGCCATAACCAGCTGTGCCCATCCAGCTATCACGCAGTTCAAGTTCACGGACGTCAGAGTTAGCTGCTACAACCTATTTACAAAGCCACACACCTGCTGTCTCTCTCTGTCTAAATCCCTTCCCTTCCTCTCCTCCCCCAGGATACCTCAGCTGGACCTCTAGACCCCATTTCACCACTGGTTCTTCCCTTCTGCCTTCAAACAAGCATATATACCCACATTGACTCTATTGACCTTTCAATTGTCTCTGCCCTTATACTTTTGATTGCTTGCCTCTGAATCAGCCAATCTCTTTTGACCCATCCCAATATTCTCCGGTTTCTGTTTGGGTATCTAGACAGTTCCAGGGAAGGTGATTCCCCTCCTGCTACCTCCAGGGATGGATGGGGCACATGGCCTGAGCCAAAGTTGAAGCCATGATCAATTTTTTGTTGTTGTTGATGTACAACTGAAAGAATTTTGAAAAACTGTGTGTCCCCTCACACATTTTTAGGTTGACATCTAAAATCTTTCATTATCAGTTTAGATGATTGCAAAAGAAATCTTTTTTTTTTTTTTGGCCACACCCCATGACATGGGGAACTTCCTTGACTAGGGATCGAACCCGTGCCCCTGTAGTGGAAGCATGGAGTCTTAACCACTGGACCACCGGGGAAGTCCCAAAGATTTTTTTTTTGGGGGGGTCATGTCACGTGGCATGTGGGATCTTAGTTCCCCAAGCAGGGATTGAACCTGTGCCCCCTGCATTGGGAGCCCAGAGTCTTAACCACTGGACCACAGGGAATTCCCCTCGAAAGAAATATTCTTGTGTAACTTTTGACATTTTAAAATAAAATTGTTAATTCATTCTTTTATGTGTACACAACAGAATCTGAATACAATGGCAAGTGGTTTCCAACATCTAAAATAGATGAATGAGCTCTTCTATAACAGGCCAAATTTTCCACTATTCTTCTTATCACTTAAAAATTGTATTTCTATCCTATTTCTTCCCCAGAATTTGATCACAATGTAATGTTCTTTTTGCTATTATTAAGTAAATTATTATTCATCTGTGCAATAAAATGTCTATTATTTGAGATTTGTTGTGACTGTAAGGCTTTTCTGCATTGCTATTACTACAATTATTGTTAGTAAAAATTTGATCAAAAAATCTAAATATGTGAAAGGTTTTGATAAATAATGACCAAACATAAATAGTAAAGTTGTATTGGAAAGGTATTTTTTAATGAGATGGATGTGGCTTTTTTATATTTTAATGAGTTCATAAATCCATGGAGATAAGTATTACTAATTTTGAGAAATAGTTTCCAGAATTAAATATTTTGTTATTTTTTTATGCAAGTGCTGAAGCTTCATTCATATAAACAGAAGAAAAGGAATTTCATCATAGAAATTAATATTTTATTATTATGTGCACAAGTTATATGCCTAAAATCACACAGTGGTCTATAAAAAACTATTTTTAACGATCGGTTGGTAGGTCAGTTAGAGTTTTTCTTTAATTTTGTTGGAAACAAAGACATGGAAATCACATGTCCTGCTAATAGGCTTGTTTCCCAGCTAGAGTCATTTACTCTCTCAATTTTGGGGAATTATACCAAAAAGTCTTTACCTAGATAGCAAGTGACTATTAATTATACTAGTTATTCTTTCTCTGAAAGATACTTTTTTTAAACCTGATATATGCAGAAAGGGTGTAGAAAATAGTGCTAATTTCGATAAACCATTATCAATATATTTTTTAAATAAAATATTTATCACATGCCTTAAATTTATTTCATAGAAACCTTGGAACAGCAGATTTTACTCACTGAATTTATAGGAAATGTCTTTATATTATATGTACATTATATAATCATGTTGCTTCCTGAACCAAGGTCATGAGTTCCTCTAGGCACTTAAGGTCACAGTGAATTCACCAGATTCCCCTTTTCCCACACAAGTTGTAGGTCACTCTTCCTCCACAAGGTCCCTCTATTAAAGAAAATATTTTTAAAGGGGGCCCAACCCCCTTTCCCCATGCCGTCTCCACCATTTCCCACTGACGGACCTGAAATGTGTCCTTTTAAATCCTTTTTGCGATTGGCACGGTCACTCCACTCTCATGCGTTAATCGTTCCCCTTAGACCCTCTCAACTGTTCCACCTTCTGATCGAATCGAATTGAATCTACCTTCTAAAATCTAATATTTTAGATCCTATGACCACTGTACTTATCTAATTAGAGCTGACTGACCTTTTAAGCATTCTTCCCCCAAAGGGGAATTCTTGATGAATTACACTTCTTGTGAATATCTGATCTTTACAAGAAGCTCTAAGTTTGGGTTCCACACATTTAAGAGTTGGTATTACCAGATTAATCAGTAGGAAGAATTAATTATGGGACTGCCCTGGCAGTCCAGTGGTTCAGACTTCCAGTGCAGGGGGCTCAGGTTTGGTCCCTGGTTGGGGAACTAAGATCCCACATGCTGTGCGGTGCAGCCAAAAAAATAAAAAATAATAATAATAATAATTGTCCCACTGTTTTCAATAGAACATAAGGGAGAGAAGGAATCATTTTCTTCACATATACAAAGACCATTCAGTCATGAACAATTTAACTAAAAGGAAAACATTAACTTGGGTTTGAAATATGTCATTTCTCTCATTCCTGAAACACAAAGGCCTAGTTCTCTGAGATCAAAACTCAGAATGCCATTTTTCTTGATATTGGTCTATTTTATCTTCCATCTTTGTCACCTACATGGGCTTTTTGCTGTTGTTGCTTGTTTTTTATCAAAGCACCAGCCCGTAGACTAATACGAAGCTTCAAATTCCTATACTGTCTCTAATCTCAACAAAAACCTAAGATTTCAGAGGGTGAGTCAGTGCTTCCCTAGCTCTTGATTTTATTCGTTTTGATTGCCAAAGATTAGCCAGAGGAAGATTACTGTGAAATTTCCTTCGAAGGTCAACCCACTTCTTGGGTGACCTGCTCAAAAGAAGACATATGGATCATTCAAATCCAATAGCTCCCAGAGGAAAGAACTTTTCCATAAAATAGCCTGGTTTTCCAGCAACTATCGCACGAACTTTTCCAAGGGAGTAAACCCAATTTACTAAGAATTCTGACAATTTTGAAGGAACAGTTGCCAATGATACAAACTGACAGAACTGGACATAAAAGAATGTCTTCTGAAGGTTATCAGATATGCATACAGATGGTTGAGGTTCACAGGTGAGAAGATGACAAGGTGATTTAAAGTGCTGTAATAGTAATCCTGACAAATAGGAAAAATTCTTGAATTCATTCCCCACCCCAGCTAAGGTCTAAATTTTGCTCCTATGACACAATATATTATTTCACAAAATAATAATTTTTTAAAATTTTATAAAAAGCAGAATGATCTCTCAAATCAACAAATGTGCTGCATCTGAATTCCCAGGTTCATACTGACAGCCAAGGGGACTGCTCTGAGCACCTCTGAGCTAGCACTAGACTGTAACTGAGTCAGATATTGCAATGTAAGACTTTCTTTGGTAAGACAGGTATAAGTCGTTACTGGGCTTTCAAGCTATGGATTTAAGTACCAAAGATGAATCAGGAAATGAAGAACATAAACTTTAAAATTCTGCAACTAGGAACCAGAGGAGCGGTGACATTTGTTGTTAGTAACTGGCAGTTTTATCAAAAAGAAGGTGAAGATGATGATCTCAGTTTTAAAGTGAGATGGGTATCCTGGCCAAGTCTACACATAACTGGGAGTCCAGGAAGGAAGAGGAGGTGGAGTGGACACAAGCTTTTTGTCTGCCCTGAATCCCTTTAGGCAACTAACCCTCCCCCATTCCTAATCCCCATGATTCAGTAACTAACTCAACTCCCAGGATTCAGGAGTCCACCATCCCCTTGGTCACAAGTGACTGGGGTAGGGATGGGGTTGCCAAGCTTAGCAAGTAAAAATATACAATGCTCGCTTAAGTCTGAATTTCAGAAAAATAAAGGATTAATCGTTTGGTAGAAGCATGTCTCAAATATTGCAGAGGACTTTTAAAATACTTTTTAAATGATTCTTTGTTTATCTGAAATTAAGTTTTAACTGAGAGTCCTATATTTTATCTGGTAACCTTACTTAAGGAAGAAAAGGTGACATAAGCCAGCCAATCAAAATTGGTACTGGGACTCCTGGGCAAAGGTTTTCTTTTTCCTCCGAGCTCTCTAACCAGAAGGACAATAAAAAGCTAGCGCTGTCTCTGGCTACATTTCCCACCACAGAGTGGGAGACTGTCTAGGTATGAAGCCAATACAGAGAAAAGCATAGCCAAGAAAGCAAGAAAAAGGCACATTCCTGGAGGCATCATTTGAATCCCAAAACTGAACCTTGCCTGAAGTCAGATTCACTCCCTTAAATTTCTGAATAATACAGACCAACACATTTTTTGTTTGTTTGTTGACATAAATTAATGCCAAATTAGATTTGCATTTCTTCTACAACTTCACAGCTAAGAGCCCCAACTGAACAAGGCTGGAGGTTTTCACAGGCATCTATGTTGATGGGACCTGCCAGTTACGGCAGGTTCTTGAACTGAAGGACCCCCTTGAGCTTCTAGATCTGGGATAGTCACATTTTGGGAGGCTTATGGTTGATCTTGTTATAGCAGGAAAACTACATGTTTCAGGCAGGCTTCTTGTGAATTTCACGGCCCTTTTATCCCTGAGCATCTGTTTCTCCTCCCTGACTTTATAGCCCTGCTCTGTCTTAAGCTCCAGCTTTTGGAGACTTGCCGGCTTCCAACTTCTGACCTGGCTTTGATTTGCTATTTCATCTTGACCTTCTGCCTCAGTATTCCCTGCATATAAGCTGTCTTTTCAACTTGCTTCAGATTCCTCTATTTTTTTCCTTGGTTCTCCTTATCCTGGATCGTTGCTGTTTTTTATAAATCCACCATTGCCCATAATCTGATTCTGTGAAGAATACTAGCCCTAATTCAGGGACAGAAAAGGATTCTAGAGGTCCAAGCACTGAAAAAATTAAATGTCCCTTCTATATAATTCAAGATAAAAGGGGAAATAGAGGCCACCTAATACAAGTCTATTCCTTTTTAAGAAGTTTTGTTTTGTTTTAAAGATCTTTATTTTATTGTGGTTTTCTTTTTCTTTTTCTTTTTCTTGGTGGTGCCGCACAGCTTGTGGGATCTTAATTCCCCGATCAGGGATTGAACCTGGGCCATGGCAGTGAGCACACTGAGTCTTAACCACTGAACCGCCAAGGAATTCCCAAGAAGTATTTTTAAAGGAAGGGTTCACACAGAACTTTTTGAATCCCAGTCTTTAAAGCTGGGCAGCATTGAGCAAGTTACTGAACCTTTCTATGTTCCAGGATCATAAAGCAAAAGTGAAGAAAATAATTCTCCCCCTGCATAGTGAAGATGAGGGGAAATATTGGCCATGAAGAGCCTACTCTCTGGTAGCCATTCAATAAATGTTAGTTTGACTTCAGTTTCACAACTTGCTTCAGCTCTAATGGTTTTCCTTCATTTAAGTGATTGTTCCTTGCAAAATGTATAGATGAGAAAGAACTCAATACCCAGAAGAGATTAAGAATTCCTACAATTCATTAAGAAAAAGCAAATCACTCAATTTTAAAAAACAGATGAAAGATCTGAATGAGAACTTCCCAAGAGAAGATATCCAAGTGGTCAAGAAGCACGTGAAAATACACTCAACTTCATTAGTCATCAGGGAAATGCAGATTAAAAAAATAATGAGATACTTCTTTACACCTACTATTTAGTTAAAATTTAAAAGACTAACAATTTCTAGTGTTTGGGGGATATGGAGAAATTGGAGCTCTTATACCTTGCAGGTAAGAGTATAAAAAGGTAAAACCACTTTGAAAAGCTGTTTGGTACTTTATTATGAAGTTAAACATACACCACCCTACAATCTAGTCATTCCACTCTAGGTATTTACACAAAAGAAATAAAAATTCGACTCTGTACAGAGATTTGTAGACATATGCTCATAGAGCTTTTACTACAATAGTAAAAAAAAAAAAAAACAAAAAGGAGACAACCCAAATGTCCATCAACAGAATAGATAAGCAACTATTCTATTTTTACAAAGATGGATAAATCTCAAAAACATGCTGAATTAAGAAGCCAGACACAAGACTACAAACTGAAGGATTCCATTTATATAAAGTTTCAGAACAAACAAAACTAATTTGTGGCGAAAAATAAATCAGAAAGTGGCCACCTTTGTGATTGGGACTGACTGGGAAGGCACACAAGGAAACTTTCTGAGATGGTGAAAAAGTGTTACATCTTAATCTCCATGTTAGTTACATAGGTGAAATTCCATTGATCTAATTATGCCTCAATTTTTACAAAGTTTAAATACTATGATATAAAAGTCAAAATTTACTTGTGTAAATCTTAAGTAACCTATTTCATCAATACTAAGATACGTTTCCCCACATTTTAACATTTCTGAAGTCAGGATGTGCCTTAGACTCAATGGCACAGCATAGTTTATTGGCAGCACGTTTTCTTTCCTACAAATATATAAAACAATGGTACACCTTAGATTCATTGAAAATTGGTAGCTTCTTTCTATATATATATATATATATATATATATATATTTTGCAAAATTCTTGCTAAAGTCATCAAAATTAAACTTTTCTGGGCTTCCCTGGTGGCGCAGTGGTTGAGAGTCCGCCTGCCGATGCAGGGGACACGGGTTCGTGCCCCGGTCCGGGAAGATCCCACATGCCGCAGAGCAGCTGGGCCCGTGAGCCATGGCCGCTGAGCCTGCGCGTCCGGAGCCTGTGCTCCGCAACGGGAGAGGCCACAGCAGTGAGAGGCCCGCATATCGCAAAAAAAAAAAAAATTTTTAAACTTTTCTTACAGACTCACTACTTTGGTAGTGCACATACTTACTTTAGTCTATTCAGTAATCTAGAAATGCCCCAATTTTATGTCCTATGAAATGACATTCTTTAAATGTCACCTACTTCTTCAAGTAGTTTGAGGACAAATGACAGGGGTTGCCTGGCTCCAGCCCCATGCGGCTCCAGCATCCACAGCTGGGGCTCCAGTCTCCACTCATAGACTCAGCCATGTCCCAGCCTGAAGGCCTCATCAAGCCGAGGGCAGTAACACATGACCATGGCCATAGCTCAGCAAGCTCAGCTGTTCCTGCTGCCAGCTCCACTCCGTCCTCGTCCAGTCCTGATGACTAGTTCCACAGAATGGAGAGAGGTACCAAGTGAAATTTTTCTCTTCCCAAATTAGTGTGAAAGACACTGTACGATGGCTTACTTAACAACTATGCCCTACCTTATTATTCCACGTAATCCTCTATTACAGAGGTTGGAAAGCCAAACGCTTGCTTTTCCAACTTCCTTTGTTACTTGTGGTAGCCACGTGACATAGTTCTGGCCAATGAAACACATTCGGAAGTCTGCGGGTGCAAGTGAGGGAAGGAGGGGTCTGGGAAAGCTGATTGCTTGCTACTCTGCCTCCCAGTGTCTGGCCTTGAATTTTGATGTGACGGCTGAAGCCAGAGAAGCTCTCTTGCAACTGTTAAACAGCAAGATAAAGAACCACACGCCAAGGAGGGCAGAGTGGGAAAACAGAAACAGCTTCCAAGTTATAGTTACATTTTTAAGAAAGGTTAATGATATTGTGGCTACTTTTCTAGAAGTCCTTATCTTTTAGTGATCCATACTGAAATATTTATACATTAATACTGTGATGTCTATAACTTGCTTCAAAATAGCCCAGTGGGGGCTGCTGGGAAAGTGAGTATAGGTATAGATGAAACAAGATCAATCATGAATAGATAACTATTGAAGACAGACAGACATGCATCTTCTCTCTACTTCTGTGTATGTTTCAAATTCTCCATAATAAAAAGACTGAAAGATTTATCAGACACTGCTTCTGTGATCAAGTTCAACACTACCAGTTGACAATCACAAGGCTAACACCACCGGGATTAATCACGGTGATACCATGTACCCCCCGATCTGACGCAGTGAGAAGGGCACTCCACCTCAGTGGTATCGTCCCCCAAACCAAAACTTCCAGGCTAAGTATGAGAAAACACCAGCCAAACCATATTGAGGAACATTCTGCAAACTGACCAGTACTCTTCAAAAGGTGTCAGGGTCATGAAAAACAAGTGGAGACTTAGAAAGAGACAAGAGGATCCTAAGGAGACGTGAAGCCTAAATGCAATGTGGTACCCTGGACTGGACTCTGGAACAGGACTAACACATTACTGGGAAAACTGATAAACTTCCAAATTCCAAAAAAGCCTGTAGTTTAGTTAATAGAAATGTACCGATTTCTTACTTTTGACAAATGTTCTTTAGTTATACAAGACATTAATGTTATGAGAAACTGGGGGAAGGGTATATGAGAACTCTTTGTACTTTCTTTGTGATTTTCCCGTGAATCTAAAATTATTCCAAAGTAAAAGGTTTATTTTTTAAAAAGTCTAAAGGAGTTTGGATTCCCAATGGTATTACTGAAGCAGTGAACCAACACCAGCAACGGCCTACCTCCAGATTTCTTGTTACGTGAGAAAAAGAAAACACATTTTAAAAAGTAAATGTCACTTAACTAGTCTGTTACTTGAGCTGAATAAATATGAACTGATAAAATGTGTTTATTGTTTGATGCGATTCGCTCTTGAACCCCACAGCTGAGAACAATGGCATTAAGTACCTCACAGCACCTCGGGCCAGTTCCTGACCCTCAGCGATGGCCAGCATCTGTCATTTCAGCAGAATTCACAGCACCAACACCCCACTCCACTCCCATCCCTAGTTTACATAAGGGAAGGACAGGAAGTGAGAGGGAAGGAGTTGTCTCTGGGAACCTGCCTAAAGAAAACAACTAGTAAGACCCTTTGGTAAGTAGTTATGACACAAGATCAACACACAAAAAACAACAGCTTTCTTTTCAACTACATTCATCAACTATAAATGAATTAGTAAATATAATGGAAAACAAATCTCACTAAAGTATCAACAAAAACTCCAAAATATCTAGGAATAAAACTACTAAAAATGAGCAAGATGCATATGAATAAAACTGTAAAACTTCATAGGACATAAAAGAGTTGAATCATTTAAAAAACACTATCCTGTTCCTGGATATAAAGATGCTACATTGTAAAGATCTCAGTGCTTCCTACATTAATCTATAAATTAAATACATTGCCAATCAAAGTTCCAATGTAAAACCTAAATCATATATACTACACAAAAAGGATTTGTATCCAGAATATATAAAGAACTCTCAAAACTCAATAGTAAGGAAAAAAAAACACCATTTTTAAAACGAGCAGGGCTTCCCTGGTGGCACAGTGGTTAGGAATCTGCCTGCCAATGCGGGGAACACGGGTTCGAGCCCTGGTCTGGGAAGATCCCACATGCCGCGGAGCGGCTAGGCCCGTGAGCCACAACTACTGAGCCTGCGCGTCTGGAGCCTGTGCTCTGCAACGGGAGAGAGCGCGACAGTGAGAGGCCCACGCACCGCAATGAAGAGTGGCACCCGCTCGCCGCAACTGGAGAAAGCCCTCGCACAGAAACGAAGACCCAACACAGTAAATAAATAAACAAACAAACAAGTAAGTAAGTAAGTAAATAAATAAATTTAAAAGGCGCAGACGATTTGAACTCTTTCACCGAAGAGGATATGAGGATGGCCAATACGCACAAGAAAAGATGTTCAACAACATTACTCATGAGAGAAATGCAAACTAAAACCATGATGAGACACCCCTGCACATTGGTCAGAATGACTAAAATAAAAAGTACTGACAACACCAACTGCTGACGAGGATACGGAAGAACCTGTACTCTCATACATCACTGGTGGGTATGCAAAATAGGACTGCCGCTGGGGAAAAGAGTTTGGCAGCTTTTACAATTAAACATAAACGCAGCATGCAACCCAGCCATCCCACATCTTGGCATTTAGCCAAGAAAAGTGAAAATTTATGTTCACACAAAAATCTGTACATGAATGTCTAAGATAGCTCTCTTTATAGTGTCCCCAAACTGCAAACAACCTAAATGTCCTTCAGCAGAGGAGAATGAATAAGCTGGGGTACATCCATGCCATGGAATACTACTTAACAGTAACTCAGGAACATGGGTGAATCTCAAAGGCACTATGCTGGGTGAGAGGTCAGTCTCAGAAGGCTACATTCTATATGATTCCATGTATACAACATCCTCAAAAAGACAAAACTATAGTGACAGAGAACAGGCAGTGGTTATCAGGGGCTATGGCTGGAGAAGGGTCTGACAATAAAAGGGCTGATAAAACTGTTCTGTATCCTGGCTAGGGTGCTGCCTACACAAGTCTACACACATCAAGGCTCACAGAACTCTACATTCCCCACAAAGTTAGTTCTACTATATGTTAATTTTTAAAATTTTCCAATGTAATTTTTAAAATGGAGCTTGAGAAGCTAACACCAAAGCTCAGCCAGAAGAAAAAAATGAACAAGGATAATGAAAACATTTTGAGAACAGTGTTTGAAGACCTGGCCCACCAGATTTGAAAACTTCCTATAAGATTATCCTCACTGTATGACATGGAACGTATGGTTGGTACAGACAAATAGATCTGCAGAAAGACAAATAAATCACCAGAGGAGTCAGAAGCAGGTATATGTGCATATTTAGCTCAGGATAAAGTTAACGTCTCAGACCAGCAGGAACAAGATGGGCTATTCAATAAATGGTTAGGAACGAATGGATATCTATTTCTTTCAAAGTACAGTTACATCACATTATGTATTAAAATAAAATTTAGCTACGTTAAATAACAAATTGTATAAAACAAGATTATAAATGTTCTTCAGAAATCTGTATGTATGTGTGTGTGTGTGTGCGTGTGTGTACAAGAATGTCTGCTGGGAGGATCATTTGTAACAGCAAAGAGAAACAGTGAGAAAGAAGACAAAGAAAGAAATATCCATCCGAAGTTAAACGATATACATTCATACTATGGAATAGGTGTATCGACATATACTCTGATGTGAAAAGATCTGGAAAACGTAGAGCAAAATGTACAGAAAGATGTCTTTATATTGAAGCTGCACGTCAACTGGTCTGGAGGGCGTGCTCCAAGTTACGGGGGGATAGAAGGGACGGGGGGAGGGCGTGGTTCGTGTTTACTCTGCACACTTCATTTTAAACAGTTTATCGCTCCAGAGAGCGACGTATTATTTACTATTGAAACAATGAACTTCACCAGCGTGCAGCTGCAGGAGGAAAGAGGTCTGAGAGAAGAGCCTTGGAAGTCTGGAGACAGGCTCATCAAGTCTGCGAGAGGCTGTCACAAGAGAAGGGACGGTTGTGCCAAGGGACAGCCGGATCCTTCCTGGCCAGCAGGGCTTTTTGTTCAGGCCGGACCTATCCCTTTGCCATCCAAGGCCCAGTTCCCCCAGTAAGAAGTAGTTGTCAAGGAATCAGAAGACTCTTCTTGCGAATATCCAGGGTTAGTACGTGTTTACTAATTTGCATTTCCCAATACTTTTCACAAGAAAAAGAAAAGCAAGAGAAAGAAAACCAAGGTAGTGTTAAACTGTGAAAAGAATGCTCTATCTTGTGCTCTTCAAGATGAGGACCAGTCCTATTCAGCGTTACTAACTGAGGTTTAGAGAGTGAATAACGAGTTCTAGACCCACAGAAATCCCTTGATGAGCACCTCCCGAGGGATTTATAAAAGCAAACCATTAAAGAACATTGGCAGAAATAACTTACATGTGTATATTTAATAGTTTACACATATGTAACATGTATGTATACATGTATATGCATAGATACGCGTGCATGCACACATACGTCCATATAGTGTTATACAGTGCTTTGCCATTTACAAAACCCTCTGCACACAACTCTGTACGTGGCCCTTAAAGCAGGACAGGTGTTATTATCCTGACTTGACAGATGAGAAACTAGAAGCTCGAAGAGCTTCATGACCTGACAGTTCTCTCACCAGGTCTCACGGCACCCAGGTGGGTCCCCGGCATAGGTGAGGCACCTGCGCCCCCAGAAGGCGCACCTCACAGAACACACCAGCGGGGACTTGGCAGCTTCTTTGGAAAAACACACAGAGAGCTCCATCTCACCTCAGCAATGGAAAGAAACAGTTTGAAAAACATGGCTCTGAAAAATGCTCTTTAGTGATTATATAACACACAGATTTATGCAGACGCATAAAAACTCCCTGTGGTACAATTACTGAAGCCTCAAATAAGAAGACGAGAACTTGAAATTACTTCAACAGAATAAACAATCATACTCTCAAGGTAAATTCAGCCCTGCCTTGTGTTTTAAACTTATTCTCAGGCACTTTAATCTGATGTGTAAAACACCTTGCCTCAGGAGGGAATTCCTTTAGCTGCCCTCCTAATCTTAAAGTCCTTTAATGCTGCTGGAGTAAACTGCAGTCATATTTGGAAGTCATGGTGAGTTTAATTATCACAAGTTCATTGAGTAAAATTTCCTCTTATGACACAGTTTACCACTTGAAGTGAGCTAAATCAGCTTTCTACAAACAATGACAAGAAAAATTTTTTTAATTTTTTCAAATTGAAGTATAGTTGATTTACAACATTGAGTTAGTTTCTGGTGTACAGCAAAGTGATTCAGATATATATATGTATTAATTTTTTCAGATTCTTTTCCATTATAGGTTATTACAAGATACTGAGTATAGTTCCCTGTGCTATACAGTAGGTCCCTGTTGTTTATTTTATACATAGTAGTGTATATCTGCTAATCCCAAACTCCTAATTTATCCCTCCCTCCCCATCCTTTCCCCTTTGGTAACCATAAGTCTGTTTTCTATGTCTGTGAGTCTGTTTCTGTTTTGTAAATAAGTTCATTTGTATAATTTCTTTAGATTCTACATATAAGTGATATATGATATTTGTCTTTCTCTGTCCGACTTACTTCACTTAGTATGATCATCTCTAGGTCCACCCATGTTGCTGCAAATGGCATAATTTCATTCTTTTTTATGGCTAACATTCCATTGTATATATAATTCTTTTTTTTTTTTTTGCGGTACGTGGGCCTCTCACTGTTGTGGCCTCTCCCACTGCGGAGCATAGGCTCCGAACGCGCAGGCTCAGCGGCCATGGCTCACGGGCCCAGTCGCTCCGCAGCATGTGGGATCTTCCCGGACTGGGGCACGAACCTGTGTCCCCTGCATCGGCAGGCGGACTCTCAACCACTGCATCACCAGGGAAGCCCTATAATTCTTTTTGAATTAGAGTTTTCATCTTTTCCAGATATATGACCAGGAGGGGGATTGCTAGATCATATAGTAGCTCTATTTTTAGTTTTTTAAGGAAACTCCATACTGTTCTCCACAGCGGCTGCACCAAGAAAAGAAATTTTTGTAATGTATATAGTTTCTTATAAAAACATTCATAGCTTCACAATTATGAGTCAAAGATCCTTGGAACTAGCAAAACACATTTTGAAATATTACAGGAAATCTCTTTGCTCATCTTAATAAGGAGACAGAAATTAAACTTCAGCAGGACAATGCAGAGGGACTACTGATTTATCTTAAATCTCATGTAAATATGTGCTGATCTTTTTCTTCTGACAGCATGTGATGACCAGGTGAGAGCTCGTTTTCTCACAGCCCCCCATCCCCTTCAAGTTTTTCTTTAAAACTGCCACCCAGGGTCTGTAGTTTCTGTCTTCAGTTATAATTTCTAGTTAGGGTTCAATTTAAGAAGACAAAGCTTAAAATGTTCTGTTTACATAACCGCTAATAATTACCATGCATTGTGCTAAGAGCCTTATCTGCATTATGTCCTTTAGTCCTCACAGTATTACAGTGAAGGAAGCAACAGAAACTGTCAGAAGTTAAGTAAATGTGGTCAAGGCCACATGGCAGTAAATTTCAGAACCAAGACTTGAACCTCTCAGAGCCATGTGAATCCAGAGTTTGGTGAAAATAAAGACCCAAATGTGGGATCTAACACTTGAAAAGTGGTAACTCACACATTTAACTTTGTATTTTCTTTATAAGTATTTCACTAAAGAAACAGTTATTGTGCCCACCAGGCTCCAGGACCCTAACTGCTGGTCAGATACAGTGGTGGATGAGATTCTTGGAGCTTACACTCTAGTGTAAAGACACTAGACAATAAACTCACAAACAAGTGAACAGATAAATAAACAAAGAAATACGCTGGATAAGGGCTCTGTGGAGCACTAATGAGGGTGAGGAGGGGTTCTAGTTGTATTCCTGCCCCACCTTCTCTGCTGGGTTTGAGCTTTTGGAGACTAGGAATACATTTCAGATTTCCCTGATTGGTCTTAAACAATGATTTGCACAGAGTAGGATCAACACGTCAGCGACACACTATTTTTTTTTTTTTTTGTGACACACTATTTAGAGAGCAAAGTATACTCTCTGACAACCTTTTATTTGAATGTAAATTACGGTTTTTCTGGAAAGTATACCCCTTTGTAGCTTTAGTTTATTCTACCTATATCTGAAGGTGGAATGCAGAAGGATTTTCCTCCTTCATTCTATAGGGTACAAGAGCTCATATCATACTCACTGTAGTCAGAAAGGTCAGAAAACCCCAGAGAGTTTGAAAGGAGCAGGACCCTATGGGGCCTTCCTGGGGAAAAGCCCCCACCCTCTGTCCCTCACCTCTTGTTTGTAGAAAACCTTTAGCCTCCTAGGCCTTCCCCTGAGTTCCAGAGAGCAAATTTAATCAGAGAAGTAACAAAATGCAAAAACAAAGGAAAGCAGTCAAGTAAGACAAAACGATAATAGTTTAGCCATAAAACAAAGTCAAGGAATCTTAGCTCCTCCTCAAGGGCTATAGATAAAATCCTGAGCCATTTACTTGGGTTGTTTTTACAGAAACCAAACCCCCACCAGATGAAAACTGCTGACCACTAGCACACAGACCTCAGAAAGGTTGGAACCAGAAGGCTGACTGAGATTCCTGAAACATCACCCTGTTACCTCACCATCAACCAATGAGAGAATTGTGCATGAGCTGATCACACACCTGCGACCCCCTCCTTCACACTGTCTTTAAAAACCCTTTCCTGAAAGTCATCAGGGAGTTCAGGTCTTTGAGCATGAGCTGCGCATCCTCCTTGCTTGGTGCCTGCAGTAAGTGCTGTCCTTACCTTCATCACAGCCTGGTGTCAGAAGAGTGGCTTTGTTGCACGTCAGGCGATGGACCCAGTTTGGTTTGGTAACAAGCTCAACATGGCAAGTTCTCCTGATAGAAAAAAAATAATGCAAAATTTAATTTAACTTGCTGCACACTTTTACTTTTTAAGTCTTGTTTCTCAAAATTCTCCCACAACTTAAATCAGTAGCTAGAACTGTTAGATGAGCCACAAGTGCATCATTTATTAAACAGTTGATGCTGCCCTGCAATAAATGGCAGGGAGAGAATATTCATCTTCCAAAAGGCTTGCTCGACCTAATTTCTATAAAAGTCCCCAGACACTAAGACATACAGCTGTTCATTACTTAATTAGTGGGCTTCAAAAACATCACATTTCTTTCTTTTATTTGACAAATAATTTTGAGTCCTGACCATATGTCAGGCACTGAGACAGGTACTGGAGAAAGAATGGTGAGCAAAACTAAACCGTACCCTTCACCTCATGGAGTTTACTGAATAATGGTACTTTTTTCATACAGTTTCCTGAATTCCACCCCATACTTGCTGAATCAGAATCCCTAGGGCAGTGATTCTCAAACTTTAGTGCAAATCAAAATCAGACTGCTGTCCCCTTACCTCCAGAGTTTCTGATTCAGGTTTGAGGTAGGGTTCAAAAATTTGCATTTCTAACAAATTTCCAGGTGATGCTGATGCTGCTGGTCTGGGGACCACACTTTGACAACCACTGGCCTAGGGCATAGGACCCAAGCATCTGCACATAATTCTGATGTGTGTTCAGGTTTGAGAACCACTGGAGTACATCTGCCCATCACCAGGTTGGTTGCTGCTCAAGGAATTTCAAAAGCAGCACAAGTCCGGTCCCTGCTTCCAAGAAACCTACACTGAGATGGGAGAGAGAAAACACAAAGTCGAATTTTATGAAGAGCTGCAGTGCCTTGCTGGGTGTTATTATTTTATTTACACAAAAACTCCAGAAATGTGTGTTCTCAGTGGAGGTTGGAATGGGTGAAAAAATCTGCTGGGTCTTGAAAACTAAGTGGTGTTTGGACAGGGAGTCAGAAATTGGCAAGTTAACCATGGAAAATTAACTTAGAGTCCATTTCCTTCAAATATGGTGACAAACCCCACTACTAGTAGCAGTACGTGTGACTTTGTCACCAAAAGAATTTATAGATATTTTCATATCATACTTCAGTGGTTGTAGATATTTCAAAATATTGTTTATAGACATCACCACTTTGAAATTATAAGTTACAGATCTGCCTCTAGATCTTATATGAAGTGCAAATATATTTGCTTCTTTTAGCAACACAGCTTTCAAAATATTTTGATAACTATTTCAGTATAACTTCAGTATAAGTTTCTTTCGAAATTTCACGTATTTCACTGTATGCATTTAAAAACATTCTGAGAAGGGGTCTATGGCATAAAAATAGGTGAAGACAGCACTAGCAAGGCTTGGTGGCTGTGAAAACAGAGCACACACAGAAGACAGGGAAGCAGGGTGTGGAGCTGGGGATAAAAGTAAACTAAGTTTGGACTGGTTGGGTGAGGGCTTAAAAGCCAAGGAGAGAATCCATAAGGTATGGCGGATTGGTTGTCATTAAGACACGTAATCGTCGGCCTCAGTTCTGACTGAACAGCTGCCCTGGGGCTTCTCAAACTTTAGTACAGATAAGAATCCAAGAAGAGTTTATGAAAATATAGATTCCTGGGCCCCACCTGCAGAGATTCTGATCCGGTAGGTCTCGGGGTGGGGGGTGCCAAGTCTGCATTTCTAATTAGTTCCCAGGTGACTCTGACCACATACAGCGGTCTGTCCACACAGACTCCCCTTTGATTACTGCTGATGTAATTAACGACATACACACAGAAAAATCAAGTTCAGGAACAGCTATGTGTTGTGTAAATACTTTCTGCCATTAGCAGTATGGTGCAAGTACAAAGTGGGAAGGAAAAAAGTCTCATAGCTAAATAAGTATATGAAAAACTTAGAACAATAAAGTCACACTTATGCTAAGAGCCTTCATCCATGCCAATGTGCACAGTTACTCTTCAGGAGAAGGACATGGAGGGTTTATGTGACCACAAAATCCCTTTCTCTTCAGTTGTGTTGGACTAAGGACACATTTTGAGTAAAGCTGGTCTATGGTACCTTTGGAAGAACTTCCCCACAATACCAGAGATGGTTAAAAGCAGTCTGCAGATAAAGAATTTTTGTTCATAAGCCTTTGCCCACGGGTCCTGAGTAGCTCAACAAAAATCACAAGATTCAACTGAAGACAGTTCCTAGAAGCTCAGTTTCCTTATTTCACCTAAATTGTTGATTTTCCTGAATGCTAAGTTAGAATCATTTGTTCTAGTAAGACCTCAGGGGAGAAGGCCTGTCTAAACACCCAGCCACCCTGTGATGCGTCTTGAACAGCTCTCATTCCTGCCTTTTTCCTGACTGCACAGGGCACTTTTTATTAAGCACAGGCATGCATGCTGGGTACATGTAAACACACAATACACCCACGTGTGTACACACACAGCCATCCAATCTTCAATCCATTGTTTCCTCACATAATTTTTACTTTCAGGATTGTTCAAGATTGGCCAGCTAACACGTTCCATGAGGATATGATGTATCTTGGGGGTTTCAATGGTTATTTTTATTCTTATTGCTCAATGGGGAAAAATATAGAACATGAGGCTTCAGTCTCCCATGGGGCAATCAAAACAGAGCAAATGCCTGTGTTCATGGACAGTTTATAAAAGGGACAAAGAATGAGAAAATCCACTCAAACGTCTGCCGTCAAGTTTTTCGGATAGGCCAGAAGAACAACTGAGTCTCCTCCACAGCAGTCGGTCTCTCAGTGCTTGGCCTTTGGCTGCATTCCTTTTGAAGTATGCTTCCCGAGTCCTGCCAAGTGCCAGCTTCTGCACAAGACTAGTGCTTTGGATGACATTATCATCCTTTCCTTCAAATAAAAAAACCTTCTACCTCGAGACCTAAAAATACTCCTTAGCCTTGGAGCTCAGCCTTGTTTTCATCAACGCCTGTCCACTGGACCAGTTGCTCAACTGGGACAAGCCAAAAGCAAACAAAAAGCAGCAGTTTTGAGGAAGCTGAATCACATTAGGTTCTCCTTGAAATGTCCAGGTCACAGAAAGAGCAGAAATCTTTCCTCCTCTGACCATGAGAATTCCATTCCCACCCCAAACTCACACTCTTTTTTAAATTTTCTTTTTGGGGGATTTTTTTTTTTTTTTTGAGGGGGATGATCTTGGTAGGACAGAATGGAAATTATTTTGATTGAGCTTTGTTCCTTGCAACTGGTACAAAGGAAAACAAGATTGGGTTAACTGAATACGTTTTCCATTCCTAAAAACTGACTTTAAAAATCTTTTCACAGTCAAATAAAATAAAACTTTCTCAGAGAAACATTGGGTAGATTTTACTTTAAACCATGTGTGAGATGATTTTAGTACTCAATGGTACAGCATTCTAAATTCATGGAGTATTGTTTTGGTTAATAGCCCCATACTTGGGGGACTAAATATCTATTTTATTCAAGTCAAACTCTTGTGTCTAGCCTTCAAGGCCCCTTGCCGTCACATGCTGAGTGGGTTTGAGAAGACAGCGTAGGAGCTGAGTAGTAGTCACAGCTGTTTCCAGCTCTGAGAGGCCTCAGTGGGTGGAAGGGCCGTCCCTAGTCAAGGGAGAGGGTGAGGAGTTAGGTGTCCCGACAGTATAAGCAAGCATGGTCCAGGGAGGAAGAGAGCAAGGGCAGCTCAAGGGCAGAAGGGAGCCCAACAGTGAAAGGCTAGTGTGGTGAGTATGGAAATGGGGGATGCAAAGCCAACCACAGCACAGAACTGAATGAAAAATAAGGAAACGGGGCGGGGGGGCAGGGGATCAGTGGTCTGGGGACAAAGGCAGAAAGCTCCTGCAGCAGGTGTTCTGGTCAGCCTCATTTACAGTTTGGGAATAAAAGACATTTCATTCTGAATGGGTTAGGCACAGAAACAGCTTCTGACAAAACTAGTCTCAGTTTGTCTCCCTCGACGTCTCCCTTCCACATCTGTGCGGCTGTCATCAGACAAGACAGCTCCCTCGTCCTCAGACAGGCTTCAGGCTTCCCCTCTTCCCGCCTTTGTTCTTTCTGTTTCTGTTCTGGCACCCAGAATTTCTTTCTTCCTGGATCTCCACCTGTCAAATCCTACCCACTCCTTCCTGGACCATCTCAGATGTCAATTCTATGAAGCCTTCCCTCATTCCTCTACCAGATCCCATCCCTGCACTAAAGAAATGTGTGTGTACTGTTACAGTCAGTGCACTAACTTCCAGGTGACTGAGAGAACAGGGTAGCAAAGGGTTGGGGGCAAGGACTATTCCATCCCATCTCCTCTGGGGGTGCACACTTAAAATTGTCTGCATTCCAGAATAACTACTGGTAAATTTATATTAGTATATCATCTTACTTTCCCCAGAATGTTGTAAGATGTCTGGTGAAGGCTAGCAGTTTACTAACTTACATCCTAATAGTCCACCTAAAGGAGTTAGAGCAGTTCTAGAATGAACAGCAATCAGAGTTACATATATTAGGTATTAAAAGCAGTGGAGAGTGGAGCAGGAAATCTTGATCTGAGCTCCACTCTGCTTAGGCAAGCCATTTCACACACCCTCTGAACCATGGTTCTTCAAATATAAAATGAGGAGAGTTTATCTGCCCCATCCACATGCCAGAGCTTTGAAAGACAAAAGTAAGATAATGCCCATAAGATGTTTACAGGCTGTAAAATGCTATGAACATAGTGGCATTACCAAAGTAATGTTTGTTTATTTTTAATCATTTGACTACCATGAATTGATGTCTACTATTTGATAAACAGGAGAATAATTGAGACCAAAACATACTTATTACACCTCTTAATTGCATAATTAAATTAACCTGATACAAGTTGGTAAGTGAATGTTGAGATGTGCAGAAGTGAATACATTTTTCTCTAATTCCACCATTAAGAAATTATCTTGACTTTCATTCTTTTGTTGTTCTTTTCCCAAACTTCTAGAATGTCCACATACCTATATTACTTTTGTCATTAGGAAAACAAACAAACATTGGTTTAGTCTTAAGGGAGTTAGTTATTCTTCTCTGAAATTTCTCCACGAAGGGTCACCAAACGCCCTTATCCACACACAGATTACATGCTCTGTGCTGGTGGAACTGCTGGGTGTCAGGCACCAAATATAGCCCACCTTCTTCTCTGCTAAGCGCTTAGTAGGATGCTTTGCATACAAGCCTTTGGATTCCTGCGTTTTAGCACAGCACAGTTCCCACAACTTCCTGAACAATTCTACCCATCAATGCTCACAGATACAAACTTTCCCTCTCCCACACCTATTTTAAATTAGGACTAAGTAATGTATTATTTCAAAACTCAATCCCCAACTACTAAAAAGAGCCATGTAATACATGACAAAACCAAATTATAAACGGCTTTTGAATGATCCTCACCATCTCTCTCAGTAACTTTGAATTATGAGCACTCCCATAGGCCTCTTGATAGCCATTTTCTCTTTTCTTTATAAAGCAAATTCTCAGGGAATTCTATGACTAGACACTTGGAAGTGCAGATTTCTACTGATGGGACTTTACACACATGTGGGTTGCTAGTACAAAGGGACCAATCTGAACCAGAAAGCCAACACATTCCTAGAAAACAACCTCAACGTCCATAGTTTTCAACATGCTGATTGATGGAGTCTAGTCTACAGAAAAGAGAGAGAAGTGGCCACTGGACACTTACCTCTTGGATCTCGACTCCTCTGTCTCTTATCTCTTTAATTCTGTGGTTGCACTTCTTTCAATTACATCCTTTCTTTGTTACATTTTTTAGAGGGATCCTCTTTTGACAAATCATCACTTTTTATTTCTAAAGCAATTAAACATGCACCCAGCACAAAAATTCAAAAGGTATGAAAGGTATAGTGTGAAACCTGTCTCCCTTCGGCACTGCTACCAAACGTTAATTTCTCCTCCCGCAGGAAAGCACCAGTTGACCAGCTTCTTGAGCATTCTTTCTTTTCATTTCTACCACCAACTCTCTAGACTGGACTCTCATTTCTTCACAACTATCTTAATGTAACAGTTTGTCTCTTTCCAGGCCAAACTACCCTCCCTCTAGCAGGTAGGATAACTGCAAAAAAAATGTCTGGGTAAGTCCTGAGCTGGATTTTGATTATACATGAGATATGTGAATGATACAAAAGAGAGGCGGACATGCCATGGTGGCAGTGGGGAGCTTACCTAAGAGCCTGGCATATAGGAATTTTCTGAAAATGTTTACTGGGTAGCTGAAATAATCAGTGAAACAAGCATGTCTTGTTCCATACATGAATCAGAAAGGAAACTACTTCACTGCAACAGAGAGCTCACAGTGAGAAGTTAACAAAAGATGGGGGCATAGAAATCACAATTATTAATATCTATGGAATTAATAATGGGTGCCAGACACTGTTCTAAGTCTTAAGGCATTGTATTATTTATTCTTCAAACAGCTTTATGAGGTATCACTTCATTATCCATTTTATAGATCAGGAAATGGAGTCTACTGGGGAGGTTTACTAAATACCCAAGGATACCCAGCTTGTGTGTATTCAAGTCAAATCCAGATTCCAATTTGTTGCTGGGAACAAGAATGATCAGGTTAAAGAAACTTGGAACATTGGGAATTTGTAAGCTGGAATCGGGGGGCACTTTCTATAGGTTTGCACCATTCTAGGTGTTGATGAAGATCAAACAGATGCCTAAAATATGGCTCCTTCCCTGCAAATAACTTGTACACTGTACTTTTAAACCTGCAGTCACATTGTTTAGAAGGTGACCCAAGCCACTTAACTATGCTTTTTTAGTTTCCCAGCTAAATTATAACCTTCTGAAGACAGTCAGTGGCTGCCATTCCCTCTGGACCTTCTTTAAGTATTCACTCTTGAATTCCTTCTATTCCTGAGTTGTCACTATTCCTAAATGTGACACATATCCCAAGGGGTAAGCAACAGAAAGTCAAAAGCTCCTGACTCATTATAACAGTGGCCAAAATATTGGTGAAATCAAGAAAAATTCCAGAAGGATATGTGTGTCTTTGACTTGTTTGCAGAATGGAAAAGCAGATTATCCTGGCTGACATATTCCCTAAGCCCTAGTTCGCAGAGAACATCTACCAGGGACAAGTCATGAGCCACATAGCAAAGGGAACAGTTAGAAGTATTTCTCAATCAATGGCAATGAGGCTTTGCATTTTCTTCTTTACATTAAAGTATATATCTTAGACACTTCTGTGAATAAATATGGTATCTGCCAAAGGAGTTTACAAGCCGAGGAAGCAGAATATATAACCATGACATGACTTAAAAGTGGAGGGCATTTTGTAAACGACATAAGACAGGAAATATTTAATAAAGCATAGAGAAAATGCCCACGGGCATCAGGAATAGAACAAGACATATCAAAATACTGGTCTGAGCAGTAAAAATGGCTGCTTAGTATGGGGAAATAGAACCACAGCTCACCTCAAAGCAGAGCTGCCAGCCAGTGAACCTTAGCATCAAAGAGGTTACCGATGTGCCATGAAATGTTGATCCCATCAGTCACAGGGTGGCTGATGGGCAGAGAGGCCAGTGCCTTGGGAGGTGCTCTCTAGCTGTGAGAAGTTAGCCAGGGGTTCCTCAGAGGGTAGCCTGGGCTGACTTCGAGTTTGACAGCGTACTCTACAATACTCAAAGCAGGCAAGCACAGTGGTGGCATTAAGCATGTGCTGAGGGGAACCAAGAAGGCATGCACTTCAGAAGCCAGCTGAGAGTGTGTGTGTGATGAGTGTGTGTCTGAGAGTGTGATGCTGCCAGCTGTAGGCAAGAGACCCCTGGAGCTTCTGGGATGGCTGATGTTCCAGGATGCCTGCAACAAGGCATGCAGCCAGAGCGCAGCCAGCCCGCGCAGGGGTATAGGAAGGCCAAGTGGATTGTCCTGGTGGAAACAGCTCAGAGTGGTAGCTCCAAATCTGGGCTTTTGACTCTATCAGACACTTCTGTGTATTTGTGGTCGATGTGCCCTTTCAGTAGTGACCAACCTGGATGCGGGATGACTCCTCTAACGCGTGGACGTTTTAAAGATTAGGGCTTCATCATCTTTTGAAATATCTGATATAAAAAAGAGTTCAAGTGGATTCAAAATTTATTCTCATTATCCTACAAATTTCAGCATTATATTTGTCAATGAAGGAAAAACTATACATTTTTAAAATACAATTTCAACAGTTGTAAAAAATATATATATGGTTTTACATTTTATAGCCTTCTTGGGCAAAGTTTCTCCACAGTGGTAATTATTAAGAATGCACATACTCTATGCCCTCATTTAAAAAATTTCTGATCAGAAAACATGTCATGACTTCAAGTACAAACTCAGATATAAATCAGTTTTGTTCATGGCACCTAGCTGAAATTTCTCCTTAAAAGATTAAAAAAAGAAAATTGGAAGTTTTAGACACATTCAGTATTTAATATATTCCTTAATGCTATGTATATTATATTTATGTTACATAAATAAAGACATGTTCTCACCACGGCCTTTATTTATATACATAACCAAATCACGCCCACGTTTTTCTAGCACGCTACATGAAGGTTATCACTTTTTTCCCCAGTGTGCTGACATGAAAAATATTGAAAAGTACTCCCTAAAAGCACCTTTAAATATTCAGCCTTTCTTTTTGCAGGCAAATCAAATGAGTAGGTGGACAGGAAATAGTGTGCTGTGTAAGGACTAGCTTGGGCAAAAGCAAAACAGTGAGAGAGTAAGGGTATTCCCCAAACTACAAGAATACTGGAAGGGAGGACTTTCTTTTTAAATCGCCCAAGGCACATAGCTTAATTTTGCAGGGCTGGAAGAAAAAGATCGACAGGTAAAAATTAACCCTCACAAAATTAAAATAAATATTTGTCCTTTATTTCTATCATTTAATCTGTTAAATATGTAAAGTGATGCAACACAACCCCAAAAGGCATGCCCAGCAAGGCCAGGAGGAATTTATGAGAGAAGCCAGGTATTCTGGCTGCCCAGCCACTGCCTTTAACCACCAGCGTGAACCTTCCTTTCAGATCATCTTCTCAAGTTATCCATAAGAGATTTATCCACATACTCAATAAGAAAAACATTTCTAATTATATCCAACCATTCTTAACATGAATGAGATTTATGCGGGGATACAAGATTGCCAAGACTTTTTTTGCCAAAAAATTCCTTTTGCCTTAAGAAAGAAGCAGCTGCATTGTCTCCATAGCTATCCATATAAAGGAGCCCTTGGAATGAGGCTGACTCGTCCTGCTTTAAAAAGCTCCAAGGTAAGTGGGAACAGGACCGGACTTTCAAAAGGAACACTGGCTAGCTACACTGCCCAGTGTCAGCTGCAGCTGCTGGCTGGGGTACTGCTCTGATACTGCACATTTTACATCCATGACTTTTGTTGCCTTCTGTTTACAATAGCAATTAATGCCACAAATGGGATTTTTGTTTTGCTTTGTTTTCTTTTTGGTTAACTAATCAAGTACTTTTCCCTTTTCTTTTATAGAACTGTCTCACTTCCAGGCTGCATCTTCTCACTTGCTAACAAGGTAAGATTTGGACTAACCAGTCCCTGGAGGAGAAGGCGAGAGCCTCTAGAACAGATTTGTGTCATTTAGCAACCTTTGAGAAAGTGCTTGTCTCAGTAAATATACCTTAACAACTGTATTTCAGGAAAGGTGTGGGAGAAGGAGACGGAGGACTTGCCTTTTAGAGCAATGCACCTAGTCTTAGGACTCAGGCACTGGTGGGACGACATTTTTGCAAGAGAATAGTTGTTAATAGAATATTATTTTGTTTCTGTAGGGAAAAAAAATCTGCACTAAGATTCCCTAGCTAAAAATCTCAAATTTGATAAAAATGTGTCCTGCTTTTAGAATTCATTTAGCAAACATGATATCTAACAAATAAGAAGTACCAAGGAAAATGCTTCTTTTACTTCTTTAAAGACTTTTAAAAAGTTACTTTATCCAGTGCTGAGTGCTGTATGAAACCAAAACACTATGAAACTTTTGTCACATAGATAGTAAAGATATTAGTCTGCTCCACTACTACACACTGCATTTCTAAAGAGAGAGACTGGTGGGAAGATGATTAAAATGAGTTTCAAGTAATTTGATCACGTAATGACTGAAGTAGCATCCTCTGCTAAACCTTTCATTCTACTGATGCCACCGGCAACCTGCTGACAACACAGAATGGGGCAGCCGGAGCCTGCCTCTTTCGGAAGGAAATGTGGAATATCAGAGGGAGACTTTAATGTGGAAGAATGAGGATAACGTCTGCTGTGGCTTTTATCCTCAATTAGTTTAACTGGGTTAAACTGATTAACTGGATTTAATATGCAAAGAAATTATGTTAGAGAAACTCTACTAAGCACCCAGCTAAAAAAAAAAATAGTAAACAAAATTATAATCTGACCCCCCACCAAATCCATTGAACATGAGCATTTCTAGCTGAACATCTCACAGAGAAAATAAAGTTCTCTTACATTATACGGCAGGAAATGTAACTCTCTTGCATTATAATAAATGACATTTTATATCTAGTAGCCTCAACTATTTCAACTTGCTTTCTCAGTCATTATTTTAACTTTTCTTTTTCAAAGTGTCTTCACTCTATCTCATGGGTTGTGGATTCAGAAAGGCAATATTATAATCCCTATTCTAAAGATGGAGACACTGAGGCTCAGAAAGATCAAGTGCAACCCAAGATCACAAGCTCCTTAGCAGCATGCGAGGCCACTACCCAGCCCTCTTATTAGAATGTCATTCTTGAAGGATGAAAGAAGATAAAAAGCCACTGTGTACAATGCTGGGTACACAGTGACCCCTGATGCCTTTGAGTCCTTGTAATATGTTTGTTTCAATAACTGTAGCATGGAGTACAGTGCACCTGCCTGATGGAATTTTCAACTGGGCCTATGAAATATCATCAAGATATAGATTTATGGATATAGATGACAATCCGGAATCTCTAGTATGAAATGTTTCATCTCCTTTAGGACCTCTGAGTTCAGCAGCCATGAGTGCAGACCAGGAAATGGCCGTTTTTGGGGAGGCTGCTCCTTACCTCCGAAAGTCTGAAAAGGAGCGCATTGAGGCCCAGAATAGGCCCTTTGACGCCAAGACATCTGTCTTTGTGGTCGAGCCCAAGGAATCCTTTGTCAAAGGGACTATCCAGAGCAGAGAAGGGGGGAAAGTGACAGTGAAGACCGAAGGAGGAGCAGTGAGTAGACTCCCAGGAGCCAACCACATTCTACTGATTATTTTGTTTGGTCACTCAGTTGACAAACAGTTACCCTTCCTGTTTACCAGACTCTGACAGTGAAAGAAGACCAAGTCTACCCCATGAACCCTCCCAAGTTTGACAAGATTGAGGACATGGCCATGATGACCCACCTGAACGAGCCAGGAGTGCTGTACAACCTCAAAGAGCGTTACACAGCCTGGATGATCTACGTGAGTGCCCCCCACCCCCAAAGTGGGCTTTATCACTGGACCCTGTCAGCCCATTATAGTATAAATGGGTTACAAGTAGCGACTCATTGCGCTTTCACTAGTAATGTAACTAGTTAAAAGGTTCACGATTGCTGTTGTAAGGCACAACCCAACAGCTGGCACTTAATCCTTTGTCTTCTCATCCAAAGCCAGGCAAGGCCGTTGTCCACAAGGACTGGGTTTGCCAGAGAGCCCCTGAACAAACGCTGGAGCAGCTACTGTTTATAATTCAAACACATGCTTACATCTCCCCTCATCCCCATTCCTGATACAGAATCATTCAGAAGGAAAATATAAACTCATGTATTAACACTTAAAAATAATGTTTTTAAAGACCAATTTTCACTCCTCCAAAATAACCACAATTTGTATCTCTGTGTTCTGGTCCCTTCTGTGTGGAATGCCTCTTTGATGAAAACTTTCCAACTTCCCCAGGCAAAGTTGGATGTTGTGTCCTGTTGTTTCTGTCTCTGCAATAACACTGACAGTGTTTTTCCACCATCAGTCATTTACATGTCTGTCTCCTACATAGACTGAAAGTTCCTCAAGGAACAACATCTCATTTATGTTTCATTCTTAGGGCCTTGCAGAGGCTTTGCACATAATACGAACTCAGTAGTACTTTCTAATTGAATCTATTATGTTAGGCTGACATTTCTGTATAGGGTTTTTTTTGTTTTTTGGTTTTTGTTTTCTGGCCCTACCATACGGCTTGTAGGATCTTAGTTCCCTGACCAGGGATCAAACCCACGCCCCCTACAACAGGAGCTCAGAGTCCTAACCACTGGACCGTCAGGGAATTCCCGTCATTTCTGTATAGTTTAGCCGCTGCTGCTATTCAGCTGGACAACACCTACACAAGTGTACCTGGTGTTTAGAGTCAGCATCCATTCTGATTGGTTGGTACTTATCCTAGACCAGTTGTCAAAGATTTTGGAAATCCATCTGTTGTAATCTTAATGTATTTACATCATTTTGTGTTCTGTATCTTTATAACTCAGTAGTATTTTACAAATATTTCCCCAGTGTTGCTGCATACTGGATAAATGACTGGATCATAGTATCTTAAGAAGATTTTCCATAGTTCACCTAACTATTCCATATTGTTGAGTACTTAGGTACCAAATTTATGTTTTCATGAATTTGAATATCTTAACGCTACAAAGGAAATATATGCCCATTTTCTAAACTACAGTAAAAAATGTCTTATACTACATTTAAAAAACTCCAAAACTTTGGAGCTCCTGCTATGTGAAAATCACTGGACAAATCCCAAAAGGAATAATGAGAAGTCTAAGCTATAGTCCCTTCCCTCAAGGATTCTGCTGTCTTGTTGAACCTTTCAACTAGTTTTCGTGCTGATGCCTTGAAGACATGTCGAGCACTTGATTAAAGTGTTCCTTTTAGTGAAAATTCATTTAATGAGTGAATTGCACAAATCACAGGAAAGGTGTTCGGCTAGTTATTCTTTCTTATTCCCTTGCATAGACCTACTCGGGCCTCTTCTGTGTCACCGTCAACCCCTACAAGTGGCTGCCGGTGTACAACCCTGAGGTGGTGGCTGCCTACCGAGGCAAAAAGCGCCAGGAGGCCCCGCCCCACATCTTCTCCATCTCTGACAACGCCTATCAGTTCATGCTGACTGGTGAGTTGGATGTTTTGTGCATCTTTTTGGAACAGAACCATAGGAGAAAGAGACTCTACCCGTCTCAGCACACTCTTTGAGGTGGTCCCCTAAATGCTATTGCCCTTTGCCCAGAACCAACCTAAACACACTCCAGATTTTAAGGTGTATCTGGTATTAAAACAGTTATACCGTACATCTTATTCCTAGAATATTGTCTCAGCTAAGTCAGTCTAAGGTACAAAGGCACTCTGGGGAAAGGGTTGAAAGATTTACCCTTCAGAGAGAGTAAAACATCAAAATGAACTTTTACTTTCCCTAAAAATATGACTAAGGCCATGATTATTTCCAAAGCTACCACCTTTACCATATTTACTCTTTCTCACGCACTAAAAGTATCTCTAATGCCTATTTTTCATTACTTCTTGTACCTACAATAAACATGCTACTAACTTGTCATCTAAATCCACCTGAAAACCCAAAAGTCCACTTTCAGTGACTATTTAGTGGTGGAGTATAAAAAGAGAAAGTCTGCTGCTTCTTTGCAGCGTTCTGTTTCAATGGCAGTCTGTACACTAATGTGCGGGGGGTGGCACAGGGAGCAGGAGAGAGGGGTTCTGGCAAAGGCGCTAGGCCTAGGGCCACCAAGTCCTCGGGATTGCTGAAAAATACCAAGTCCATGGGGCTTCCCTGGTGGCGCAGTGGTTGAGAGTCCGCCTGCCGATGCAGGGGACACGGGTTCGTGCCCCGGTCCGGGAAGATCCCACATGCCGCGGAGCAGCTGGGCCCGTGAGCCATGGCCACTGAGCCTGCGCGTCCGGAGCCTGTGCTCCGCAACGGGAGAAGCCACAACAGTGAGAGGCCCGCATACCGCAAAAAAAAAAAAAAATACTAAGTCCATGCCATTTTATGTACTCTCCATTTACAAATATTGGGTTGGCCAAAATGTTCGTTCAGGTTTTTCCGTAAGATGTTAGGCAGTATTGACCGTCCTTAATTTCTCTTTTGTAGACCGCGAGAATCAGTCAATCCTGATCACGTAAGTAGATCTGATGCTTTCTTTTCATGACTGCAACAGCTACCAGCTTTGGGACCTCTACTGACTTGGTTTTTATTTGACAGTGGAGAATCCGGGGCTGGGAAAACTGTGAACACGAAGCGTGTCATCCAGTACTTTGCAACAATTGCAGTCACTGGGGAGAAGAGGAAGGACGAAGGTACTGCTGGCAAAATGCAGGTGGGTCTGATTGCCACATCCAGATCCAAGCTGTCAAGTAAGAAACTCCCGAGCCCCACATGTAAGGACTGCTCTTGCCTTTGCAGGGGACTCTGGAAGATCAAATCATCAGTGCCAACCCCCTGCTCGAGGCCTTTGGCAACGCCAAGACCGTGAGGAATGATAACTCCTCTCGCTTTGTAAGTCTCTTGGCCACTATTACAGACACTGCTCACTGGTCAAAATTTATGGGATGCTTGTGAATATATTCTCTGAGTCTTTTTCATTCTATTCCAATTTCATTATATTATACCATGGTTCTTTCCTTTTCCTCTGAGCATGTAATAACATGGATTCAAGTCCTGTCTAAAAAGATATATGACCCGGGCTTCCCTGGTGGCGCAGTGGTTGACAGTCTGCCTGCCGATGCAGGGGACACGGGTTTGTGCCCTGGTCCGAGAGGATCCCACATGCCGCGGAGCGGCTGGGCCCGTGAGCCATGGCCGCTGAGCCTGTGAGTCCGGAGCCTGTGCTCCGAGACAGGAGAGGCCACAACAGTGAGAAGCCCGCGTACCGCAAAAAAAAAAAAAAAAAAAAAGATATATGACCCTATATCTGAGTTCACCTTTCACTATTTACAATTATCCACAATTTTTAAATTTTAAAGACAAAATTATTTTACCTAAAAAATAGGAGATACACCTTTTTCTACCTGAAACAAATTGTCTCTGAATTGATTTAATATTAAAATGTTAGCACTTCAAGTGTTTTGAGTTTCTCAAAGATTTGATATGATTCAAAAACAAAGTAGTAATGTTAATTTTTCTTTCAAGGGTAAATTCATTAGAATCCACTTTGGCACTACAGGAAAACTGGCTTCTGCTGACATTGAAACATGTAAGTGCTTGGATATACTTTACAATAATTTCTGTTTCTTATGACCTATAATATTGACTAAAATTTGCATCTCATATGAATTTTTACATTTTTCCTCTTTGTTATTTATTTCCTTCCAGATCTGTTAGAGAAGTCTAGAGTTACTTTCCAGCTTAAGGCTGAAAGGAGCTATCATATTTTTTATCAGATCACATCAAACAAGAAACCAGAACTAATTGGTAAGAAATGTCATAATTCCTTTTCAAAATTACTACACCCGCACCTAGCAATGCCTGGTCCAACTCAGTATTCCATGATGGAATTTTGTCAACTGTACATATTGTCTTGATTTTGAAAACAGCTTTGTAAGTTTGGTAAAAATTTATGTGTGCTCATTATAAAAATTCAAAGGGAAAACTGAAAATAACACCTCCAAATCCTATCACTATGAAAATAATCACTATAAACACTTGAATGAATATCATTCCAGTCATTTTCTGTAGATATATCTTTACAAATAGATACATACATACAGTAACTGGAATCACAGTTACATGCTCTTCCATAATCTCTTTTTTTCATTGGGCAGTAACATATCATGGCTTTTTCCATCCTAGTGCCTTAGAATTTGTCTAGAAATCTGTTATTTTAATGAAGAGGAAATTTCTGCTTACCTTTGCTCTGTTTCATGTACTTAGAAATGCTTCTGATTACCACCAACCCATTCGATTTCCCATTCGTCAGTCAAGGGGAGATCAGCGTGCCCAGCATTGATGATCAGGAAGAATTGATGGCCACGGATGTAAGTAGAACACAAGAAAATTAGAATGATTATTTGGGATCAGAGCAATGGTCCCGCTAGATAAATACTCAGTTTCTCATAGAAATCACAAAAGAAGATTCAAAGATGGGCGTGGATGTGCCACCTGGAGTCAACTGAAAAGACTGGGATGTGCCCCTGCAACATCTCACTTTCCCGTGATAGTCTTTTAAAGAGCTATCCTTTCTGAATTTCCCTAAACCATTATTTTATAATCTACTTGCATTAAATCCATACCACCTCTCAAAATAATAAGTTTACTATCCTTGTTCTCTATTTTAAGTTCACTTTTTGCATCTTCAGAGGGTATGCGCCTGTGATTCCAATGCTCTGCGCTGGCTTCCAGTTGACTAGCTCCCTAGACACACAATCTAAGGAGTTCCTTGTTCCCATCAGTACTGGTAGTTTCCTCAGTCTGACCAACAAATCAGGAATTATCCAAATGTGAACTATTAATAGTAAACATGTGGATCATAACCTGACAGTTATTCTATTGGTTCTGTTGGCAGAGTGCTATTGATATCTTGGGCTTTACTAACGATGAGAAGGTCTCTATCTACAAGCTCACGGGGGCTGTGATGCATTACGGAAACTTGAAATTCAAGCAAAAGCAGCGTGAGGAGCAAGCGGAGCCAGATGGCACTGAAGGTATCAACTGAGTCAGCCACCTGACTTCATGTTTGTTTGAAAATCACACTTAAAAAAAAAAATTTATTGGGGCTTCCCTGGTGGCGCAGTGGTTGAGAGTCCGCCTGCCGATGCAGGGGACACGGGTTCATGCCCTGGTCCGGGAAGATCCCACATGCCGTGGAGTGGCTGGGCCCGTGAGCCATGGCCGCTGAGCCTGCGCATCCGGAGCCTGTGCTCCTCAATGGGAGAGGCCACAACAGTGAGAGGCCCGCGTACCGCAAAAAAAAAAAAAAATATTATTTATTTAATTTATTTATTTTTGGCTGCGTTGGGACTCCGTTGCTGCGTGCGGGCTTTCTCTAGTTGCAGTGAGCAGGGGCTTCTCATTGCGGTGGCTTCTCTTGTTGCAGAGCACGGGCTCTAGGCATGCGGGTAGTTGTGGCACACAGGCTCAGTAGTTGTGGTTCGCGGGCTTAGTTGCTCTGTGGCATGTGGGATCTTCCCGGACCAGGGATCGAACCTGTGTCCCCTGCATTGGCAGGTGGATTCTTAACTACTGCGCCACCAAGGAAGCCCAAAACTCACATTCTTAACTTGTTACCCTTGAGCTTTCCTGGGAAGACAAATTCATTTCCAAGAATTGCATTTGAAAGTATACCTATATAAGATATATGCGGCATGGGTATCAGACATATGTCCCTACAATTTCTGAAGTTCTTTAGGGAACACTACCTATAACAAAGGTCTTGAACTTAGTGAAGAAAATGGGCAAGAATACTCAAAAAGATATTCTGGAAACACTGCACAAAATGCCTGTAGCTTAAAAAAAATTTTTTTTTATTTGAGGAAGTGGGTTGCTTTGGGCCATGATAACATCATTCTATCCTTTCTTCCTTTCAGTTGCTGACAAGGCAGCCTACCTCCAGAGTCTGAACTCTGCTGACTTGCTCAAAGCCCTCTGCAACCCCAGGGTCAAGGTCGGCAATGAGTACGTCACCAAAGGCCAGACTGTAGAGCAGGTAGGTGCATAATTCAAGTTCACAGCCAGGGATGCAAGCATTTCAAGGTCCTCTATGAACCTCAAGGGATACACCTTTGTCTTTCAAGGTGTACAATGCAGTGGGCGCCCTGGCCAGAGCTGTCTATGAAAAGATGTTCCTGTGGATGGTCACCCGCATCAACCAGCAGCTGGACACCAAGCAGCCCAGGCAGTACTTCATCGGGGTCTTGGACATCGCTGGCTTTGAGATCTTTGATGTGAGTTGGTAGTACATTGCTAAGGGGTTTTTACAGTAAAGCAATGGAAACATCAATAAGAAGAAATCTGTGAATATTATAACCTTTTATTACCAATGTCAAAAAGTTATGCTAAAATTTAAAAGTCAGTGATTGGGCAGCTAATCATTTATTGTAGTGGCAATCCCACTTCTATGATAAATAAGCTACTTAATGAGGACTCTTTAACTTGCTACATGATCCAAAGGGAGTTAGGAATTAGGTTGTTGTAGTGAGGGGTTTAAAAATCCCACAATGCAAAGTGGAGTTAATATAAAAATATCAAAATAAACTTGTGCAATGCATAAATATGCTCTGAATATGTGGCAGGGAAACCATTCAGAAACACTTAGGCAGATAATAAGAGCTGAGAAAAGGTCAGCAATTTAGAGTCAGCATTAATAAATTCAATGCAAGGAACCCTTAATTCTCATCAATGTGATATGGGATAAAAACTCATATTTGATTATAAGACACATTTTTCCTGCTTATAGTTTTAAAGAAGTTTATCTAATTATAAATGCAAAACCTAGGCATGGCAGAAATTATGGAAAATGAAGGAAAAGGAGCCCATATTAATTCCACTATTTATATCTAGTTAATGTTAACATTTTGGCTTTTAAAAAACTATGAGTGTGTGTTAATATACTGTACATAATATTTGGAATCTTGATTTTTTTTCGCTTCACATCAAAGAGTAGGGGTGGCAATTATCGCTCCCTTGCAACGCCGACCATGATGGCTTCCACACAACAGACTCCTCCCAGTCAGCTTCTAATGGGTTTCAAATTAGCTGTTAAATGTGTCAACAGAAAATGTAGAAGATGATGGGAATAAACATGGAATGATTAAGTAGGAACTCAGAAAAGCACCTGAGTCAATTTAAGCAAGCGCAAGAAAAGAGAATTAATAATAATGATGATTTAGGATTTTGTATAAAATGGCAGCAGAGAAAACAGTAGATTTCACAGCCCCCCAAGGATTTTGATACCCATACTCTAAAGGCTATTCTACATTTTTAAATTAAGAAGCCCTATATCTTAAACTGTTCAATTTGCTAACAGAAAAGTAAACGCATCCGTTTATTTAGTTCAACAGCCTGGAGCAGCTGTGCATCAACTTCACCAACGAGAAGCTGCAGCAGTTCTTCAACCACCACATGTTCGTGCTGGAGCAGGAGGAGTACAAGAAGGAGGGCATCGAGTGGGAGTTCATTGACTTCGGGATGGACCTGGCCGCCTGCATTGAGCTCATCGAGAAGGTCTGTTTCAAGTTTTGGAAACTATGTTCTGTGAGAAATAAATTATTCACTGCACCTTGTTTAATTCTATAGACAAAGAAAAATGCTTACATAGAATTGTAACTTTGTGTTGTGGTCTGCTTTCAGCCGATGGGCATCTTCTCCATCCTGGAAGAGGAGTGCATGTTCCCCAAGGCCACAGACACCTCCTTCAAGAACAAGCTGTATGAACAGCATCTTGGAAAGTCTTCCAACTTCCAAAAACCCAAGGTGGTTAAAGGCAGGCCCGAGGCCCACTTCTCCCTGGTGCACTATGCCGGCATCGTGGACTACAACATTACTGGCTGGCTGGACAAGAACAAGGACCCCCTGAACGAGACGGTGGTAGGGCTGTACCAGAAGTCTGCAATGAAGACTCTAGCTCACCTCTTCTCTGGGGCTCAAAGTATTGATGCAGGTAATGCTCAAAAAAATCCCAACATGTTCCCCTGATGCTACAAAATGCGATGTTAGATTGAGGCTAGTGATATCATAGCCCAGGCTGAAGTGTTGCAGGGCCAGATCTATTGTGCCTCCAAGTCCTGAGTAAGTAGGCTGCATTGTGATTATACATTCACTCCAGCACTGATGGAGGCCCTACTGCAAAGGGTCAGAAAGGAACTTTCAACATCTCCACCAATGAAAAGGCTTGGCTTCTATGATTCTCTCCTGCTTTTTCCTCCATATCTGCTGGTTACTGAGTACCACTGAAAAGTGGATGCAAACTTAGTTGATATATAAGATTCATTCAGGCTCAAACAGAGAGGTCACCTGTGTTGGAAAAATGTTCCATCTGAGCACAGAAGTCAACAAATAGGCAAGAAATAGCCCTGTCAATTCAAAACTATGTTTGAATGACACCTTTTCTTATTTTTTCTCCAGAGGCGGGCGGCGGGTCCAAGAGAGGTGGTAAGAAGAAGGGCTCTTCTTTCCAGACCGTGTCTGCCCTTTTCAGAGTAAGAAAGAAACGGTTTTTGACACTCTCTTGTTATTTTGGGAATTTGTTTTTAAAAGCACAAAGACTTCTCTCCACAAGTCATTTAGGAAAGGACTGACCTTAACTAAGGGCTTCTGTTCGTCTAGCTTTGAAGAGGAGAGCTTTAAATTATTCAGGAATTATCAGGTCATCTTTCATGCTAAGCCAAATAATAAAAAATATTTTATAGGAAATGTTATAAAACATAATGCTCTGCTCTGCATAATCTAGTTGAGTCGTGGAAATAAGCAATGGCATGTGCTCAGAGACTAAATCACCAGTAGGACTAATGAAAATCTAACAGCTAGGCTTTAAGGAACCTAATATGGTATCCATGTTCATAATCTAGTCAATTCTCAATTTAACTGGTAGGATTGTTCCCCTTATAGATAATCTTTATGCCCTAGAAGTTGACAGAGCTGGAAAGGGGAAGCTGTATTTATGAGAATAAGTCCAAATGTAGTGTAGGCTTGTATTTCCTTCCTGGAGAACCACAGAGTTTGGTAGAAGGGTGACCATCCAGGATGGGAAGGCAATGGCTTTGTAGATGTATGTGGGTGGCCAGGGACAAGGGTAGGAAGGAGGACGGTGCTTGTATACACTGAAAAGAATCACCTGACAGCCTGCTTTATAGGTGTAACTCCTGCCAACTCAAGTGGAGTAAGAGGTATTAAGGAGGAAACTGCATGTCAGGAAAAGTTTATCAAGGTGGTACCTTAAGTTAATGTGGTCCAGAAGGATCATTCAACTCAGCTATGGACGTTGACTTTACAGACATCACCAAATGCTCATAACCATGTCTAAATCTCAGGTAACAGGATGTTCCCTGATTTTACAGGAGAATCTGAACAAGTTGATGACCAACCTCAGGAGTACCCATCCTCACTTTGTGCGGTGCATCATCCCCAATGAAACAAAAACGCCTGGTAAGAAGTTCTAGAGTGGAAGCACAAAGCATGACTGCCATACCTCCTTTTAACAAAACTCTGCAGTGAAATAAATATGGTTTTTTTTAGGGGCCATGGAGCATGAGCTGGTCCTGCACCAGCTGCGCTGTAACGGTGTGCTGGAGGGCATCCGCATCTGCAGGAAGGGCTTCCCAAGCAGAATCCTGTATGCAGACTTCAAACAGAGGTCAGACTCTCCTAATTATGGTGTTTCCTGGAGTTTAGTACAAATACATTTAGTGCAAGCAAAACAATTTAGTGAAAAATATGCCTTTGTTATTTTTAATTTGCTACAAAAAGAGTAAAAAATTATAAGCCTCAAAACACCTTTAAAACACAGATATACCACATACTAAGCACTCTAGAGACTTTTCACTGGATTTACCATGCTCCTGGCTTAGCTCATAGATGTCTACATTAACTTCAATAATTATGAGAACAACCATTTTTGAGTGCTTAATATGTTTGGATTATTTCATTTAATCCTTCCAAAAACTCAGTAGAGGTAAGTACTATCAATAGCAAATGCATCTAGCAAGGATAATATGTTTTTTTGTTGGTCATCTACACACTAATGTGAACAAAATTGTAGAATACTTTCCTGAGAACAGGGTCTGATGAGGCAGAAAGGAAAGCTGCAACTGCGCAGGAAGGTAAAATGGAATAAAAATAGACAGTAGATACTAGATTGACCATCTATGTATACAATGTCCTTCCTGTGAAGAAAGAATAATTGTTTTAAAGCTCTGGGGTTTTTTAATGGATCATTTAATACTTAGCTACTTCTAGTCTCATCAATAAACCAAGTTTTAAAAAACTGTATTTACTTTACCAGATACAAGGTATTAAATGCAAGTGCAATCCCTGAAGGACAATTCATTGACAGCAAGAAGGCTTCTGAGAAGCTCCTTGGGTCCATCGACGTTGACCACACCCAGTATAAATTTGGTCACACCAAGGTAATAGGCTCTAAGGCCCACCAGACACTATGCCTGTCCCTTTGGAGCCTATGGAAAGTTTCTGATCTGCAACTCTGCCCATGCACAGGTCTTTTTCAAAGCTGGCCTTCTGGGGCTCCTAGAGGAGATGCGAGATGACAAGCTGGCCCAGCTGATTACTCGAACCCAGGCCAGGTGCAAAGGGTTCTTGGCAAGAGTGGAGTACCAGAAGATGGTGGAGAGGAGGTATACAAACATATTGCTTGTCTAGTCACATCCTTCAGAAGCATATTTGAGGTGGCTTAGAGTTAAGGCTCAGATATGATAAGGCCACCAGAGTAAGAAGGGATGAATAAGAGTCTGATGCTGAAGTGGAGATATACATGTACCAGAAAAGTTAAGGTAGGAATCATCACCACGGAATACATCGAATGCTCGGGTAAAAAATAAAAAAGAGAGAGAAGCATAATAAAAAAGAGATAGAGATGTGTAGGTCTTATCTAACAAGAGAAAACATACCATTGAGTAAGCAGAGACAAAGTGTTGCTCTAGCATTTGGTTCTAATATGAATTTACTGGGTAGATCATTAAATAAGACACACTGAACTGCATAGCAGACAGTATTTTCAACAGTGGTTTTACTCAAGATGCAGAAACACTTCTTCATCTGATCATTTCTATTATTGAATTATTATGATTTAAATTATTAAGGGCAAAATTGGTGAAAAAATTTTTTTCAGTAAGTTAATACAATTTCACCGAGGTACCTGGATTTTTAGTGATCTAATTTGGTGCAGGGACAGAGTTCTAAGACTACGAGTCAGGTGTCTCAAACTGCAGGAGGCATATGAACGGGATCCATAGGGAGAAATGCATTTTATATTGCTACCTGTATATCCATGAATACATGCATGTGTGTGTAAATATATAAATAATTTACATGGAACAGATTTTCTATCACCTGTAGTTCTGTTCATATCTTTTACTGTATTCTACTTCATTAAAAATAATAAGTTTGGTCATGAACCTATATATATATTTTTATATATAGATATATATAGATATATATTGGGGCAATTAATTGCCCATATATGAAGGTAATTAATTTTTTAAAATAATTTAGATTAAAACAAATGTGATGAGATTAGAGTAGAATGCAAAAATCATACAACATTAAAATATAAAATCAGAGATTTTTCAAAGAAATTCTGAGTTTTTAATGAGTCCCTTTATCCCATGCCCCACACCCCTGAGGGGTCTGGTTCCCCCTTCACTGCTCTCAGTGGCATTCACATAGGAAAGTTTGCGAAGCACTAAAGCAGAGCAGTACTTCTCAAAGGGTGGTCCTTGGACCTACACCATCAGCATCTCTTGCAAACTTGTTAAAAATGCAAATTTTAGGCCCCACCTCATATCTGCAGAATCTGACTCTCTGGGGAAAGGGTCCAGGAACCAGTATTTGATAAGATGAGATCATCAAGATATTAGATGAGGGACTTCCCTGGTGGCACAGTGGTTAAGAATCCGCCTACCAATGCAAGGGACATGGGCTCGATCCCTGGTCTGGGAAGATCCCACATGCCATGGAGCAACTAAGCCCATGCACCACAACTACTGAGCCTGCGCTCTAGAGCCCGCGATCCACAACTACTGAGCCTGCGTGCCACAACTAGTGAAGCCCGTGCGCCTAGAGCCTGTGCTCTGCAACGAGAGAAGCCACCGCAAGGAGAAGCCTGCACACCGCAATGAAGAGTAGCCCCCGCCTGTCACAACTAGAGAAAGCCCACATGCAGCAACGAAGACCCAACACAGCCAAAAGAGTAAAATAAATTAAAAAAAAAGAAGTTAGATGATTCTTATGCACACCAAAGTTTGAGAAGCACCAACGTAGAGAAAGGAATGATTAATGAGTCCTTGACCACCATCCCCCAATATAATTTCTTTCGTCTGTGCTTTTGAAAGTAGGTGAGGAACATGGTGGAGGGCAGAACCTCCAACTCTCACTGCCAAGATTCCATCTCATTTCATCATCCACACAATATCTAATTTGCATCAATTAAATTTCAGGGAGTCTCTCTTCTGCATCCAGTACAACATCCGAGCCTTCATGAATGTCAAGCACTGGCCCTGGATGAAACTCTTCTTCAAGATCAAGCCCCTGCTGAAGAGTGCGGAGACAGAGAAGGAGATGGCCACCATGAAGGAAGAGTTCGAGAGAACTAAAGAAGAACTCGCCAAGTCAGAGGCAAAAAGGAAGGAACTGGAAGAAAAGATGGTGTCACTGTTGAAAGAAAAAAATGACTTGCAGCTCCAAGTTCAGGCTGTAAGTAGTGGTATCATCCTGTGTACTGCTAATCAGGACGCAAGCACTATGACTCTAGCCACAACTAGAGGCAGCGTGTTGGGTAGTCAGTGTGAGAGACACACACTAGAGGGAGAAGGTTAGAGCGCTCTGATGGTCCCAATGAGTCCTTATTCCTTCATTACCCAATACTGCCCCCAAACCAGACCCAGGGCAATGAGCTAGAACTGACCATTTTCTTCCATTCTGTACAATTTCATCAAACTACAGGGTTTACAACTTCTTTTCCCTATGAAGATAGTCCTTGAAAGTGATTTTAACATGAAGCTAGCCCAGATAAAATATTAAGGAGAGGATAGCATGGAGAGAGTGATTTGTTTTCTTTGAAACGTCCCTGAACTTCTAGATGTCTATGGGTCTTAAATCACAGCATGTAGAGCTGACAAATGACAGTATTCTACATCAATTTTTATTGAATTATTGTTTGTTATTGATCTCCAAAACTGAGATTTGCTCCTTCCAATCCATCTCCATAGTCAGTGCGGTAGCACATCACACCCGGGTTGCTGCATCAGTACCTAATTTGCTCTGCCTACCCCCAACTCTCTCCCTCCAACCAGCCTGCTGCTACTCCCAAACCAAGTATTTTAGAATTGCTTCCATCAACTCTGAAATGTAATTTATGAGACTGTCTTTCATTTGGAGTGAACTGAATTGGTCTGGTATAATTTACTCATCACAAAATCGTATGTTTTCCCTGCTGATTAAGATTGGTCTCTTCTGTCAAGTTGGGGCGGTGTAATAACTCCTTCTTTTAGATTACAGAAGGGAAAAGAGCTGTTTTTCTGTCCCCACCCCTTTCGAATCTATCCTGAATTCTCTTCTCTTGTCCCTAGAGAATCACTTAGACTCTGTCCTACACCACTATACTCACTACCTGGCTATATGCAGCACATTTTATTCTTTTATATATTCAAAGACTGATATGGAGGCTCACTGATGAATGTATCTATCAATTTCTCTCTCATTTCCTGTCCACCCCCAACTCTCTTAAGTAGAAACATAGGTTGCTAGGAATTTCTTGATCACTGTATGCTTCAGATAGAATTTAGAGCATCTTAACCAGGATCATCCGCCAAGACTACAAAGGGAAATAATTCAGTGGCGGCTCCATACAGAATTTCTCCCGCTGGAACCCTTTCTCTCCTCCTGATCCTTCCCCCAATAAATTCATTTCTACAAGACCAAAGCCTACCCATTCTCAAAGCCCAACTCAAATGCCACTTCATTCATGAAACCATATCTGACACAACTTCTCTGATCTCTTATGTCACTAATTGGTTTCTGAATTAATGGTAGCTTGTTAGGGTTAAGTTTTCTAATCTACTGTAGAATGTACTCTTCTAAAGGAACAGGACAATATCTGATACATTTTGTTTTTCTCACAATGTGGAGCGCCCTGCATCACACACAGCAGGTGGTTCATAAAAGTTTAAGCCAAAGAACCAATAGTGGTGATTTACACCGTTATCATTGTGAAATACTTCATTCTTACTTCCCAATTTTGATTTTGTTTCCAATTCAAGGAAGCTGAAGGCTTGGCTGATGCAGAGGAAAGATGTGACCAGCTGATCAAAACCAAAATCCAGCTCGAGGCCAAAATCAAGGAGGTGACTGAGAGAGCTGAGGATGAGGAAGAGATCAATGCTGAGCTGACGGCCAAGAAGAGGAAACTGGAGGACGAATGTTCGGAACTGAAGAAAGACATAGATGACCTTGAGCTGACACTGGCCAAGGTTGAGAAGGAGAAACATGCCACGGAAAATAAGGTAGGAAATGTATACAAGGAAAGTTTACTTTTTTATTATTATTAGGGAATACAAGCATAAAACTGAAGCCACCAAAATGTAACATGTAATGCAAAGTGTTTTTACTTCCTAAGGTGAAAAACCTCACAGAAGAGATGGCAAGTCTGGATGAAAACATCGCAAAGCTGACCAAGGAGAAGAAGGCCCTCCAGGAGGCCCACCAGCAGACCCTGGATGACCTGCAGGCAGAAGAGGACAAAGTCAACACTCTGACCAAAGCTAAAACCAAGCTAGAGCAGCAAGTGGATGATGTAAGTCGAGGATTATCAAGGAAATTATTTTCTTTGAAAGGAAGCTAAGCAATCCTTTTGACTCAACATTATTTGTATTTAGCTTGAAGGGTCTTTGGAGCAAGAAAAGAAACTTCGCATGGACCTAGAAAGGGCTAAGAGGAAACTTGAAGGTGACCTCAAGTTGGCCCAAGAGTCCATAATGGACATTGAAAATGAAAAACAACAAATTGATGAAAAGCTCAAAAAGTAAGTAGAAAGAATTGCTTATGAACTTGCTTCCAATGTTGCATATGAACTCAACTGCTATCCTTTGCTACTTTTCAAAAAGGAAAGAGTTTGAAATCAGCAATTTGCAAAGCAAGATTGAAGATGAACAAGCACTTGGCATTCAACTGCAGAAGAAGATCAAAGAGCTGCAAGTAAGTTCATATTTCCATCAGTCTGGCTCAAAGAGGCACAGTTATGACATAAAACGGCTAAAATTGAGCTTTTCCCCACTGCCAGGCCCGCATCGAGGAGCTGGAGGAGGAGATCGAGGCGGAGCGGGCCTCCCGCGCCAAAGCAGAGAAGCAGCGCTCGGACCTCTCCCGGGAGCTGGAGGAGATCAGCGAGCGGCTGGAGGAGGCCGGCGGGGCCACTGCGGTCCAGATTGAGATGAACAAGAAGCGGGAGGCCGAGTTCCAGAAAATGCGCCGGGACCTGGAGGAGGCCACCCTGCAGCACGAGGCCACAGCAGCCACGCTGAGGAAGAAGCAGGCGGACAGTGTGGCCGAGCTGGGGGAGCAGATTGACAACCTGCAGAGGGTCAAGCAGAAGCTGGAGAAAGAGAAGAGTGAGATGAAGATGGAGATTGATGACCTTGCTAGCAATGTAGAAACGATCTCTAAAGCCAAGGTACCGCAGTCTGAGAAATTGTCATTAACAACAATGACCCTTTATGTGCATGTCAGTTTGCACAGGGCCCTTTACACACAACATGTCATTTGTTCTTTGTAGTAATCCAGGAGGTAAGCAAGAAAGATATTAGTATTTGTATTATTTCCACTTAATCATATGAAGAAACTAATATTCAAAGAAGTTAAGCACATCGGCCCCATGACACTACTAACAAATGACAGCACCAGCAGTGAGCATAGGTCGTGAGTGTTCTCTTGTTCTCCAACTGGAGAACACAGCTCTCCAAAATTCTCAATTATCCAATAAGCAAAGTTTCATTGTACATAAAAACAATCAAGTATTTATAAACATGCTTTTAGAAAATGTGCCATTCAATTCTCACAAAATCTTAAATTTAGTATATGATCTTTAAAATTTTTATTATAGGCATACCTCAGAGATACTGCGGGTTTGGTTCCAGACCACCACAATGAAGCAACTATCAAAATAAAGCAATTCACACAAATGTCTTGGTTTCCCAGTGCATATAAAAGTTATGTTTACACTATTCTGTAGCCTATTAAGTGTGCAATAGCATTATGTCTAAAAAAATATACATCCCTTAATTTAAAAATACTTTATTGCTAAAAAAAGTGCTAACCATCATCTGAGCCTTCAACGAGTCATAGTAGTAACATCATAGATCACTGATCACAGATCACTGTAACAAATATAATAATGAAAAAGTTTGAATATTGTGAGAATTACCAAAATGTGATGCAGAGACATGAAGTGGGCAAATGCTATTGGGAAAATGGCGCTGACAGACTTATTGGACACAGGGTTGCCACAAACCTTCAATTTGTAAAAAAAAAAAAAAAAAACCAAAAACATGCAGTATCTGTGAAGAGCAGCAAAATGAGGTATGCCTGGAATACTGAACAAAGCTTCACAATTAGCTTTTTAAAAACCCCAATGTATAGTGTCAACTTAGGACAGCAATCATAAAATATATAGAAAAAATTCTAATATATCATATTACATATAAGAAAATTTATTTTATATGTCAAAATAAATATTTTTCTGTTTTAGAAGAAATTGAAGCCATAGCAAAATATTATTAAAATGTCTTCATTTGCTTCTTCTACTTTTTCTCTCACAGGGAAACATAGAGAAGATGTGCCGCACCCTGGAAGACCAAGTGAGTGAGCTGAAATCGAAGGAGGAAGAGCAACAGCGGCTGATCAGTGACCTGACAACCCAGAGGGGACGCCTGCAGACAGAATCTGGTAACTCTCTCCTCTATGAGGCCTAAAAGTGGAGATGATGTGGTCAAAAACAACTGATATGGTGATGAGAGAGCCTAATAAAAGCAACTGAGAACATGTGTGATTCACCGAACAGCTCAGGCTCTCATCCTACAGGCAAGGTCACTTGGGGACAATGCTGGAGATGAAGACTTCCATAGGACTGGGTCAAGCTCTGCCCCACAAACGCCTTGAGGATTTGGTCACATGGAGGGGATGCTTAGGATCAGGAGTCACTCCAGCATGGGTCCAGGGCTCCTGTTTTAGACTAAGCTTCTTTTTATCTAGATCAGAGTGAACCGAATTCCTGAATAGGGCAATGGATAACCCAGTCCCTCAAAAGTCTTATGAAACAGGGACAATGTAGAATTAGAAATTTTAGCTACCTTCTTTGACAGTTATCAACAGGTTTTGCATGATATTATATAACCCTGGAAGAATCAGTTATGGAGAGAACAAAGAGAATTTAAGCTGTAGTTATTCATTCAGGTTAATATGTAAGTTTCACCATAAAAAGGAGAAATTTGACATGAGCGTGAAGGTGTCAACAGAGAATTCAATCATCTGAGTACTCAACTGGAAGGCGGTGTTGAGAGTTTAAACTTATTTCTAATATGGGCTTGCAAAACTTTTTCTTTGCTTTAAAACGTGGTGCCATGTCTTTTGCCTATCAGGTGAACTTTCACGCCAGCTAGATGAAAAAGAATCTTTGGTGTCTCAGTTATCAAGGGGCAAGCAAGCATTTACTCAACAGACTGAGGAATTAAAGAGGCAACTTGAAGAGGAGATAAAGGTAACTATCGTTTTAAGACTCATTTTTTCCCCCTAACCTGACCCTAATTGGAGTCCATTACACCAACTTTAAAAAGGTTTTGAAACTTAAGAATTAAACAATTAAACATACAGTAAAAAGAAGGTGTAACTACCTCCACAGGCCAAGAACGCCCTGGCCCACGCCCTGCAGTCAGCCCGCCACGACTGTGACCTGCTGCGGGAACAGTATGAGGAGGAGCAGGAATCCAAGGCCGAGATGCAGAGGGCGCTGTCCAAGGCCAACAGCGAGGTGGCCCAGTGGAGGACCAAATATGAGACGGACGCCATCCAGCGCACAGAGGAGCTGGAGGAGGCCAAGTATGTGTGCAGATAGGAGAGAATGTGCAGAGAACGCTGGATGTTGAATCAGAAAGACACAACCTTTGAAGATTCAGTTAATTAGCCCACAAACGTTCATTTATTAGCTCCTATTTGCCAGGCACTATCAGGCCCTGAGAATAAGGCATGAATAAAGCAAACACCATCACTACCCTCCTAGCCTCAAATCTAGTTAAGGAAACAAAGAATAACAAGTAATTATACAGATAACCAGCCTTATTGCTGGTTATCAAGCACACCAAGCTCATTGCTGCTTCAGGGATTTGCAGTTGTTGGCCCCTCTGTGTCTGGAATACTCTCCCCCCCGATCTCCCTCTGGCTCACTCTGACTTCTTTTAGATCTTGACTGAAATGTTACCTCCTCGGAGAGGACTTCCCTGAGTATCTAGAATAGTTGGCCACGCCATATTCCATTTTATTTTCCTTCACTGCACTTATATCTGCAATATGTTGTTATGCATTTTCTCACTTGCTTATTGTTTCTCACTTGTTTGGAAGCTTCACGAGGCAGGGACCTTTTCGGTCCTGTTCACTGCTGTGTACTCAGCATCTGGTTCGTAAAAGAAGCTCATCAATATTTGTTGAGTGAATGAATGGATATTTTTAATATGAAGTTCCCCATACTTTTCAGCATGGTAATAGTTCATAATTCTTGGTTTGGTTCACTTCTTTCTACAAACATAATCTTCAAGGAAGAAGCTGGCCCAGCGGCTGCAGGCTGCTGAGGAACATGTAGAAGCTGTGAACGCCAAATGCGCTTCCCTTGAGAAGACAAAGCAGCGGTTACAGAATGAGGTCGAGGACCTCATGCTCGATGTGGAAAGGACAAACGCTGCCTGCGCAGCTCTGGACAAAAAGCAAAGGAACTTCGATAAGGTAGTTTCTACAGCAGCCTCTGCTCTCCACCATTGTCCTCTATCCTTTCCAGGAGGTAACCACTCTCGGTGGGTGTTTCAGGTCCTGGCAGAATGGAAACAGAAGTATGAGGAAACTCATGTCGAGCTCGAGGCCGCTCAGAAGGAGGCCCGCTCTCTTGGCACTGAGCTGTTCAAGATGAAGAACGCCTACGAGGAGTCCTTGGATCAGCTAGAAACTTTGAAACGAGAGAACAAAAACTTGCAGCGTGAGTCCCTTTCACTTTCAATAATTTTCATGCCTTGGAGGAACCTTCCTCTTATGTCCTATGTCTGATCAAACCTCTACCTGTCTTTTACCCAAACAACAGAGGAGATTTCTGACCTCACTGAGCAGATTGCAGAAGGAGGGAAACGTATGCATGAACTGGAGAAAGTAAAGAAACAAGTGGAACAAGAAAAGTCTGAAATTCAGGCTGCTTTAGAAGAAGCAGAGGTACAAGTCAAAAATGTGCATTGTAAACAGATACAAAAAAAAATTAGGACTAGCCACATATATTGAACAGAAAAAGAAACAGCACAAAATTAGTGGAAGGAACATGTGCAGAAAAACTTCTGAATGCTTCCATTCCCTGCTAATGTCACCCCTTACTGTCATTAAGGCATCTCTTGAACACGAGGAGGGAAAGATCCTGCGCATCCAGCTGGAGCTGAACCAAGTCAAGTCAGAAGTTGACAGGAAAATTGCTGAAAAGGATGAGGAAATTGACCAGCTGAAGAGGAACCACATTAGAGTCGTGGAGTCCATGCAGAGCACGCTGGATGCTGAGATCAGGAGCAGAAATGATGCCATCAGGCTCAAGAAGAAGATGGAGGGAGACCTCAACGAAATGGAAATCCAGCTGAACCACGCCAACCGCACGGCTGCTGAGGCCCTGAAGAACTACAGGAACACCCAAGCCATCCTCAAGGTAAATGGGCTCAGGAGGTGGTCCCAGGGCAGTTGGGGTGACTGCAGCCCTGAGAACAAGGTGTCTCAATGATCATCCATTCCACAGGATACCCAGCTCCACCTGGATGATGCTCTCCGGGGCCAAGAGGACCTGAAGGAGCAGCTGGCGATCGTGGAGCGCAGAGCCAACCTGCTGCAGGCCGAGATCGAGGAGCTGCGGGCCACCCTGGAGCAGACGGAGAGGAGCAGGAAGATGGCGGAGCAGGAGCTCCTGGACGCCAGTGAGCGCGTCCAGCTCCTGCACACCCAGGTGAGTATAACATAAAAGTCAAAAATACAGTGGACTGAAAATGACACTCTTGCTCAACTCTTAGTCCTATCTAAAAATTTATTCATAATGTTTTATGGAGGTTAAAGTTTAAAATACGTAATATCTTTGGATTAACAATATTTTTGTTTATATGAACTGTGACATTCAGAGTTGACTGTCTTGTAAAAGTATACTGTCAACTCAGATAATTTATGGAACGAGAAGGGATACTACTTAGTTACCTTAATTAATTAGTTTGTGGGTTCATTAGAACATTGGACATTGTAATTTTGCTCTCATGTACTTAGTATTTCCAAATTTGATATTTTAACCAGAACACCAGCCTGATCAACACGAAAAAGAAGCTGGAGACAGACATCTCCCAAATCCAGGGAGAGATGGAGGACATTATCCAAGAGGCTCGCAATGCAGAAGAGAAGGCCAAGAAGGCCATCACTGACGTGAGCAGAGGACCACACGGGGGTGGTCAAGTTAGAATCTTGATGGGCTGTCTCAGCTCTCTCTACTGGTTTTGTTTTACTGCTAATTAGGCAGCCATGATGGCCGAGGAGCTGAAGAAGGAGCAGGACACCAGTGCCCACCTGGAGCGGATGAAGAAGAACCTGGAGCAGACGGTGAAGGACCTGCAGCACCGCCTGGACGAGGCTGAGCAGCTGGCCCTGAAGGGCGGGAAGAAGCAGATCCAGAAGCTGGAGGCCAGGGTGGGTCTCTCAATATCTATCTATTTCCATTTGTTCCCAATGCCTTACTGGATCAAAGTTCTTAAGAGCCTACTTATTCGCAGGTGCGTGAGCTGGAAGGAGAGGTCGAGAGTGAGCAAAAGCGTAGTGCGGAAGCTGTCAAGGGTCTTCGGAAACATGAGAGGAGAGTGAAGGAACTCACCTACCAGGTACAGCAACAGTTTTTATCAGCTAAGCACTCCTTGCATATACAGGAAACAGTCACATGAGATGATACAACAGTCATGTGCTTTTGAAGTAAGGCCCTGTGGTTTTTATCATCTTTCAGACGGAAGAAGATCGGAAAAATATACTCAGGCTTCAGGACTTGGTAGATAAACTTCAGGCAAAAGTGAAATCTTACAAGAGACAAGCTGAGGAGGCTGTAAGTATCCTTAAGACAGAGGGAAGGGAGAAGTCCTCTGTTAAGAAAAACTAATAAATAAATAATTAGATTTACTATTTACTTCTTGTAGTAAATAAGCTGTTTGCTTCATAGAAGTCTGTGTACTTCTTAAAAATGTTTGCACATTTTTTAACTTATTGCTTACTGTCTGTAATATTAATAGATTGATTTTTAAAGTTAACATTCAACCCACAAAGAAACCTCAAAAAATTTCAAAGCAGAAATAATACAGGCCACATTCTCTAGCCACAGTGTGATAAAGTTGTAAACTAATGAGAACATATAAACAAAAATTTCCGACCACTTAAATGTTAAAAAACTAACTTTCCTAAAAAACGTTTGGATTAAATTAAATAAAAACATAATTACTGAATAATTTTTAACTGTAAATAAAATTTCAAGGAAGAAGAGACTTTTATAAGTCTAGAATGTAACCAAAGCTGTCCTTGAAGGACAATTCATTGCTTTATATGCTTTCATTATGAATCAAGAATTTTAAAAAATGAAGAAAACTGACAGTCCAATAAAGAAATCATAAATAATAATAAAATAACAAAAGTAAGAGGTGTTGATAAAGATAAAGGTAGAAATTAATGAATTAGAGTATTCTATTTTCTAATTTGATAATCTCACTAACATCTAGGGAATTAATAAAATAAATACACTTATAACTAGATTAATCAAGGAAAAAGTGAGAGAAAATACAAACTCACAACATTACAAATGAGAAATGGGACAAACCATACAGGTAGAAAGGTAATCTTTAAATGTAAAATATAAATCTGTTAAGACAGTTAAAATCTTAAAGAAATAAGAGAATATAAATTACTAAGTTGGCTGAATAAGTTATTTCAGAAATACTTCTGAAAATGGACTCAGGTCCAGATATGTCTTTCAAAATTTCAAGGAACAGATAATCCCTGAGCTATGTAAGCCATTCCAGAACATGGGAAAAGATGAAAAGATTTCCAAATCATTTTAAGAAGCTTGCATAACCCGCATACCAAAACCTGTCCAAAAGAGAACAGGGGGGAAGACACTAAAGGCAGTTTTATTCATGAGTATAGTTATAGCAACCCTTACTTTTATTAAGGAGACTGTCGGGACTTCCCTGGCGGTCCAGCGGTTAAGACTCTGCGCTCCCAATGCAGGGGTCCTGGGTTCGATCCCTGGTCAGGGAACTAGATCCCACATGCATGCCACAACTAAGAGTTCACATGCCACAACTAAGGAGCTTGCCTGCTACAACTAAGTCCCTGTACAACCAAATAAAAATGAATAAATAAATAAATAAATAAATAAATATTAATAATAATATCCATCAGTGATTAAATAGGCTTAATTCCTACAAAGTAAGGATTACTTAATATTAAGGAGTCTGTCAATAGAATCATTACATCCAAAGTAGGAGAAAAAAGTGATTGCTTTGAAATGTGCCAAAATGATATATGATAAAATTCAACATTTATTTCAATATAAAGAAGCTATTAAGAAATTCATCCTTAATGATAAAGAATATCTAACTCAAGTGAATAGTCATCTTCCAGCAAGCATTAACAAGCATGATTTTATCCGTGCCTTCTTCTCTGCTCTTAAATTTTTCTTACTCTAATTGTAGTACATATTTTTTTCCACCTTTTGGTTGCAAAAGTAGAGTTGAGATTATTTATGAGACACGGGGCCCCAAATAAATCATAAAGTTAATTTCAATGATAAGCAAAATTCAGAAGGTGGTAAGACAATAAGGTTTCCCGCTGGGTATTTTAACTTTTCTGCAGATGGCAAGTCCTTTCTTCCCTTAGGCCTACAGAGTCTAGAAAGATGACCAGTATGGGTACCTTACAATTCCATTTTTATTCTCAGGAGGAACAATCCAATACAAATCTATCTAAATTCCGCAAGCTCCAGCATGAACTGGAGGAGGCCGAGGAAAGAGCTGACATTGCTGAGTCCCAGGTCAACAAGCTGCGGGTGAAGAGCCGGGAGGTTCACACGAAAGTCATAAGTGAAGAGTGATCATGTCCTGATGCTATGGAATGACTGGAGAGAAGCACAAAATGTGAAGTCTTCGGTCATTTCTCTCTGTAATTATTGTCTATCCTGTCCTACTGCAAAAGAAATAAAGAGCATAGGGCACTGTGCAAGCAATATCCTTAGACTGGTCTTTTCTTTTCTCTCTCTCTCCTGAAGCGATGTCAAAACTTGAATAATCACAAGACTATCAAACAGTCACATTTGACCTGCCACTAAGAAGGAATTATGTACTTGCTTTTATTTTAGGTCTATAGTAATACTTTAAGACCATAAAGTTGTCACTGATCAGGGAAGCCTGTTCTGATGCACAGAAATACGGAAGTTATTTTTATTTCTAACCTTTCCCTAATAGTGGGGTATAGCAGGACCTTAGAAAGCTCCTGCTTCCCCTAACATGAACCTATTTTCCGGGTCTATACAAAGGATGGCACTAGTTACATTTTCACACAGGGGATGCCTCCTGAACTATATCATTAATTCTTGTTGCTTAATAACTAATACAAATTCAATGGAGTATTATTAGCACAGGAAGATTTTCATCATTAATACATGTAATATATACAATATATTCATAGTATATGCACTGGATAATGGGTACCACATGAAACAGTGAGATGTGACCTTTCTCCATGTGAAAGCTACAAAGTGGCTATAAAGTCTGGAGACAAAGGAACTATTATTCTATATATTATTATCAATAGGCAAGTATGTTTTCAGACTTCATGGCCCCCTGTAATCAGGTGAAGAGCCAAAATAAATGAATAAAAGTATCGATAAAATATGATCCCCAAATAAATTATTCACATGTATATTAAACCCACATAATGATACATATGAATTTGGTGCAAAAACTAGCTATGGTAGCAATCTGAGTAACTCAGAGGAGCTTCCTGAGAGAATCAAGATTTTTAAATTTTTATTTTATTTATTTATTTTTGGCTGCGTTGGGTCTTCGTTGCTGCACGCAGGCTTTCTCTACTTGTAGCGAACGGGGGCTACTCTTTGTTGCAGTACATGGGCTTCTCATCGTGGTGGCTTCTCTTGTTGCAAAGCACAGGCTCTAGGCGTGCGGGCTTCAGTAGTTGTGGCGCACAGGCTCAGTAGTTGTGGCTCACAGGCTCTAGAGCACAGTCTCAGTAGTTGTGGCACATGGGCTTAGTTGCTCTGTGGCATGTGGGATCTTCCCAGATCAGGGCCTGAACCCGTGTCCCCTGCATTGGCAGGCGGATTCTTAACCACTGCGCCACCAGGGAAGCCCGAGAAACAAGATTTTTTAAGCTGGATTTAGTTGCGATGCATAGCCAAAAAAATAGCCTTCCTGGACAGTGTAAAGGAAAAACTGAATGGTGACTTCCCATCTGAATAGAAAGCAAGACTATATTGGTTTAAATGGCCCTGCAAGAGAATGACTTAATTAGATGTGTGGAAGTAGGTTCACAGATAATTTGGATTCACACTGGCCTTAGGAAGGGTGTGGAATCACTCCTCGCTGCACTGGCCCCCTTCACTGCGTTCCCACGTCACCTGTAAATGCTTAGGTGCCTCAGAACTTGGCAGTAATAACCAAAACCAACATCTATTCTCTACTTACTGGAGAATCTATCCAGAGCAGTCAAAAGGCTGTCTTAAAATTCCCATCAAATCCTATTGAGAGCATTATTAAAATGTTCTCTTTCTGAGAACACCGTGACATTTTGCAGATGCCTGATAAAGAAAGTGTCTAAGAAAATAAAATGATGTACCTGTGGCTGCAAAGCAGGTTAAGAGTTGGCTAGGAAAGCCCCTCTCAGATGCATGTTTCCTGGAAGACCCTTCCTGATGGCTTTAACCTACTGAGGTAGAAGAGTGTTACCAGCAAGCACACTGGACTGCAAGTCAGGTGACCAAGGTTTACACTGCTGTGTGATTTGTGAACTCTCTTCTGTTCTTTGAATCTCAGTTACTTTATTAGTGAAATGAAGAATATGGATTAGATAGTCCCTTACAGCAATAAAATCCTGTGACCATTACAAACAGTATCTCCAGATATCTGCTTTCAGAAGGCAGCCTCTTTCCATTAAATCAACTGACATACAAGTACAATAATACATGAATGGTTGCAATACAGGGTATATTAAGCAAATTTTGTCTCAGTCTCAGAGAGACAATGCTGACATAAGAGATGCAAGACCACAGAGACAATAAAACAAATATATTTTTAAATTAAACATCAGAATAGAAAATAATGTGCAGGCATTGTTCGTAAGCAAAATGTGAAATATATACCATGGATAACTGATGGAGAAGTCACAGATGCTGCATAATTAGACAGAGAAACACCCTGTTTTCTAGTTTGTTCCTATGTTGAGTTTCATAGAGGAAAAGAGATTTCACAAGCAACTTACATTTAGGAAACAAAAGTGAAAGAAGCAGGACAACCCAGCTCAGCGAAGCCGTGGAATTATTTGACAATGAATCAGAGGCGACTGACTGAAGGAAACGAAAGAAGCTGTCTATCTTTGGCTGCTCTTCATGAAGAAAGTTTTAAAATAAATTTCCGAGCATCCTTGAAAAAGTACAATAAATGGGGGAAAAAAATCATGGTTTCTTGGGAGAAACTAACAATCTTTTTCTGACACTCTGGTAAAGAGCAGAAACTTTCCTCCCTAGTATAATATCTGCAATTGTGCGGGCAGTTGAAAAGACTACACATGGGCAATTCAGTGAAACACAAGAGCAGCAGGCAACAAAGTTCAGGGAACACATATCATAGCTGTCTTTGAAACAACACCTTACATTATTCCAAAGGCAGTCACTTCCAGGTTGCCAACAACTCAAATTATTTATAGTAGATTGATTTATACACTTAACCCAATGTGAGAGGAAATATTTCTAATTATATCCAAACATCTTTAATATGAGGGGAATTATACTTGGGAGACCTTCATTGCCAAAAACACGTTTTGCCAAATATGATTTAAGAAAGAGGAGGAAGCTACGTGCTTTCCATATCTGACCCTATAAAAGTACCCTTGGAATGAGTATGATTTCTCTCTCCTCATAAAGCTTCAAGGTAAGCGTGTGTGAGGACAGGGCTCTGTCTGAAGGGCCAACAGGGATGCCTGGCTGCCCACACGCATGCCACACATCCTGGCCCACACTGCCCATGGCAGCCCTTCCAGGGAATTACCAACTTACTACGTGGCAATTTTAATTAGATGTTTTGGTGTTCCAGTCATTTCCTGCTTCTCAATTCATAATCCTTCATGCTATTACTGGGAATTGTTAGCATTTAATAAGAAGAAATTTGCTCATTTTCTTACAGTTCTGACCCACTTCAAGGTTGCATCTCTAAGGTAAGATACTAATTTTTCTCATTCCTCGCACGGAGCAAGAAATCTGCAGTGGCTTGGAGAGTGGTCGGGGGCGGCGGGGGGTGGAGGTTATAAAATAAAAGCATTTCAATTTCAGGGCTGTTCATGCTTCCCTTGAAAAACTCTGAGGGAGACTTTAGAAACTGGTTCTCATTAATTTATATCTTTTGCAATAAATGGAACGCTTTCTCAGAATCTTTAGGAGTTTTTAGATACAATTTTTTCCATTTCCAGCATTGCAGATTGTATTTTAAATAAGTGAATTACAACATGCAATACAAAATTTGACAGTGTTACTGTTCATTTACAGAGAATGTATTGCATTGGCCAAAAAGTTCGTTCGGGTTTTTTTCCGTAATTTTTTTTTTTTTTTTTGGCTGTGTTGGGTCTTCGTTTCTGTGCGAGGGCTTTCTCTAGTTGCAGTGAGCGGGGGCCACTCTTCATCGCGGTGCGCGGGCCTCTCACTGTCACGGCCTCTCTTGCTGCAGAGCACAGGCTCCAGACGCGCAGGCTCAGTAGTTGTGGCTCATGGGCCCAGTTGCTCTGCGGCATGTGGGATCTTCCCAGACCAGGGCTCGAACCCGTGTCCCCTGAACTGGCAGGCAGATTCTCAACCACTGCGTCACCAGGGAAGCCCCCATAACATCTTAATGGAAAAGCCTGAACAAACTTTTTAGCCAAACCAATAAATTTCCTATACACAGCTTTTACTCACCACTGTATATAATATAAAAAACCTTGAGATGCTGTCTAAATGGATTAATAGAATGGATTGAATCCTTGCCTTGGAAAAGTGGCTGCAATCTGCATATTGTTTCACACTCTGTAAAATGGACATTTAAAAAAATATAATATGAAAAATGTGAGCATTTTTAGCAAGATAAAGGATTTTAATTGTGCTATCCAAATCACTGTAGTTTGAATAGAAAAATGTTGAGAAGATTACCCAAGTGCTTTTGAGTTTTCCTTGAAAAGATATCTTTTTAAACAGTATGTAGGTTCCTTAAAAAACTAAAAATAGAACTACCATTGACCCAGCAATCCCACTACTGGGCATATACCCTAAGAAAACCATAATTCAAAAAGAGTCATGTACAACAATGTCCACTGCAGCACTATTTACAATAGCCAGGACATGGAAGCAACCTAAGTGTCCATCGACAAATAAATGGATAAAGAAGATGTGGCACATATATACAATGAAATATTACTCAGCCATAAAAAGAAACGAAATTGAGTTATTTGTAGTCAGGTGGATGGACCTAGAGTCTGTCACACAGAGTGAAGTAAGTCAGAAAGAGGAAAACAAATACCGTATGCTAACACATATATGTGGAATCTAAAAAAACAAAAAAACAATGGTTCTGAAGAACCTAGGGGCAGGACAGGAATAAAGACGCAGGCGTAGAGAATGGACTTGAGGACACGGGGAGGGGGAAGGGTAAGCTGAGACGAAGTGAGAGAGTGGCATGGACATATATACACTACCAAATGTAAAATAGATAGCTAGTGGGAAGCAGCCGCATCGCACAGGGAGATCAGCTCGGTGCTTTGTGACCACCTCGGGGTGTGGGATAGGGAGGGTGGCAGGGAGATGCAAGAGGGAGGGGATACGGGGATATATGTATATGTATAGCTGATTGACTTTGTTATACAGCAGAAACTAACACACCATTGTAAGGCAATTATACTCTAATAGAGATGTTAAAAAAAGATCTTTATTATAAAATAGGTTATATATGATCATTATTCACAGGATTGATGAATGTTAAAGTGGCAGGAGACAGATCTTGAAAAGAAAAAGTTTTCTGAAATTTTTATGAGAATACTAGTAATAAAGCAAGAAAACATAGGTAATAACATTTTATAATGCCTTTGAGAAATATTAAAGACAGGTGAAGAAACTGAGTTTGTCAAAATTATGACACAGGAACAAGAGAAGTTAATGTAAAATAGGATATTTTTAACTAAACAATGCAAAACAAGGCTCCTCACATTTCTGCTTTCCTTTATCAGGCAGTCCTTGTAAATCCCAAATCTATAATGAAAAGGTTTTCACCAGGTACTAAATAGTTCCTATAACTTTAGCAACCTATTTCTATTGATGTTTTAATTTATAAAGCCAACTTTGGTCCTTCCCCACAACCAGCATGTGTTCTAAGAGGTGTGAAGGGTGCCGTAGAAGGAAAACACTCCCTGTCTGCAAGGTGCTTATAATCCCACTGGAAGATAAGAACTACAAGTGAAAGAGCTGGAGAAGTCCTGCAGTCATCTTAGCATGGCGTTCTGTATAAGCTGATGATAGGAGGCTCATGCAGCTCAATAACAAAAAAAACAAACAACCCAATCCAAAAATGGGCAGAAGACCTAAATAGACATTTCTCCGAAGAAGATATACAGACTGCCAACAAACACATGAAAGAATGCTCAACATCATTATTCATTAGAGACATGCAAATCAAAACTACAATGAGACATCATCTCACACCAGTCAGAATGGCCATCATAAAAAATTCTAGAAACAATAAATGCTGGAGAGGGTGTGGAGAAAAGGGAACACTCTTGCACTGCTGGTGGGAATGTGAATTGGTACAGCCACTATGGAGAACAGAATGGAGGTTCGTTAAAAAACTACAAATAGAACTACCATATGACCCAGCAATCCCACTACTGGGCATATACCCTGAGAAAACCATAATTCAAAAAGATACATGTACCAAAATGTTCATTGCAGCTCTATTTACAATAGCCCGGAGATGGAAACAACCTAAGTGTCCATCATCGGATGAATGGATAAAGAAGATGTGGCACATATATACAATTGAATATTACTCAGCCATAAAAAGAAACGAAATTGAGCTATTTGTAATGAGGTGGATAGACCTAGAGTCTGTCATACAGAGTGAAGTAAGTCAGAAAGAGAAAGACAAATACCGTATGCTAACACATATACATGGAATTTAAGAAAAGAAAATGCCATGAAGAACCTAGGGGTAAAACAGGAATAAAGACACAGACCGGGGCTTCCCTGGTGGCGCAGTGGTTGAGTGTCCGCCTGCCGATGCAGGGGACATGGGTTCGTGCCCCGGTCCGGGAAGATTCCCACATGCCACAGAGTGGCTGGGCCCATGAGCCATGGCCACTGAACCCGCGCGTCAGGAGCCTATGCTCTGCAATGGGAGAGGCCACAACAGTGAGAGGCCCACATACCGCAAAAAAAAAAAAAAAAAAAAAAAAAAAAGACACAGACCTACTTGAGAATGGACTTGAGGATATGGGGAGGGGGAAGGGTAAGCTGTGACAAAGCGAGAGAGAGGCATGGACACATATACACTACCAAACGTAAAGTAGATAGCTAATGGGAAGCAGCTGCATAGCACAGGGAGATCAGATCGGTGCTTTGTGACCACCTGGAGGGGTGGGATAGGGAGGGTGGGAGGGAGGGAGACGTAAGAGGGAAGGGATATGGGAACAGATGTGTGTGCATGGCTGATTCACTTTGTTGTAGGGCAGAAACTAACACACCATTGTGAAGCAATTATACTCCAAAAAAGTTGTTTAAAAAATACGCAAACGAAACAGAGAAAGGAGCTACAATATCATACAGTAGATGAGCCAGAAACAACGGTCTCTTTCCAACTGCAAGAATAAGTATCTATCACCACTGGCACAGAACACGGAGACTGACATTTCACCTCCAGCCAAGCCAGGGAGTTGACCATACCCAAAAAGATGCTAGCGCTCAACTTGTCAAGGAATAATGTTGTGGTTTTTTAAAACATGAATCGAATGGCCCAGTTGCTGATTTTCTATAACATCTGTACTTCCTCTGCCAGGCAGTGTCTTTGATTTGGCTGCCATCAATAACCCACAGCCATGAGTTCTGACGCTGAGATGGCCATTTTGGGGGAGGCTGATCCTTACCTCCGAATGCCTGAAAAGGAGCGCATGGAGGCCCAGAATAGGCCTTTTGATGCCAAGTCCTCAATCTTCGTGGTAGACCCTAAGGAGTCCTTTGTGAAAGCAACCGTGCAAAGTAGAGAAGGAGGGAAGGTGACAGCCAAGACCGAAGCTGGAGCTGTGAGTAAAACATCTGGAGGGGATTAGACTGGGCCCCACTGCCAGTTAGGGGAGCTGACACTCCTTTGTCGACCTGGCTTCTCTTACTTGACTTGATAGACAGTAACTGTGAAAGAAGACCAAGTCTTCCCCATGAACCCTCCCAAATTTGACAAGATCGAGGACATGGTCATGATGACCCACCTGCACGAGCCAGCAGTGCTGTACAACCTCAAAGAGCGTTACGCAGCCTGGATGATCTACGTGAGTTTGTTCTCACGGCCTCTGCTCATGCAGGTGGTTAATATTTTGAAAAATAGTATGTTATGAAGGTCCCCATGAAATAATTAAATTCCTTTTTTCCTTTACGGTGCAGACCTACTGAGGCCTCTTCTGTGTCACCGTCAACCCCTACAAGTGGCTGCCAGTGTACAACCCAGAGGTGGTGGCTGCCTACAGAGGCAAAAAACAGCAGGAGGCCCCGCCCCACATCTTCTCCACCTCTGACAATGCCTATCAGTTCATGCTGACTGGTGAGTGGCTTGACTGTTTTTCATACAAATTATTTCACCACCTATAATCACAAAATGGAAAAGTTAAAAAGACCTTTAGAAATACTCAAATCCAACCCCCTAGTTGCACACAAGAGGTAACTAAAGCACAGAGAGGTACACATTGTCAAGTGGGGATTAAAACTCAGTTCTCCTGATTCTACCTCCACGATTTTACCAGACCACGCTACTACTCCAACCCTAATAAGTTTGTTTACAGTCTCCTTGTTTAGACATACATGATTTTATATATTTAAGTAACAAAAAAGGTTAAATTAACAGCTGAATAGTATTGTCTGAATAGAAATGAAAAATATATGCTCAATCATTTTAGTACCTAAGTTTCTTGTTGATTTTGAATTAGATACTTTAAGAAGTATTGTTACGTCTTTAAAGTCATCAGAACCCATTTCAGAGATAACAGCCTCTCTCTGAATGAAAATGGTATTCGGGGACTACTGCATTCAAAAGGAAGTTGTCACTGTCCCCCCTTAAAAGGACTTTATTCTGATTGAGGCACCCTCTCTTACCTGATCTTTCTTTGACCCAATAGCATGCTTTTGGGAGGCTGATCAGAATTAGGGCTGCAGTCTGGGACCTTGAGACAGAGATGTGTGTGCGTGTGCGTGTCTGTGTGTGCGTAATTGAACCACTTAGAAACTAAATCTCAATTTTGGCCTGATTAACACTATTTTGAACTATGAAATACAGTCCAAATCCTTAGCATATTGCGCATTTTTCAGTTATATGCATTCATTAGCAAAGAGCAGGCCACTGGAACCTATAGATGACAATTAGGGAATGTGTCTCTGGAAAGGATTGCTCTTTCTTTTAAACCAGAAGGACACACTTCCTGTGGGGCATAAGGAGTTTAAAATACGACACATTTTAATGTTTCTCTTCCCCAACTTAAGAGACATAATAACAACACCACGTGTAACTTCACAATAATATAAGGAAAAACCCCACTGAATATGACACTTACACCCAATGCCCTCAGTGTTTCCCTATAGAAAGTTTTGTTTGTGTAACTAGTAGATACGCTGATTGTCCACTGTCTTTCTTCTAGATCGAGAGAATCAGTCTATCTTAATCATGTATGTATTATTATTCTGATACTTATTCCTATTTTATTTTCACTGGGAAAATCACAATCCAAAAGAAGAAATTAGTTCATGTCCCATACTAAAGCAATGGCATAATCAGCCTGGAACTAACTATTGCTATCACTTATTATAGGGCTCAGATTGCATCCAAATATAAAATAACAATGTCGCAAATTACATCGTTTGCTAGTCCAGTCTTAAAAGTTCCAGAGCTTTCCAGGGATTAGGAGATATAAAACACCATGTCCACACATGGCCAGAACCCAGTACTGGACAGTGAGCACACACACCTTCTGAAGTTTGGGCAGTTTGAGAATGTTCCCAGTGGTTCATTTTCAAGGCCTACTTGAGGAATGTCTATTCCTTCAAAGACCTAACTTGGGAATATCTTTAGTCTAAGGAAGCTGAAGAACACATGCATTGCTTCAGAGAGTTTTTTACTAATTGTTTCATTTACTACGTAGTGCTTCAGGAGCTGCTTCTTGGACCCCTGAGGCCCGGCCTCAGCACCTAGAAGAGAGCCTGACACATTTTAAGCACTCAAGAAATAAGTGCTACATGATTAATGATCGACTATCTCAGATGCTTATCAGTGCAAAGCAACAGAAATAATATGGGCTAAATGTGGCCTGAAGAGAAAGATCTAGGGGACTCTGACAAGGACATATAAAGACAGGCGCGTAAGACAGTAAATGCTAATGGAGGAAGTAGTTTCCTTTGTCACAGAGCTTAATTTCTCACACATATTTGGTCACTGCTTGACAGCGGAGAATCTGGGGCTGGGAAGACTGTGAACACGAAGCGTGTCATTCAGTACTTTGCAACAATTGCAGTCACTGGGGACAAGAGGAAGGAGGAAGCTACTACCGGCAAAATGCAGGTGGGTCTGATTGCCACGTCAGGATCCAAGCTGTCAAGAAAGAAACTCCCCAGCCCCACATGTGAGGACTGCCCTTACCTTTGCAGGGGACACTGGAAGATCAAATCATCAGTGCCAACCCTCTGCTGGAGGCCTTTGGCAACGGCAAGACCGTGAGGAATGACAACTCCTCTCACTTTTTAAGTCTGTGGGTCACAGAAGGGTTTTCTCAGGTGTCCTCTCAAATGCCAGAGAAGGCTGTCTGAGTTATTAACTCAATCTCTTTTTACTCGTGTGCTAACAGTTTTGTATGTAACATCATCTTTTTCACTTGCAAGGGTAAATTCATCAGGATCCACTTCGGTACCACGGGGAGACTGGCTTCTGCTGATATTGAAACATGTGAGTAACAGGACCTCCTAAATAGAATCCAAGAATGACAAATGATGGTTGGGAGGAACATCTTACAGCTCCTGCTGAGCCTGGAGCCTGTGAAACACTAGTCACTGCCAAACATGCCTGTGGGTAATGCCAGTCTTAACCAGAGCCCACAGGGTGCTTCACCCACTTCAGTCAGGAGCCAACGGTGCTCTAGAAACTGCCAGGAGTTGCTGGGCTTATCTGGAGGATGCCAGCCTCAGAAGAAATTTCCAATTTTTCTAAGAAAAAACTAAGACTGGGGGTTTATAACTTGGGTTTAGCGTATGTGATTTCTTCCTAGTGTGAGCCTTGATAAATGTTGCTCTTAGTAACCCCTGTTATAAAGCAAGAAGAGACCCTGAGGAGGAAGAGGCTATCAAGAATCAATTATATTTGAAATGTCAAGAATCTTCTGTATGAGAAATGAATATGTCTTGAGCCAGGCAACTTCAGTTTCCTTCTAGAGGTGGCAAGAGCAACCGCAGTGGTAGAGACGTAATATGTGATACCTCACGGGACCATTCAGCTGAAATCTCATGGGGCCAGTGAGATTTAGCTTATGACCCCAAGTTCCAAAATCATTCCAGGAACTTTATCATTTTTCCCTCTAATCCAATGTCTACTTTCCATTGCAGATCTTCTGGAGAAGTCTAGAGTCACTTTCCAGCTAAAGGCAGAAAGAGGCTACCATATTTTTTTACCAGATCATGTCTAACAAGAAGCCAGAACTAATTGGTATGAAAGAGCTTACATTTATTAAGTTAGAAGCCAATGTTTTTATTAGCACACCTTCTAATGTAAAACATACACCCTGAATTCTATGCACCCAGAAATGCTCATGATCACCACCAACCCATATGACTATGCCTTGGTCAGTCAAGGGGAGATCACAGTCCCTAGCACTGATGACCGAGAAGAGCTGATGGCCACAGACGTCAGTTACACATGCAGTTTTTTAAAAATAAGTCATTGTGTATGGAAATGACAACGACAACCTGCTGTAGGTGTGAATAAGGACACAGTATAAGTTCTTCTAAATAAGTTAGTGTCTTGTGCCCTAATTCTGCCCTCTCACCTCTCCTGGTAGAGCGCCACTGACATCCTGGGCTTCTCTTCTGATGAAAAAGTGTCCATCTACAAGCTCATGGGGGCAGTAATGCATTATGGGAACTTGAAATCTAAGCAAAAGCAGCGTGAGGAGCAAGCAGAGCCAGATGGCACCGAAGGTACCAAATGAACCTCCATCTGGGTTAAATGAGAGAATAGAGGCAAATAAGCCCACTCCAAACTCATGTCTCCTTTGCACCTGAGCATCTGATGGCCACATACAAATTTAACCCCACATAGGAATGATTCATTCCTTACTCTGCCTCTAGGAATGGTGGGGTCATGGTAGGTCATGTTGGATGTTTGAACTGTGTCTCTGCAGTTGCTGACAAAGCTGCCTCTCTCCAGGGTCTGAACTCTGCTGACCTGCTCCAAACCCTCTGCTACCCCAGGGTCAAGGTCGGCAATGAGTATGTCACTAAAGTCCAGACTGTGCAGCAGGTAATGGCACAACCTCTGTGAATCTCACTCTTTCCAGGCCTTCAGGACACGTCTTTAATAACAGCAACGATCATTATTCTGTCTATGAAGGTGTACAATGCAGTGGGCGCTCTGACCAAATCCATCTACGAGAAGATGTTCCTGTGGATGGTCACCCGCATCAACCAGCAGCTGGACACCAAGCAGCCCAGGCCGTACTTCACTGGGGTCTTGGACATCGCTGGCTTTGAGATCTTTGATGTGAGTTGTTTGCATCAATGACAAGCCTCAAAGCACCCTTCCGCTTTGTGTCTGCTTTGCTGAGTCTCCACTGGATCTTCCAAACTCACTCAAACTCTTTGGTATTCGAAATACCCAGTTCAACAGCCTGGAGCAGCTGTGCATCAACTTCACCAACGAGAAGCTGCAGCAGTTCTTCAACCACCACATGTTCGTGCTGGAGCAGGAGGAGTACAAGAAGGAGGGCATCGAGTGGGAGTTCATTGACTTCGGGATGGACCTGGCCGCCTGCATTGAGCTCATCGAGAAGGTTCTCTTCCCTTTCTCAGATCACAGATCACACTGCTGACCCATATTTAAAAGAAAATCATAACATTCACTGTATACTCTGGTAAGAGATTTCTACTTGTAACTAAAATCAGGAAAATTCCTTTGCCAACTCCAAGGTAGGTATTCTGGTAAAAGGAGACTGAATCTTTTCTAGAGAGTCCAGAACTCTACATTTCCCCACAGTGTGCAATGCAAGCCTGATACTAAAGCCATCTTTCCTTATAAAAGAGCTCTGAGGAGAGTATGTTTTACTTCTTATTTCTTTGTCAGCCTTGGAGTCATCACTGCTGGCATTTGAAATTGGAATTTCTAGTGCTTTAAAGAAGAGGCTCTCAGTTGTGTCAAAGACTTGCCACAAGTACTTTTAGTAAAACTGCACATTTCCCTAATCTCACTCCTAGAAATACTTTTGGGTAAGTGTGGGGTGGAGCCTTGGAATATCTGCATTTTTACCAAGTACTTCTGACACAACCCATCTGCAAGTCACACCTGGAGAAATATTGCTCTAAGGCCTTTGGGGCAAAGACACAAACTCCACCAGAACTCCTTCCTTGTTTATCTTACTCTCCATCATATCCCGGAGCCCAACACCACACCCGGATCTTGATAGGTACCTGATAAAAATATTTGTGATTTAACAACTTCTGAGCAAAGAAATGAGTTTTCACTAACTGTAAAGAATGAAATGATGAATTTACTCAAATAGGATCATTGTGTTCCACATTATTTCTACAGGCAGACAAAATTCAAGTGTCATGTTTCTTTTCATTCTCTCAGCCTATGGGCATCTTCTCCATCCTGGAAGAGGAGTGCATGTTCCCCAAGGCCACAGACACCTCCTTCAAGAACAAGCTGTATGACCAGCATCTTGGAAAGTCTGCCTACTTCCAGAAGCCCAAGGTGGTTAAAGGCAGGGCTGAGGCCCACTTCTCCCTGGTGCACTACACCAGCACCGCGGACTACAACATTACTGGCTGGTTGGACAAGAACAAGGACCCCCTGAACGAGACGGTGGTTGGGCTGTACCAGAATTCCGCAGTGAAGATTCTAGCTTTCCTTTTCTCTGAGGAAACATCTGAAGCAGGTAATTATCAACAGAATTAATCTTTTACTTAATGTATAAAGCTGAGGCAGAGAAAGCCTGTACTATGAGTGCTTGTGATTTTTCTTCCCCTTAGAGGGTGGCGGTGCAAGGCGGCAAGAAGAAGGGTTCCTCTTTCCAGACCGTGTCAGCTGTCTTCAGGGTACAAACTTCACTTTCTCTCTCTAATTAGGTTCAGGAAGTTAAATTTTACTTTACTATGTGGGGAAGGGTAAATAATCGTGCAAGGATTCTAGAACTAAATGTGGCTCCAGGAGACAGGTCAGCAGGTAGTGGTAGCACTGACTCTCGCAGGAAGGCGTGGGGTAGCTTGGAAGAGATAGCTCAGTGTATAGGAGACACAGGTGCCAGGAGGTCAGAGTCAGTATGAGACGGTAAAATTCAATATTGGGGCTGGGAAATAAGGTCATTTGACACTTAAAAGCTTCTTCTGGGAGAAGATTAAGCAAAACATGAGATTTTCTTCGGGAACGTCCAAATGGGGTAGGTGCTTAGGTGTATATTGGCGTAAAACTGAAATGAGTAGATTCTGAAAGGTGAGGATAGAAAAATAGTGGTAGGATTTGGAGGCTGATCTAAAGAAGAAAATAAGAAATCAGGTGTGATAAGAAATAGCTTTTTAAGGAAAACGTACTTATCTTTTGACAATCCTATCTGTAATAACTGAAGTTCTAGTTATTCTGAAAAATCAGGATTTCCATAGGGTGGAAAACCTCTCACATTTGCAATATGGCTATCCGTTTTCTGCCAATTTGCAGAACAAGGCATTAAAAGGCCCCTTTCTATGAAACCAGCAGGAAGACACAGCTATGTAATTATAAGGAATAAGCATGTGCTAGAGAAGCAGATACAATTGAAAGTTGGGTAAAGAAAGAAATGGGAGAGCTGGAAGAAGATTTTGAGTTTTTTGTAAATCGGACCATATTATCTAGGCAAAAGATTATGGGTAGAGTATTTCCATGTGTTAAAATGCCATAACTTTATAACATATGCTAGGAAATTCAACAGGAATGAATAACCACTTCAACAGCGAGTTTATAATGCACAAAGATAGGGAAAATAGAGATATTTCCAGAGATAACCCTCTGCAAATTCAATCTGGATACTAATCACTGAAATTAAAACAGTATCATGGATCATGATAATTATGTCTATAAATATGAATGTACAAAAATAGTGCATTTTTAACCAAATATTCACATGGCTCCACAGGAGAATTTGAGTAAGCTGATGACCAGCCTGAGGAGCATTCACCCCCACTTTGTACGGTGCATCATCCCCAGTGAAACCAAAACCCCTGGTAAGACACTTCTGATATCCAGACAAGCTCTAGTGTGACTTCTCATTAGACTATTATGGAAAATGTATCTCTTTTTAGGGGCCATGGATCATGAGCTTGTCCTGAACCAGCTGAAGTGTAACCGTGTGCTGGAGGGCATCCGCATCTGCAGGAAGGGGTTCCCAAGCAGAATCCTGTATGCAGACTTCAAACAGAGGTCAGACTTTCTCACTGTGAATTATTCTACAAGGTTCTTGTTATTTCATTTTTCAATGAAATAATCCTATCCTTTATAACTTCTATTAAAATTGAAGAGCAACAAATTTAACAGACTCTGTATTGATATACCAAAAGTTTGACACCCTTTGAATATACAAAGACTAGATAAAGAGATAGATATGATCACTTGTTTATCTGTGTTAGACTACCCAACAGTTAAGTTGTTTCTATAATAAGGCAGGAAGACTTCTTGTTGGTGACAACGGCTCTATCATTTATTTGTTTGGCTCAAACAGATACAAGATATTAAATGCAAGTGCAATCCCTGAAGGACAATTCACTGACAGCAAGAAGGCTTCTGAGAAGCTCCTTGCGTCCATCGACGTTGACCACACCCAGTATAAATTTGGTCACACCAAGGTAATAGGCTCTAAGGCCCACCAGACACTATGCCTGTCCCTTTGGAGCCTATGGAAAGTTTCTGATCTGCAACTCTGCCCATGCACAGGTCTTTTTCAAAGCTGGCCTTCTGGGGCTCCTAGAGGAGATGTGAGATGACAACTGGCCCAGCTGATTACTCGAACCCAGGCCAGGTGCAGAGGGTTCTTGGCAAGAGTGGAGTACCAGAAGATGGTGGAGGGGAGGTAAAATAGGAAATGTTACTAAACCCCATCAGCCTAGGCCTTTTAATTCTGTTTCCTGTTATACCTGACTTTGAACATTTCTGTTCCTATCACAGAGAGTCCATCTTCTGTATGCAGTACAATAGTCGTGTTTTCATGCATGTGAAAGACTGGCCCTGGATGAAGCTGTATTTCAAAATCAAGCCCCTCCTCAAGAGTGCAGAGACAGGGAAGGAGACGGCCACCATGAATGAAGGATTTGAGCAGACCAAAGAAGAGGTAGCCAAGTCAGAGGCAAAATGGAAAGAACTTGAAGAGAAAATAGTAACTCTGATGCAAGAGAAAAATGACCTGCAGCTCCAGGTTCAATCTGTGAGTATCAGAAGCCATTGCTTGCAATCTGATGCTAAAATTTCAATTCAGCAGTTGCTAGGGGAGAGTCTAAATTCCACCTTATTAAGGGACTGATTATCAATCTTTCTTAATTCAGAATGTTCCATAAAATTTCATATACAATATTACTAAAAAGCTCTGTGGTAGGATTCCTTTCTGTTGAGAAGGGAAAAATAAAAGCATTTTTCATTTCCCCCTGTTGTTTCTCCTAGCAAAATATGGGCAGTAAAGAAAGTGATCTTTGTTCCCTAAGATTCTCCCTGCTGAAAAATACAAATAAGAGCAGTGAAGAAAGAACACTGTTGACAGTGTAGAGCGAGGAGACTTTACGATGAGAATGTATCAACTCGAAACCCATATTCTGAATTTTAAAATCTATGGTCCCCTGGCAATTTCCCTCTCAACTATATCTTTAGAAAGTCTCTAGGACCTGAAAGAATAAGATCATTGCAAAGATAACGGCAATACTTTCTATAAATAGTGTCAATGAGGCAAAGCATGAAAAATAGTACTGATGTTCTTGTTTTGATGTCCCAAGAAATATCCAGAGGCTTGAGAAGAAATATTTGATCAACACCACTGTCTAACCCATTTCTGTGACCCAAATGACAAGAAAATTTCAGCTGCCACCACTGAAATCAACAACAGAAACATTAAAAGCTACTCTCTAGTTCTCTGAATTCAGAAGGGAATCTGCACTGGTTCCAGTGGGCACACAGGTTTTAGACACATAACTAGAAAAATTAAAGAAAAATGAATTATAAATACCTAGGCTGGCACTGTGACTTTCCTTATGGTTTATGGAGACAAAGGGTTTCCAAATTGAGGAGGGGTTCATCACACTGTCAAGAATCAAGAGATAATTGTATGGAAGTTTATTTCTCTCAGTATAATATGATCCAAGTATAATCAGTATAACTGATCTAAGTATACTCTTCTCAGAATAATATGACTTCTTTTCAACATTACTCTATCAACTACCCATTTAATAAATATTTCATGAAGTTCCAAGCATTAGGGATACAACTTTGAGCAAGAGACATAGTCCCTGCCCTCAGAGGGTTTATATTCCAACTCCTATTTCTTCTCCTGAGAAACACGCTTGCTACTTCTCTAGCACCACCTTCTAAAATGTTCCGTTCCCCTTAGTTCTTCCGCATGCTCCCATTAATTCCACCCACTCTGTCACTGTAGCATGTGTCTTTCCCTTTAATTCACTTTTCTGCTAAACACCCAACCATTTTCTTTGTTTTCCATATACTAAACTTTTCGGGAAAATAATATTAAATAAAGAAAACTAACTGAAATTATATACCAACACATTAAACACAGGTTATCACGCAGGGGAGTAAAAAAATTTCCTTGACCCTCTTAGGGTTCCTTGGCTGGGTCTGAAAATTAAACTGACAAAGATAGATTGACAGGAGAAAAACAAACAAATTTTATTTAATTTTTATGTGTATATGGGAGCCTTCACAAGAGAATAAAGACCTAAAGAAGTGACCAGAGCATGGAGCTGTTATACCCTTTAGACAAAGAAATGATAAATATGTGAAGAATTGACAAGACAAAGGGGTCTGGACTGGGGTAGTAAGTGATGAAGAAATAACTAGGAAGATAAGGGTTAGTTTAACAAGGTTTGTTTATACAGCCTTCTCAGTCCTAAATTCCCCACCTCTTGTGATAAGAATGTCTTCTTTCCTCCCAGTACAGGGAGGGGAACTTCCACATGGAAGTTTTATGACCTGTTTCAGGGAAGAACGGTGAGGGGAATGGGTCAGGGTGGGCTTCCTATTTCTGCTCTTTTCTCAAACTCCTTTAGCTTAAGATATTCATTATACCAAGGTACCATACTTTGGGATAGTGTATCCTGAACCCCATCATTAATAAGTCTAATTTTATTATAAATTCATCAGGAATTATGACAAATTCTTTTTAAAAATCTCCAGTGCCATAAGTGGAGTGCCCAATAAATATTTCCTAAATGATGTAAAGCTAATAAAAATTAACCTAAAGCTTTAAAGCACAATTTATTTGCTTGGTTTCAAAATCTTAATAAAATCTGAACATGGCCACAGAACAAGATCTAAAAGTGTCTACTGTCCCTTCTCAGGAAGCAGCTAGCTTGGCTGATGCAGAAGACAGATGTGACCAGCTGATCAAAACCAAAATCCAGCTCGAGGCAAAGATCAAGGAGGTGACTAAGAAAGCTGAAGATGAGGAAGAGATCAATGCTGAGCTGACGGCCAAGAAGAAGAAATTGGAGGATGAATGTTCAGAACTGAAGAAAGACATAGATGACCTTGAGCTGACACTGGCCAAGATTGAGAAGGAGAAACATGCCACAGAGAACAAGGTATGAAATATATTTGTATACAGCACATAGAGACTCTGCCATCTAACTAAGCTGCTTTAGAGCAGAGATAATCTCTTCCTTAACCTTTCTAGGTGAAAAACCTCACAGAAGAGATGGCAGGCCTGGACGAAGTCATAGCTAAGCTGACTAGGGAAAAGAAGGCCCTCCAGGAGGCACACCAGCAGACCCTGGATGACCTGCAGGCAGAAGAGGACAAAGTGAACACCCTGACCAAAGCTAAAACCAAGCTAGGGCAGCAAGTGGATGACGTAAGTCTAAGATTATCAAGGAAATCATTTTCTTCAAAGGGAAGCTAAGCAATCCTTATGACTCAACATTATTTATATTTAGCTTGAAGGATCTCTGGAACAAGAAAAGAAACTGCACATGGACTTAGAGCCAAGAGGAAGCTGGAGGGTGACCTAAAATTGGCCCAAGAATCCTCAATGGATATAGAAAATGATAAGTAGCAACTTGATGAAAAACTCAAAAAGTGAGTATGAGAGAATTCAGTTGTAACCTGCTCGTTGTCTGGATCTCAAAAATATTACTTCACAGCACACAGAAAAAAACAAATAAGGACATCTTTAACTTTTGTATTTAATGAATATGGTACAGTACTGACTTGTAAAACATGCACTTAGCACTTCCTCAACACCAGCAATACAAAAACGTTCAGTTACACATAGAGAAGAAGACTGGCAAGAGGACAGAGTATGAGCTAATGTGTTGCTCTCCTAACAGGAAAGAGTTTGAAATGAGCAGCCTGCAAAGCAAGACTGAAGATGAACAAGCACTTGGCATTCAACTGCAGAAGAAGATCAAGGAGTTACAGGTAAGTCCATGATTTCCATCAGTTTCATTCAACATGACAAAATAGTAACACAAAGGAGCTAACGTTGAGCTTTTCCCCACTGCCAGGCCCGCACCGAGGAGCTGGAGGAGGAGATCGAGGCGGAGCGGGCCTCCCGCGCCAAAGCAGAGAAGCAGCGCTTGGACCTCTCCCGGGAGCTGGAGGAGATCAGCGAGCGGCTGGAGGAGGCGGGCAGAGTCACATCCACCCAGATAGAGCTCAACAAGAAGCGGGAGGCCGAGTTCCTGAGGCTGCGCCGGGACCTGGAGGAGGTCACCCTGCAGCACGAGGCCACGGCGGCCGCACTGAGGAAGAAGCAGGCGGACAGTGTGGCCGAGCTGGGGGAGCAAACTGACAACCTGCAGAGGGTCAAGCAGAAGCTGGAGAAGGAGAAGAGTGAGCTGAAGATGGAGATTGATGACCTTGCTAGCAACATGGAGACGGTCTCCAAAGCCAAGGTACAATCATGATTTAAGTCTTAAGAGATTTCTGTAGGACAGGTGTGAGTGAGCCTTTCAAGAATCACTAGTAACTGGCAGGAGGAGACTATGGCAGGAGGAGACTATGGCAGGAGGCTGGTCGCAGGAAGGGCAACTCCCATGTGATGGGGCCAAGTGCTCCCTCTTTACAGGAGAAGAGCTGTCCCCAAAGAATATGCATCCTGAAAACTCAAGTTCTTTCCAATAAAAAATACAATTCAATGATGTATTTTGAAATTTTTAAAACACCTCACCTTGATTAGGCTTTTTGTTTTTCCCTTAAGCACAAATACATAATCTGCTTCTCAAAGAAGTTTCATGAGCTGAGTCATCAAGTACCACTATTCTCATATCACAGATAAGTCAACTGAGTAAAGGCTTAGTTTCTCAAAGCAATTTCATGGCAGTAGGTTTAGACTATGTGTCTTGTTACTCTTTCCATCACAAACTAAGGCCTCAGTTGTTGTTTTTTTTTTTTTGTAAAGGTAGTTTATTCTCAAAATAAATGAGTACTGCAGCTCCTATGGAATGCTTAGATTATTGCAAATTTCTATGGTCCAAATACTTGCTTAAGATGCCGTTTACCACTTTTTGAATGCAGGGGAACCTTGAAAAGATGTGCCGTGCTCTAGAAGACCAAGTGAGTGAACTTAAGACAAAGGAGGAAGAGCAGCAGCAGCTGATCAATGACCTGACGGCTCAGAGGGCACGTCTGCAGACAGGTCAGGTGGGCCATCTACCAGTGTTGACCTTGAATGATAAATTTATCTTGGCTATCCAGTTGCTGAAAAACTCTACACTGAGTTATTTGAGCTCACATATGACCTCCCTGGAAGGTGCCGCTCATATGAACACCTTATTGACCACCAGCATGGACTACTTTCTTCCTTTCTGTCTTTTTGGTTTTGGGTTTGTTTTCTTTTAAATAGAGACGCAGGCTCTCTTATTTTTTAACACTTTAAAGCAGATTTCACTCTAATCTAAAAGTTATCTAATAAAAAAGTGTATCCTGACAGTATTTACTTTTGCTTTTCAAAGTGCTTCCACAAGTTAATTACTTTTTTACCCTCATTAGTCTGTGTAATGTTATCCCCATTTTAAAGATGTCGGATTAGGGTAGTGATGAAATTACATGTCCAAGAACGCTTACTCCAGTCTTTTCCCTGAAGTCTTGCCAATTGCCGGTAGCACCACAGTTAAGTAGGGAAATATTCAGGACCACAATCCAGCCAGGAGCATTCAAATGAGGTACACAGAGTTTTGATTATCCAAATTGGAGGGTCTCTGCATTTACTCCTCCCCCTACGAACTTGTCCAACTTTCTACCAAAGTTCTCCTCCCCAAGTGAGAGGTAATAAGATGGAAATTGTTTTGTGGGTCATTTGGACCACTAATGTAATAGGTAGATCAAATTGTTGGAGAACCACTTTACTCTTTCATATTCATTCAAATATTGTTCTTTCTAGAACAAAGCTCAAGTAAGGCTTTTATTATTGTTATACAGTTGATAAGTACACTTTATGAAAAAGAAAAACTGTATTCACAAATAATCAAAATGCTCCCTGTAGTTTCTTTTCCTCATTACATGTTTATTCCTAGTAATTTAGTGGTATGAAAAAAAAATGAAAGCTGTGATTCTTATTAAATGTTAAAGAGATAAGGCTTCCAGGTAACCAGTTCAAAAATGGTGCTGAAAGTGTTTTCTCTTTTTTTAACATAATACAGTTGACCCTTGAACAACATAGGTTTGAACAGTGTGGGCCCACTTATACGTGATTTTTTTTCTATAAAAACATACTACAGTACTAGATGATCCACAGTTGGTTGAATCCATGGATGTGAAAAAAGAGGGCTGACTGTAAAGTTATAACCGGATTTGCAACCGTGCAGAGGGTCGAAACCCCTAACCCCGATTGTTCGAGGGTCAACTATAGAGTGTATTTTCTGAATTATGGTGCTTAAAGAATGGGAGACAAATTTAAATGCCACTTAGTTTAAGAACTGATTAGTTATCCACAAACCAACTCGTTCTTGGGGTGGAAAGACACTTGATTGTTTCTTTTTTTTTTTTGGTACATTTCACAGAATGAACGTTTTATTTTAAAAATAATTATAAACTTAACAATAAACAAAGAAAAAGTTTTTTAAAAAGGAAATAAGTCAGAGATATGTCAGATGATTTGCTGAGATCTGTACAACAAATAAGGACATAAGGAAAGCAAGACATAGAAACAGATGTATACTATCTCTTGTGAAGCAAAGGTTTTTTTTTTCTTTTGCTTTATAACAAATTTAATCAGTTATACATATACATATGTTTCCATATCCCCTCCCTTTTGCGTCTCCCTCCCACCCTCCCTATCCCACCCCTCCAGGCAGTCACAAAGCACCGAGCTGATCTCCCTGTGCTATACGGCTGCTTCCCACTAGCTATCTACCTTACGTTTGGTAGTGTATATATGTCCATGCCGCTCTTTCACTTTGTCACAACTTACCCTTCCCCCTCCCCATATCCTCAAGTCCATTCTCTAGTAGGTCTGTGTCTTTATTCCTGTCTTACCCCTATGTTCTTCATGACATTTTTTTCCCTTAAATTCCATATATATGTGTTAGCATACAGTATTTGTGTTTCTCTTTCTGACTTACTTCACTCTGTATGACAGACTCTAGGTCGATCCACCTCATTACAAATAGCTCAATTTCATTTCTTTTTATGGCTGAGTAATATTCCATTGTATATATGTGCCACATCTTCTTTATCCATTCATCCGATGATGGACACTTAGGTTGTTTCCATCTCCGGGCTATTGTAAATAGGGCTGCTATGAACATTTTGGTACATGCCTCTTTTTGAATTATGGTTTTCTCAGGGTATATGCCCAGTAGTGGGATTGCTGGGTCATATGGTAGTTCTATTTGTAGTTTTTTAAGGAACCTCCATACCGTTCTCCATAGCGGCTGTACCAATTCACATTCCCACCAGCAGTGCAAGAGTGTTCCCTTTTCTCCACACCCTCTCCAGCATTTATTGTTTCTAGATTTTTTGATGATGGCCATTCTGACTGGTGTGAGATGATATCTCATTGTAGTTTTGATTTGCATTTCTCTAATGAGTAAAGATGTTGAGCATCCTTTCATGTGTTTGTTGGCAGTCTGTATATCTTCTGTGGAGAAATGTCTATTTAGGTCTTCTGCCCATTTTTGGATTGGGTTGTTTGTTTTTTTGTTATTGAGCTGCCTGAGCTGCTTATAAATTTTGGAGATTAATCCTTTGTCAGTTGCTTCATTTGCACATATTTTCTCCCATTCTGAGGGTTGTCTTTTGGTCTTGTTTATGGTTTCCTTTGCTGTGCAAAAGCTTTTAAGTTTCATTAGGTCCCATGTGTTTATTTTTGTCTTTATTTCCATTTCTCTAGGAGGTGGGTCCAAAAGGATCTTGCTGTGATTTATGTCATAGAGTGTTCTGCCTATGTTTTCCTCTAAGAGTTTGATACTTTCTGGCCTTACATTGAGGTCTTTAATCCATTTTGAGCTTATTTTTGTGTATGGTGTTAGGGAGTGATCTAATCTCATACTTTTACATGTCCCTATCCAGTTTTCCCAGCACCACTTATTGAAGAGACTGTCCTTTCTCCACTGTACATTCCTGCCTCCTTTATCAAAGATAAGGTGACCATATGTCCGTGGGTTTAACTCTGGGCTTTCTATCCTGTTCCATTGATCTATCTTTCTGTTTTTGTGCCAGTACCATACTGTCTTGGTTACTGTAGCTTTGTAGTATAGTCTGAAGTCAGGGAGCCTGATTCCTCCAGCTCCATTTTTCGTTCTCAAGATTGCTTTGGTTATTCGGGGTCTTTTGTGTTTCCATACAAATTGTGAAATTTTTTGTTCTAGATCTGTGAAAAATGCCAGTGGTAGTTTGATAGGGATTGCATTGAATCTGTAGATTGCTTTGGGTAGTAGAGTCATTTTCACAATGTTGATTCTTCCAATCCAAGAACATAGTACATCTCTCCATCTATTTGTATCATCTTTAATTTCTTTCATCAGTGTCTTATAATTTTCTGCATATAGGTCTTTTGTCTCCTTAGGTAGGTTTATTCCTAGATATTTTATTCTTTTTGTTGCAATGGTAAATGGGAGTGTTTCCTTGATTTCACTTTCAGATTTTTCATCATTCGTATATAGGAATGCCAGAGATTTCTGTGCATTAATTTTGTATCCTGCTACTTTACCAAATTCATTGATTAACTCTAGTAGTTTTCTGGTAGCATCTTTAGGATTCTCTTTGTATAGTATCATGTCATCTGCAAATAGTGACAGCTTTACTTCTTCTTTTCCAATTTGGATTCCTTTTATTTCCTTTTCTTCTCTGACTGCTGTGGCTAAAACTTCCAAAACTATGTTGAATAAGAGTGGTGAGAGTGGGCAGCCTTGTCTTGTTCCTGATCTTAGTGGAAATGGTTTCAGTTTTTCACCATTGAGGACGATGCTGGCTGTGGGTTTGTCATATATGGCCTTTATTATGTTGAGGAAAGTTCCCTCTATGCCTACTTTCTGCAGGGTTTTTATCATAAATGGGTGTTGAATTTTGTCGAAAGCTTTCTCTGCATCTATTGAGATGATCATATGGTTTTTCTCCTTCAATTTGTTAATGTGGTGTATCACATTGATTGATTTGCGTATATTGAAGAATCCTTGCATTCCTGGAATAAAGCCCACTTGATCATGGTGTATGATCCTTTTAATGTGCTGTTGGATTCTGTTTGCTAGTATTTTGTTGAGGATTTTTGCATCTATGTTCATCAGTGATATTGGCCTGTAGTTTTCTTTCTTTGTGACATCCTTGTCTGGTTTTGGTATCAAGGTGATGGTGGCCTCGTAGAATGAGTTTGGGAGTGATCCTCCCTCTGCTATATTTTGGAAGAGTTTCAGAAGGATAGGTGTTAGCTCTTCTCTAAATGCTTGATAGAATTCGCCTGTGAAGCCATCTGGTCCTGGGCTTTTGTTTGTTGGAAGATTTTTTATCACAGTTTCAATTTCATTGCTTGTGATTGGTCTGTTCATATTTTCTATTTCTTCCTGATTCAGTCTTGGCAGGTTGTGCATTTCTAAGAATTTGTCCATTTCTTCCAGGTTGTCCATTTTATTGGCATAGAGTTGCTTGTAGTAATCTCTCATGATCTTTTGTATTTCTGCAGTGTCAGTTGTTACTTCTCCTTTTTCATTTCTAATTCTATTGATTTGAGTCTTCTCCCTTTTTTTCTTGATGAGTCTGGCTAATGGTTTGTCTATTTTGTTTATCTTCTCAAAGAACCAGCTTTTAGTTTTATTGATCTTTGCTATCGTTTCCTTCATTTCTTTTTCATTTATTTCTGATCTGATTTTTATGATTTCTTTCCTTCTGCTAACTTTGGGATGTTTTTGTTCTTCTTTCTCTAATTGCTTTAGGTGCAAGGTTAGGTTGTTTATTCGAGATGTTTCCTGTTTCTTAAGGTGGGATTGTATTGCTATAAACTTCCCTCTTAGAACTGCTTTTACTGCATCCCATAGGTTTTGGGTCGTCGTGTCTCCATTGTCATTTGTTTCTAGGTATTTTTTAATTTCCTCTTTGATTTCTTCAGTGATCACTTCGTTATTAAGTAGTGTATTGTTTAGCCTCCATATGTTTGTATTTTTTACAGCTTTTTTCCTGTAATTGATATCTAGTCTCATAGCATTGTGGTCGGAAAAGATACTTGATACAATTTCAATTTTCTTAAATTTACCAAGGCTTGATTTGTGGCCCAAGATATGATCTATCCTGGAGAATGTTCCATGAGCACTTGAGAAAAATGTGTATTCTGTTGTTTTTGGATGGAATGTCCTATAAATATCAATTAAGTCCATCTTGTTTAATGTATCATTTAAAGCTTGTGTTTCCTTATTTATTTTCATTTTGGATGATCTGTCCATTGGTGAAAGTGGGGTGTTAAAGTCCCCTACTATGAGTGTGTTACTGTCGATTTCTCCTTTTATGGCTGTTAGTATTTGCCTTATGTATTGAGGTGCTCCTATGTTTGGTGCATAAATATTTACAATTGTTATATCTTCTTCTTGGATCGATCCCTTGATCATTATGTAGTGTCCTTCTTTGTCTCTTCTAGTAGTCTTTATTTTAAAGTCTATTTTGTCTGATATAAGAATTGCTACTCCAGCTTTCTTTTGGTTTCCATTTGCATGGAATATCTTTTTCCATCCCCTTACTTTCAGTCTGTATGTGTCTCTAGGTCTGAAGTGGGTCTCTTGTAGACAGCATATATATGGGTCTTGTTTTTGTATCCATTCATCCAATCTGTATCTTTTGGTGGGAGCATTTAGTCCATTTACATTTAAGGTAATTATCGATATGTATGTTCCTATTCCCATTTTCTTAATTGTTTTGGGTTCGTTATTGTAGGTCTTTTCCTTCTGTTGTGTTTCTTGCCTAGAGAAGTTCCTTTAGCATTTGTTGTAAAGCTGGTTTGGTGGTGCTGAACTCTCTCAGCTTTTGCTTGTCTGTAGACGTTTTAATTTCTCCATCAAATCTGAGTGAGATCCTTGCTGGGTAGAGTAATCTTGGTTGCACGTTTTTCTCCTTCATCACTTTAATTATGTCCTGCCACTCTCTTCTGGCTTGTAGAGTTTCTGCTGAGAGATCAGCTGTTATCCTGATGGGGATTCCCTTGTGTGTTATTTGTTGTTTTTGCCTTGCTGCTTTTAATATGATTTCTTTGTGTTTAATTTTTGACAGTTTGATTAATATGTGTCTTGGCATATTTCTCCTTGGATTTATTCTGTATGGGACTCTCTGTGCCTCCTGGACTTGATTAACTATTTCCTTTCCCATATTTGGGAAGTTTTCAACTATAATCTCTTCAAATATTTTCTCTGTCCCTTTCTTTTTCTCTTCTTCTTCTGGAACCCCTATAATTCGAATGTTGGTGCGTTTAATGTTGTCCCAGAGGTCTCTGAGACTGTCCTCTGTTCTTTTCATTCTTTTTTCTTTATTTTGCTCTGCAGCAGTTATTTCCACTATTTTATCTTCCACCTCACTTATCCGTTCTTCTGCCTCAGTTATTCTGCTATTGATCCCATCTAGAGTATTTTTTATTTCATGTATTGTGTTTTTAATCGATGCTTGATTCATCTTTATTTCTTCTAGGTCCTTGTTAACTGTTTCTTGCATTTTGTCTATTCTATTTCCAAGATTTTGGATCTGGGAAATAGAATCTTGGATCATCTTTACCATCATTATTCTGAATTCTTTTTCAGGTAGACTGCCTATTACCTCTTCATTTGTTAGATCTGGTGGGTTTTTATCTTGCTCCTTCTCCTGCTGTGTGTTTTTCTGTCTTCTCATTTTGCTTATCTTACTGTGTTTGGGGTCTACTTTTTGCAGGCTGCAGGTTCGTAGTTCCCGTTGTTTTTGGTGTCTGTCCCCAGTGGCTAAGGTTGGTTTAGAGGGTTGTGTAGGCTTCCTGGTGGAGGGGACTAGTGCCTGTGTTCTGGTGGATGAGGCTGGATCTTGTCTTTCTGGTGGGCAGGTCCACGTCTGGTGGTGTGTTTTGGGGTGTCTGCGGATTTTTTATGATTTTAGGCCACCTCTCTGCTAATGGGTGGTGTTGTGTTCCTGTCTTGCTAGTTGTTTGGCATAGGGTGTCAGCACTGTAGCTTGCTGGTCGTTGAGTGAAGCTGGGTGCTGGTGTTGAGATGGAGATCTCTGGAAGATTTTTGCCGTTCGATATTATGTGGAGCTGGGAGGTCTCTTGTGGATCAGTGTCCTGAAGTTGGCTCTCCCACCTCAGAGGCACAGCACTGACTCCTGGCTCCTCAATTTGGGATGATGTGTTGTCTATTCATGTATTCCACAGATGCAGGGTACATCAAGTTGATTGTGGAGCTTTAATCCGCTGCTTCTGAGGCTGCTGGGAGAGGTTTCCCTTTCTCTTCTTTGTTCTCACAGCTCCTGGGTCTCAGCTTTGGATTTGGCCCCGCCTCTGTGTGTAGGTCGCCGGAGGGCGTCTGTTCTTCGCTCAGACAGGACAGGGTTAAAGGAGCAGCCTCTTCGGGGACTCTGGCTCACTCAGGCCGGGCGGGAGGGAGGGGCACGGAGTGCGGGGCGAGCCTGCAGCGGCAGAGGTCGGCGTGACGTTGCACCAGCCCGAGGCGCGCCATGCGTTCTCCCAGGGAAGCCGCCCCTGGATCCCGGGACCCCGGCAGTGGCGGGCTGCACAGGCTCCCGGAAGGGCGGTGTGGGCAGTGACCTGCGCTCGCACACAGGCTTCTTGGCGGCGGCAGCAGCAGCCCCAGCGTCCCACGCCCGTCACTGGGCTCCGCGCTTTCAGTCGCGACTCGCGCCCGTCTGTGGAGCCCCTTTAAGCAGCGCTCTTAATCCCCTCTCCTCGCGCACCAGGAAACCAAGAGGGAAGAAAAAGTCTCTTGCCTCTTCGGCAGCTCCAGAGTTTTCCTGGACTCCCTCCCGGCTAGCTGTGGCACATTAGCCCCCTTCAGGCTGAGTTCTCACCGCCAGCCCCAGTCCTCTCCCTGCGCTCTGACCGAAGCCCGAGCCTCAGCTTCCAGCGCCGCCTGCCCCGGCGGGCGAGCAGACAAGCCTCTCGGGCTGGTGGGTGCCACTCGGCACCGATACTCTGTGCGGGAATCTCTCCGCTTTGCCCTACCCAGGTATGTGGGGAGTTTCTTGCCTTTTGGGGGGTCTGAGGTCTTCTGCCAGCGTTCAGTAGGTTGATTGTTTCTTAATATAAAAATTCTTCCAGGATTTTCCTTCAAACATCATTTCAGAGGGAACTGCTCAAAGTCTCCTATTTTCCAAAGAATTCTGTTTCAATCAAGTTTCAGTGAAAGGTAAACTAGTACAACACTGTTGCCTTACACAAAAAACACTGGAACGCTTTTTGTTGGCTTTATTTACATTTTTTTCACATATTTCTTCACCAATTTCTACTGTGATCAAATAATTTGAAATATCTCCCCAAATCTTCTGTGTTGTTCAGAAGCACGTAATCTGCCTCAAAGTCTTCCCTACTTCTCATTTTCACATAGATGTCCTCACCAGGGTTGAAGTGGAAATTGGTGGTTTGCTAAAATCCACACTCTCCATCATGTTTCAGACCCAGCTCCCTTCCCTGCTCCAGTTTGTAATTTAGAGCTTTAATTTCCAAAGTAAGGTTGAGTTTTCTGGTTCTTGATCTTTATAGGTGAATACTCACGCCAGCTAGATGAAAAGGACTCATTAGTTTCTCAGCTCTCGAGGGGCAAACAAGCATTCACACAACAGACAGAAGAGCTGAAAAGGCAGCTTGAAGAGGAGATAAAGGTTAGCCCTACTTACAGCTGTTGTTGTTTCTGTCATTATCCTTGCTTTTGAGATTGTTTTCTGCTTACTTCTACAGATTTTCTTCTGCTGGCCTACAGGAGTTTAGGGCCTAAACATCACTTTAAAGATATAAAATTAAGTCACCAATCTCTATGTTCTCAGGCCAAGAGTGCCCTGGCCCACGCCCTGCAGTCAGCCCACCAAGACTGTGACCTGCTACAGGAACAGTATGAGGAAGAGCAGGAAGCCTAGGCTGAGCTGCAGAGGTCAATGTCCAAGGCCAACAGTGAGGTTGCCCAGCGGAGGACCAAATATGAGACGGATGCCATCCAGCGCACAGAGGAGTTGGAGGAGGCCAAGTATGTTCTAGAATTACCTAAAATGAAAATAGCTCTGTTAACAATCAAAGTGCACCTGATATTAAATACCACACGGGCAAATGTCCATTGCTCCCCAAATAAAAACCTACGAAAAATCATGCATGACATAAACCTAAGCCAGAAAAACAAATACTCTAGGTTGTCTAGGGAAAGAAATTAAGTTAGAGGGTAGAAGGAAGAAGGCAAGAGGAAGCTGAATGATTATTTTTTAAAAGGAGAACTTCTGACATCATCCTATCCATACAGGTGTAGATAGAATAAGAGTCAATTATACTCTCCCGCGCTGCTCCTCCCTCTTAGCCATTAATGGAAAAATCGGTCCAGGGTGACAGATATGTAGGAGAAAAATAATCAGACTTTAAAGCACAGCTCCTCCTTTTGAGACGTAAAAACATGGTTATTTGTAGAGGAAAAAAGAATACAGTGTTAAAGACTAAAATGTAGACACTAAGCTCTGTAATAAGAAATAACACATATTGTTATTAAAGGTCTAAATATTCAATGCAATCAAAAGTTCAAGACTGAACTTAAGAGGGAGAATCTTATTCAACAGAAAGTTTAAGGAAGGGACCTGCTAATTCAAGAGAAAGTTTCAGGAGAGATCTAGTCATTTATTCTGTGAATAATGTAGAGCCAGATAGGAATTATAATGTTTTGGTGGATGCCTTAGAGGAGTTTCTGAGTGACCATTCACTTCTATTGTCCTTATTTCACTTTTTAGGAAGAAGCTGGCCCAGCGTCTGAAAGATGCCGAGGAACACGTAGAAGCTGTGAATGCCAAATGCGCTTCCCTTGAGAAGACCAAGCAGCGGCTCCAGAATGAGGTCAAGGACCTCATGATTGATGTGGAGAGGACAAATGCCGCCTGTGCAGCCCTGGACAAAAAGCAAAGGAACTTCGATCAGGTTATTTCTGCACCAGTTTCTGTCTCAGCATTCAACATGTGATTAAGGACAGCCTCCCACCTTCCATGTGCCTATTCAAACCATCCGAGCCGAGGGCTGTTCTCAGCAGCTCCAGCTCCATGAGTAGGTGGGGAGGAGGGGGGGCTCCTGTGCTTTCTACTCTTCTCATTCATAATTATTTTTCAGTCCCCCATCATCTCAACTCTGTTTGAAAGTTGCCAGAATAAATGGTTTTCATCCCATCAAACTTTCTCCACCCAATTTCTTGACCATTCCTTGCCCCTCAGGTCCTATCAGAATGGAAACAGAAGTATGAAGAAACTCATGCTGAACTTGAAGCTTCCCAGAAGGAGTCCCACGCCCTCAGCACAGAGCTGTTCAAGGTTAAGAATGCTTATGAGGAAGCCTTAACCAACTTGAAACCTTGAAGCAGGAAAACAAGAATTTGCAACGTGAGTACATTTTACCTTTTCTTCAACAAAAGATTTGAAAGAATGTTTTCCCTCACTGACTGAATTCTTTAAAATTTTTTTTTCATGAACAGAGGAGATTTCTGACCTCATTGAGCAGATTGCAGAAGGAGGGAAATGTATAAATGAACTGGAGAAAATAAAGAAACAAGTGGAACAAGAAAAGTCTGAAATTCAGGCTGCTTTAGAAGAGGCAGAGGTAGACATTTTATTGTAGACTCTAAAACCATTTTGAGAGGAATTAAGATCTAATACATGCAAGAATAGGTGAATCAAGAGAAAAGAAAAATAATTTTTACTCTGGGTAATAAATATGAGGATGGAAAATTGACCATGCATACAACTAACATAACTGGACATCAGGAATTGTGTGCTAGACACCGAGAAAACAAAGATGAATAAGTTAGGGGCCCTGCCCCCATGGGCATTAGCTAGCTGGGGAGACAGAATTATACAAAACCAACAACAACACATTGCAGAAATTTCTGTAACAATGGAATAAAGATGCGTTATAGTAGCACAAAGGTAGGAACTAATTCCTATCTCTAGAATACTATGCACTTCCGTTCCCTGTTAATGTCACCCCTTGCTGTCATTAAGGCATCTCTTGAACATGAGGAGGGAAAGATCCTGCGCATCCAGCTGGAGCTGAACCAAGTCAAGTCAGAAGTTGACAGGAAAATTGCTGAAAAGGATGAGGAAATTGACCAGCTGAAGAGGAACCACATTAGAGTCGTGGAGTCCATGCAGAGCATGCTGGATGCTGAGATCAGGAGCAGAAATGATGCCATCAGGCTCAAGAAGAAGATGGAGGGAGACCTCAACGAAATGGAAATCCAGCTGAACCACGCCAACCGCACGGCTGCTGAGGCCCTGAAGAACTACAGGAACACCCAAGCCATCCTCAAGGTAAATGGGCTCAGGAGGTGGTCCCAGGGCAGTTGGGGTGACTGCAGCCCTGAGAACAAGGTGTCTCAATGATCATCCATTCCACAGGATACCCAGCTCCACCTGGATGATGCTCTCCGGGGCCAAGAGGACCTGAAGGAGCAGCTGGCGATCGTGGAGCGCAGAGCCAACCTGCTGCAGGCCGAGATCGAGGAGCTGCGGGCCACCCTGGAGCAGACGGAGAGGAGCAGGAAGATGGCGGAGCAGGAGCTCCTGGACGCCAGTGAGCGCGTCCAGCTCCTGCACACCCAGGTGAGTATAACATAAAAGTCAAAAATACAGTGGACTGAAAATGACATTCTTGCTCAACTCTTAGTCCTATCTAAAAATTTATTCATAATGTTTTATGGAGGTTAAAGTTTAAAATACGTAATATCTTTGGATTAACAATATTTTTGTTTATATGAACTGTGACATTCAGAGTTGACTGTCTTGTAAAAGTATACTGTCAACTCAGATAATTTATGGAACGAGAAGGGATACTACTTAGTTACCTTAATTAATTAGTTTGTGGGTTCATTAGAACATTGGACATTGTAATTTTGCTCTCATGTACTTAGTATTTCCAAATTTGATATTTTAACCAGAACACCAGCCTGATCAACACGAAAAAGAAGCTGGAGACAGACATCTCCCAAATCCAGGGAGAGATGGAGGACATTATCCAAGAGGCTCGCAATGCAGAAGAGAAGGCCAAGAAGGCCATCACTGACGTGAGCAGAGGACCACACGGGGGTGGTCAAGCTAGAATCTTGATGGGCTGTCTCAGCTCTCTCTGCTGGTTTTGTTTTACTGCTAATTAGGCAGCCATGATGGCCAAGGAGCTGAAGAAGGAGCAGGACACCAGCGCCCACCTGGAGCGGATGAAGAAGAACCTGGAGCAGACGGTGAAGGACCTGCAGCACCGCCTGGACGAGACTGAGCAGCTGGCCCTGAAGGGCGGGAAGAAGCAGATCCAGAAGCTGGAGGCCAGGGTGGGTCTCCCAGCCTGTTCAATTCCCAGCCTGTTCATGCTGCTAGTTACAGCCAAGTGGCTAAACACCTTTGTCCTCTTCCAGGTGAGGGAGCTTGAAAATGAGGTTGAAAATGAACAGAAGCGCAGTGTTAAGGCTGTCAAGGGTCTTCGGAAACATGAGAAAAGAGTGAAGGAACTTATTACTTACTAGGTGACCAGCCCTTCCACATAATTCAAGCCTACTGCTTTTAAGAAAATAAAAAATGAGTTGTTTTCAAACAATGACACTATTTGCTACCTCTTTCATTCCAGACTGAGGAGGACCGCAAGAATGTCTTCAGGCTGTACAGGACTTGGTGAACAAATTACAAACCAAAGTTAAAGCTTATAAGAGACAAGCTGAAGAGGCTGTAAGTACCTCCCCAGTGACAGAAAAAGGTTCAGGAGCAGGGCCAGGATTTGTGGAGACTAAAGCTCATAGAATTTAAGAGGCTTTTGTTAAGGCAAAGAACACAAAATTGGGAATACAAAATTAGGTTTGAAAATGAGTATTTATTTAGAATGAAAAAAATCTTACCACTAATTATTGGAGCCTTAGAGATTCAGGTTCATTTCTTCTGAGACCTCTAGCAGTTTTCCAGACAAGGCAGTGTAGAGATGTTCCTTGGTTACAACCCACCTCCCTCCCTAACTAAAACACTCTACTCCCAGCAATTCCCAGCACCCATAGGGGCTGTGCAAATGAGCCTTCTGAATCTAAGTCTTACTTAAGTTCATGATGAATCGACCTCAGAACATTTCTTTTCCATTTGGCTGCAGTTATCTTTCTCATCCTGTTAATTCTAAAACCTTCCTTAAGGTTCTCCACACCCAATACTACCACAGTGCCTACTTTTTAAAGTTTGTTTCACAGAAACAAGGTTGATTCAAATTCCTGCTACTTTGATATCCCTGTTGTCACTGTAGCATCTTAAGTTTGTCAGGAAGAGAGTCAAGTGCGAGAGAGTGAACAGGGGTTGTAAGCCCACCAACACAAAGGTGAATATGTGGGATGCCCTACCCCAAATAGGTACATCACCAAAGAACAGAACCTTTTGCTTTCTCACTCATGAAGCAAATCCTACAGCTGCTCTTAGTAACAAAGGCAGTAAGAATCATAAAATGTCAAATTTTCTTGTTCTCTCAAATGCATTTCTTTTCTCAGGAGGAACAAGCCAATGTCGACCTTGCCAAATTCCACAAGATCCAGCACGAGCTGGAAGAGGCCGAGGAAAGGGCTGACACTGCCGAGTCGCAGGTCAACAAGCGGCGGGTGAAGAGCCGGGAGGTTCACACAAAAGTCATAAGTGAAGAGAAATTCATTCAAATGCTGAAAGGTGACCAAGGAAATGCACAAAATGTAAAGTTCTTTGTCACTGTCATATGTCATTGTAATGTCAAGGAAATAAATCTGCAGAGAATTTTGCAGTCTAAAAATACATGTGTCTCTTAATTACAAGCTCAATAGTGCTATTGAACTAATTCATTTATTCAACATTTGTTATGCTCCTACTGTGTGCAGTCAGAGACAATGACAAAAAACGAATGTGGTCAGGGAACCAACTTTCATAGAAGGCAAATGAAATGAAGTGCTCTAAGAGGATGCAAAGGTGGTTAATGGATACTCAATTCCATTCAACCAATTTTATTGAGTATCAAGAACGTGTCTGTACAGAAATTGGCACCAAGGATATGACAACCATCCCTGCTTTTGAAGAGCTCAAGCCAGCAAGTGATAGCAATTCAAACAGATGCTGGTACAATATGCGTACTCTGAGAGAAGCATGAAAACAAAGTGTGGTACTAACATAGAGTGAGATGTGAACCTGGGGAATCCAGAAAGGTTTCCCAAGGGAGATAGAATTAGCTCCTAAAAGATGAGTAAATAGTTATCATGTGAAAGAGAAAAGGAGATGGTCATTCTAAGAAGAGAAAACAAGCATGAGATTTCAGAGTAGTTGAAGCAGAGGCTCCATGAGCAAAGGGCATCTGAGAAGGCCAGAGATAGAAGCTAAGACCTGCCTATGAGGGGTTCAGCCTCACACACAGGGCTAAAGAATTAGGACACGTATCTAACCTGTCAAATTTCACAAGGAGGAGAGTTGACGCAATTCTGGCAGTAGTGTGGAGGATGAAGGAGGATAGGAAAGACCAGAGCCTGGAAATACTATGGAGGCTTTTTGAATGAGATACACTAGAGATGACAGTGACAGAAATGAACAAGAATGCAGAATGAAAGCAGGGTTCCAACACTGGTATAAAGAAAGGCCCAGGAGAGCACTGGAGAGGTTAGACAGTTTGACAGCATTCCCAGTTACTTTGTGGTTATAGATTTTTATTTCCGTCTGGGGGGAAATTTTTCTCCTCTGAACCACATACCTCTCCAAGAAAAAGGACAGAACTTTTTAGATAAATCTTCCTGTTGACCTAATTTCTACATACAATTCTGCTTACCAAGGAACCTGAATTTTCTCAGTACCATACATATTTTAAGCAGGAACCAGAAAAATAATTTCTTAATATAAAAAAGAATGTGACTGAAATTTTATCATAGCTATTGCCAAAGTGGGGGATGGGGAGCAGTGATACTTGTTTAAAGCTTACAATTTGGCTTCATTGTGTAGACATTTTAAAAATAAGATAGTTGAATACCAATTTATTCTTTTACAGTGGTGGATATCCCTTTCTAATGAGGAGGCTGCTTTTGGGGAATCTCTTTCCCCAGTGTGAGAATCCTAATTAGCAATAAGAAGCCTGCTTCATGAGAAGAGAATTTAAAAGGGGTAGAAAATAATTATAAGGAATATTCTACCTAGGCCACGATGAAGACTAATGAAATATCCTGCCTAGAGTAGGCATTTATTATCAAATTTTAATTAAACTCTGTAGAGTTAACCTATTGACCTCAAAAGCAATGGGCAACTGCTTTATTATTCTGTCTCCTAACTATTTAAATAATTGCTTATGTAGAGAGTTGAGAGTGGATTTCATTATCTAGGGGTCAATTACTCTGGGGTCCCTGATTAAAGCAGCAAGGATTTAGAGTCACAACTATGCTAGTTAATATTCTTCTTCATCTTCCTCACAGATTAAGTGATTCATAGACCTATTTCCTTATATCTTACAAGAAAACCACACATGATCATCTATAAATATTTATAACACTCTTTGTATTGTCTTTAATTGATATGAGGTATCATTGAGATTTGGGAACTGTTTCTCAACTATTGATACTGGATAAGAGAATCTAAACAGGATACAAGCAAGGAGAGAGCAGGAGGCTGTCTCCAAAACCAACTTTAAATCAGGAAAAATAGAGGTAGTTTAAGTCTGATTCCTCCCTGATAAGTAGCACTTAGACTAACTGTATTGGAAAGAAATTGAGACTGGGAGAAGACTGGGAAAAGTTACAAAGGGCAAGGGACATTTTCCCTAACTTACTGATGAACCTATTTAAAATATACACATAGGAAACTAGGCAGAGATGACCATGCCCTAGTGCTTTTGGTATCCAGCCAGGTATCATTAAACTAATAAAATCTCCTAAGAATTTATACTAAGGCCAATTTCTTTACCACTCTATGTTCTGAGGCCTTAAATGCCATGGTCACTGAAAGCAAAATGTGAGACCACTGACATACTGATACTTGGAAATAACATGAATCTTCTTCCCTCAACTCAATTCGTAACTGTTCACATAACCAAGAGATACCAAGAATGGAAGAAATCTCAAAACATTACCTCCAAACATTACCTCCTATTCTATCAATCTTATATCTAAATAAATAGCTTCCTATTAGAGACTGAATACTTGGCATCTTGGAGGATGTTCACTTTAATCTCTTATTAAATTGAAAATATACTAATTTCAGCTAATACCCTAGCTAGAATTATTGGCTAATCAACTAAGAAAGTATCTAAAGAAAGAGAATTATTGGCTAATCAACTAAGAAAGTATCTAAAGAAAGAGGTCTCTTGAGATGTGCCTGAAGGAGGACAACCCTGAGGGAGGGCAAGCAGGAGATAAGAAAATATGTCCACAAAGGCCATTTATTAACAATTTTGCTGAGGGGTGACTCTGAGCATTAAGACTTCCAGCATCCTTCCTCATGAGCCAAGGGATTATGCAAACCTCCACATCAGTGGTGTTCAAATGTAGCATGCATCAGAATCATCTGGAGGACTTGTTAAAACACAGATTTTTGGGTCCCACTTCCAGAGTTCCTAATTCAGTAGGTCTATTTTGGGGCCCAAGAATTTGCATTTCTAACAAGTTCCAGGTGATGCTGATGCTGCTAGTCCAGGGACTACATTCTGAAAACCACATGTGGGATCTTCCTGGACCAGGGCTTAAACCCATGTCCCCTGCATCGGCAGGCAGGCTCTCAACCACTGAGAATGGTGGCAGTACCCAGAGTTGCTACAACATATTATCTAAAATGTCTAGTTTCCAACAAAAAATTATGAGGCATACAAAGAAACAATTATGACCTGTACACTGAAAAAAGAAGGCGACACAAACTCCCAGTGACAGTAACCAGTTGTTGGATTTAACATAAAAGACATCAAAATAGCAAGTATAAATATGTTCACAGAGATAAAAGAAATCATGATAAAAGGAAGGAAGGCATGATGACAATTTCACATCAAATAGAAACTATCGATAAAAAGATAGAAATTATTGGGACTTCCCTGGTGGTCCAGTGGATAAGACTCCACGTTCTCAATGCAGGGGGCCCAGGTTCGATCCCTGGTCTGGGAACTAGATCCCACATGCACGCCGCAACTAAGATTCCCTTGCTGCAACTAAGAGTCCACATGCTGCAACTAAGAAGCTTGCATGCCGCAATTAAAACCCAGTGCAGGGGCTTCCCTGTGGCACAGTGGTTAAGAATCCACCTGCCAATGCAGGGGACATGGGTTTAAGCCCTGGTCCGGGAAGATCCCACATGCCACCGAGCAACTAAGCCCGCGCGCCACAACTACTGAGCCTGCACTCCAGAACTTGCGAGCCACAACTCCTTAAGCCCGGGCGCCTAGAGCCCGTGCTCTGCAACAAGAGAAGCCACCGCAGTGAGAAGCCCACGCACCGCAACAAAGAGTAGCCCGCACACTGCAACAAAGACCCAATGCAGCCAAAAATAAATAAATTAAAAGGAAAAAAAAAAAAAAACAGTGCAGTCAAAATATAAATAAATAAATAAATATTTTTAAAAGAAATTATTTTAAAGGAACCAAATGGAATTCTGGAATTGAAAAGCACAATAACAAATAAAAATTCATTAGCGGGGCTTAACAGTATATTTGAACAGAAAGAAAGAATAAGCAAGCTTGAAGGCAGAGTGATAGAGACTATGCAAACCAAAGAAGAGAGGAGAAAGAAATGGAAAAAAAAAATCAGAGAAACATGAAAAACCATTAAACACACCAGTATATGTGTAATGGGGATATCAGAAAGAGAGGAGAGAGAAAAAGACAACCTACCAAATGAAAGAAGATATTTGCAAATCATGTCCATTAATGGGTTAATATCCAAAATACATAAAGAATTCATACAACTCAACAACCAAAAAATAAACAACCTGATTAAAAAATAGGCAGAGGAGTTAACTAGACATTTTTTCCAAAGATGATATACAGATGGCCAACAGGTACATGAAAAGATTTTCAACATCACTAATTATCAGGGAAATGCAAATCAAAATGACAATGAGACATCACCTTAAGCCTGTTAGAATGGCTATTATCAAAAAGGCAAGACGTAACAAGTGTTGGTGAAGATGTAAAGAAAAGGGAACCCTCATGCACTGCTGATGGGAATGTAAATTGGTGTAGCCACTATGGAAAACAGTATGGAGATTCCTCAAAAAGTTAAGAATAGAACTACCATATGATCCAGCTATCCCACTTCTGGGTATTTATCCAGAGATTATGAAAACATTAATTAAAAAAGATATACGCACTCCTATGTTCATCACAGCATTATTTACAACAGCCAAGATATGAAAACGACCTAAGTGTCCACTGATGGATGAATGGATAAAGAAGATGTGGTATATATAGAATACTACTCAGCCATAAAAAGGTGAAATCTTGTCATATACAACAACATGGATGGACCTTGAGGGTATTATGCTAAATGAAATAAATCAGATGGAAAAAGATGAATACTGTATGATTTCACTAATATGTGGACTAAACAAACAAAACAAAACAAAATAAACAAAAGCAAACACAGATACAGAGAACAGAGTAGAGTAGTGGTTACCAGAGGAGAAGGGGGTTGGGGGAGGGAAAAATGGGTAAAGGGGGTCAACTATATGGTGACTAGATAGAAATTAAACCTTTGGTGGTGAGCACACCATAGTGCATACAGAAGTTGAAATGTAATACTGTACACATAAAAGTTATATAATGTTATAAACCAATAAAAAAGCAAACAGTCCAATAAAAATGGGCAACAGACTTTCACAGACACTTTCAGAAAAAAGATATGTGAAGGTCCAATAACCAAATTAAAAGATGCTCAGTATCACTGGTCTAGAGGATACAGATTAAAACCACAAGGAGCTTCCACTACATGTCCATAAGAATGGCTAAAATTATAAAGACTGACAATGATAAATGTTGACAAGGATGCTGAGCAACTACATTTCTCATATATTGCTAGTGAGGATGTAAAATGGCTCAAGTATTTTTTAATTGTTTGGCCATTTCTTTTAAATTAAATACATACTTTTACACCTTTTGATATAGCTATTCCACTCTTTGGATTTAACCAAAAGAAATAAAAGATATGTCCACAGAAAGAAAGAATATCCATTGGCAAGAGAATAGATGAAAAAAATACGGTAAATCCTCACGATGGGAAACTACTCACCAATAAAAAGAAATGAACTACATGGAAGAACATGGATGTATCTAAACAACATCCCTCTTTGGTATGAGTCATGAAAAGAGAGTAGTGCTTAGGGCAAAGAGAGTCTTGGGAACTGTAAACTAATTTTTGGCAAGGGCTCTCAGAGCAGAAGGATCATTAGATACAGTAACCTAATGCTGACTCTGGGCTTAACTGTAAGCACATACCAGTGAGAAAAGCAAGGACAAGGGATATAAGCCAGACCCTGGAAGAGCTTTTGCTCTAAGTTAAAAGAGATGACTTGTCACACAAGAATTATATAAGAGATATCTGCAGACTTCCCTGGTGGCACAATGGTTAGAAATCCGCCTGCCAGTGGAGGGGACACGGGTTCAAGCCTTGGTCCGGGAGGATCCCACACGCCACGGAGCAGCTGAGCCCATGCTGCGCAACGAGAGAAGCCACTGCAATGGGAAGCCTGCACACTGCAACCAAGAGTAGCCCCCGCTCGCCGCAACTAGAGAAAGCCCACACGCAGCAACAAAGACCCAACGCAGCCAAAAATAAATAAATAAATGAATAAATTTAAAAAAAAGAGAGAGAGATCTGCATTGGAGAAAGATTGGAATATACCAACAAATAAGCTTTAGCAAAATATAGCTCATAGTTTAGTTTTCTTATATATTGCCCATTAAAACGCTTTACTTCATTGTTTGTCATTTTAAATAAGGTTTCCCATTTTCAGGGCTATATCTCAAAGAAAACAAGTGGAAAATACATTATGTTGATCCAAATCTCAGATTAAAGTGTTAGGTTTCAACCACTCACCACATAACCAGAGCACCACCACTCAACAGGTGGCCACTTAATTTATTACAAAGTAAATGAAAGGACATTTAAGTTGTTTCTAAAGTTTTGCTATTAGAAGAAATGCTAAATGCATAATCTTGGCATACCTCTTGTCCCCCTGTGCTTCCATAGGAAAGAGAGTAAGAGGGAAATTACTGCAATTTTAAATTTCAAAAGACGTAACAAACCGCCCGGAATTTTACACCCTTATCCACAGGATATGACAGTATCCACTCCCTCACACCATCATTTGCTACAATCAACTTTTTTTTTTTTTTCTTTTTTTTGCAGTACGTGGGCCTCTCACTGTTGTGGCCTCTCCCGTTGAGGAGCTCAGGCTCCGGACGTGCAGGCTCAGCGGCCATGGCTCACGGGCCCAGCCGCTCCGCGGCATGTGGGATCTTCCCCGACCGGGGCATGAACCCGTGTCCCCTGCGTCGGCAGGCGGACTCTCAACCACTGCGCCACCAGGGAAGCCCTAGAACTTATTTTTATAAATGGTGTCAGGCAAGGACCTAATTTAATTTTTTTTTAAGTTTCAATGCCATTTATTCAATAGTCCTTTCTTTCCCTCCAAGTGATTTCAAATGCCACCTTTTCATATACTAAATTTCTATACATGCAAGAACCCATTTTTGGACTATATTATGTTCTACTGATCTACTTGTCTTCACCTACACTAACTTCACACTGTTTTCATCACCACATTTCTAAAATATGTTTGATGTCAGGTAGGGTGGCTTGCTACTTCATCATCTGGTAAAAGTTTATTATTCCTGGAAACTCTAATATTGCAATTTGCCATTGAATTATAGCTCTATCCTTCGCCTATTACTTCCAAGTCTGTTCCCTTTCCACTGAGAAACATTACCCTAATCTCAGGAAATTCAGTTTAGTTTTCGTTGTCTTGGGGTAGGATAAATTTAAAGGATTCCTAAACATCTAAAATTATTTCTGTTTCACCAGCAGCAAGCACAGTCAAGTCTACAATTCCCCACTCCCCACCTCTTTTCTTTTCCAAGAGCTACTGGCTTAGTTTAGGTTCTTAGCTCTTTCCTAAAATAGTACAACAACTGCAGAGGTTCTTTATCTCTGTTGCACTCCTCTAATCCATCTTCCATGATGCTACCATAATTGTGTTTAAAATGCAAATCTTATAACATCTGTTCCTTGTTTAAAAGACTCCAGTGATATCCCATGACCCATAGTGATACAGCCCTATCTTTTACATGGTTTTAAATAGAGTGGTAATTGGCTCACGATGGCTATTGGTAATAGCCAATATTTATCAAATACTTTCTACAGTGCCAGATACTATGCTAGATGCTTTACATGTATTTCTCACTCATCTTGTGAGGATTAATTATATTTCTCATTAATCCTGTGAGGTGGTGGGAAATTATTATAATTTTCCTTTAACAGATGAACAAACTGAAACTTACAGAGGTTAGGTGACTTGCCTAAAATCATACAAAAATAACGTCTGGCTAGTTACATGGATATTTAAAACACTGTGCACACCATAAAAGGCACACCAGCCAGTTTGCTGCCTCTAAAACTTACTTATTAAAAGAAGTTTGCATAATGAATTTTTAAAGTAGCTACTTGATTTTTTAAAGTTAGACGTAAAATAAAATATTCAGAAAGTCTGAAAATAAAGGTATGGGAAAAGATAATCCATATATATGCTACCCAAAAGTAAAAGCAACACAGTATAGCAAAGTATTAGCAAAAACACAACTCAAAGCAAAATAATATTAAAGCAGCCGGGATAGTTCATATTTCATTTTTAAAAGGTACAATCTACCAGAAAGATAAAATTATTATAAATTTATCTGGAGTTGGCAACTATCTTTGAATTACACAAACAAAAATCTGAACAATCTGAGAATAATCAGAGTGGAGTATTTTAACTTACATCTATTAGAAAAATCACAGATCAAGCAGACAAAACTAAAATACAGATGATTTGAAAAACAAATAATAAGCTGAATTGTAAAGATAAATAAAATTTTGTAGCCAACAATGAGGGAACATAAATGCTTTTCAAACATCTAATATATACATTCTCAGTGGAGGTGACATCACTCCTTAGAAAGTAAAAATTAGTACCTAAGGGAGCAAAAATGTCTTAGTATTATAATAGTCTGTGCCGCTCCTCTCCCCCAGGAAAAAAGCTCAAGCATATCTGAAAAAAACCTTATTGCTTAATCTCTTTTGTCATGGAGAAATTAAAGTTTAAATTTAAATCCATTTAATTAAAATCTTATTACTTAGTATTCATTTCTTAAAGAGAAATTAAACTTAATAAATTTAATTTAATTTTTCTCTTCAGTGGGCAGTTATGAAAAAAAGGTTAAAAACACTGATCTAAAACATTCACAAAAATTGAGTCATGTAGGGGGAGAAAAAGAATATAACTATATTTGCTTATACATGCATAAAATACCTCTCAAGGGCACACAAGAATCTGATAACTGTTGTTGACTCTGGGGAGGAAAACTCAGTAGTTTTCTCATACTAAATAGTTTCAATTTTAAAACAAGAAAAGTCATTAAATATTTTCAGCAAATATACTAAGGTAATTTAGTAAGGAAAGGATAGTCTTTCATCAAATGGTACTAAAACAACTGGACATCTATACATAAAAGTAAATGAACCTAGACCCTTACTTCACACCAGACCCAAAACTTAACTTGAAATGGTATATAAACCTAAAAGTAAGAGCTATTAATATAACATACATACAAAAGAACATACAAGAAAAATATTGTGACTCTGCATTAGGAAATATTTGTAAGATATGACACAAAAAGCGTGATCTATAAAAAAATATATTGATAAATTGGACTTCATCAAAATTTAAAACTTTTGCTCTTCAAAAGGCACCCTTAAGAAAATAAAGGGACTTCCCTGGTGGCACAGTGGATAAGACTGCGCTTCCAATGCAGGGGGCCCAGGTTCGATCCCTGGTCAGAGAACTAGATCCCACATGCATGCCACAACTAAGAGTTCACATGCCACAACTAAGGAGCCCGCCTGCTGCAACTAAGACCAGATGCAAATAAATAAATAAATAAATAAATAAACAAACAAATAAACAAATAAATAAATAAATAGAAAAAGAAAAGACAAGCCACAGACTGAAATAAAATATTTGTTAATCATATATCTGATAAAGGACTTATATCAAAACATATATCTATATATGTGTGTATGCATAAAGACCTCTAATAAGTAAGTAAGAAAATGATCCAATTTTTTTAAATGGGCTAAAGATTTGGATAGACTCTTCACCTAAAGAAAATACATGAATGGCAAATAAACACATGAAAAGTAATCAAAATCATTATTCATTAAGGAAATACAAATTAAAACCACAGTAAGATACCACTTTACACTCACTAGAATGGCTATAACCAAAAGGAAGGACAATACAAGTGTAGGTGAAAATGTAAAAAAACTGGAAGCCTCATATTATTGGTGGAAATGTAAAATGGTCCAGCCACGGTGGGAAAGAATTTGGCAGTTTCTTAAGAAAGCAGCCATATACAATCTAGCAATTCAACTCCTAGTTATCTACCCAAGAGAAATGAAAACAAATGTCCACACAATGACTTGTATGGAATATTATCACTAGCATTATGCATCATAGCCAAAACTAGAAATAATTCAAATGTCCATCAACTTGAATGGATAAAGAAAATGTGGCACATCTATACAATAGACTACTACTTGGAAACAAAAATGTATGAACTACTGATATATGCAACAACATGGATGAACTCAAAAGCATGCTAAGGGAAAGAAGCCAGACAGGAAAGACTACACACTGTAGGATTCCATTTATATGAAATTTCTAGAAAAGGCAGAACTATAGAAATAGAAAGCATATCAGTTGTTGGCTGGAGTCTGGGCTGGAATGTGATTACAAATGGGCAAAGGGAACTTTTTCAGTTGATGAAAGTGTTATAAAACTGGATTGTGGTTATGGCTGCACATCTGCATAAATTTATTAAAACTCACTGAACTATATACTTAAAATGAATGACTTTTAAGGTATATAAAATTCTACCTGAATGAACCTGTTAAAAGAAGAAGAGTAGGAGAAGGAGGAAGGGGAGGAACAACACCTGACCCACGTACAAAGCCACAAAAGAAGTATCAACTATTTCTAGAACAAGATATCACAGACATGACGGTCACTATTCATCTTGCAAAATGTAAATAAAATTTAAACTATAGAAAAAACTGGGAACAACCCCAAATTTTGTCTACAGTAGAATGAATAAATTACATTATCACACAATGTAATACTGTACAGTAATGAAAATAAAATACAGTTACATGTAACTTCATGGAAAAAAATCTCACAATAATGTTGGGCAAAAGAAGCAAGACACTAAAGAATAAATAAAGTTGTCTTCATATGAAGCTTAAAAACAGGTAAAAAAATGTATCTGCATGGGGTGGGGGCAAGGAAAATGTATATGCATTGTTTATGGAAGCATACTATAAACTATAAAGAAAAGCAGAGAAACTATTATCATAAAAGTAAAAATTGGGAAGAACTTCAAGATGGTGGAGGAGTAAGATGTGGAGATCACCTTCCTCCCCACAAATACATCACAAATACATCTACATGTGGAACACCTCCTACAGAACACCTACTGAACACTGGCAGAAGACCTCAAGACTTCCCCAAACTCAAGAAACTCCCCACGTACCTGGGTAGGGGAAAAGAAAAAGAAAAAACAAAGACAAAAGAATAGGGACAGGACCTGCACCTCTGGGAGGGAGCTGTGAAGGAGGAAAGGTTTCCACACACTAGGAAGTCCCTTCACTGGTGGAGATGGGGGGTGGGTGGGTGGGGGTGAGCTTTGGAGCCATGGAGGGGAGCACAGCCACAGGGGTGCAGAGGGCAAAGTGGAGAGATTCCCGCACAGAGGATCGGTGCCGACCAGCACTCACCAGCCTGAGAGGCTTGTCTGCTCACCCGCCGGGGCGGGTGGGAGCTGGGAGCTGGGAGCTGAGGCTCGGGCTTCGGAGGTCAGATCCCTGAGAGAGGACCGGGGTTGGCTGCGTGAACACAGCCTGAAGGGGGCTAGTACGCCACAGCTAGACAGGAGGGAGTCCAGGAAAAAGTCTGGAACTGTCTAAGAGTCAAAAGACCATTGTTTCAGGGTGCGTGAGGAGAGGGGATTCAGAGCACCACCTAAACGAGCTTCAGGGACAGGAGCAAGCCGCGACTATCAGCGCAGACACCAGAGACGGGCATGAAATGCTGACACGGCTGCTGCAGCCAAGAATCCTGTGGGCAAGTACAGGTCACTATCCATATCCCTGCGCCCGGGAGCCTGTGCACCCCGCCACTGCCAGGGTCCCGTGATCCAGGGACAACTTTCCTGGGAGAACACAGGGCGCGCATCAGGCTGGTGCAACGTCACGCTGGCCTCTGCCGCCGCAGGCTTGCCCCGCACTCCGTACCCCTCCCTCCCCCCAGCTTGAGTGAGCCAGAGGCCCCTAATCAGCCGCTCCTTTAACCCCCTCTTGTCTGGGCGAAGAACAGACACCAGAGGGCGACCTACATGCAGAGGTGGGTCCAAATCCAAAGTTGAACCCCAGGAGCTGTGCAAACAAAGAAGAGAAAGGGAAATTTCTCCGTGCATCCTCAGGAGCAGCGGATTAAATCTCCAGTCAACTTGATGTACCCTGCAACTGTGGAATACCTGAATAGTCAACAAATCATACCAAAACTGAGGTGGTGGACTTTGGGAGCAACTGTAGACTTGGGGTTTGCTGTATGCGACTGACTACTTTCAGATTTATATGTTTATCTTAGTTTAGTTTTTAGTGCTTGTTATCATTGGCAGATTGGTTTATTGGTTTGGTTGCTCTTTTTTTAATAATATTTTTTTAAAATTTTTATTCTAATAACTTTATTTATTTTATTTTTCTTTCTTTCTTTTTCTTCTCCCTTTTCATCTGAGCCATGTGGCTGACAGGGTCTTGGAGCTCTGGCCAGGTGTCAGGCCTGAACCTCTGAGGTGGGAGAGACGAGTTCAGGACATTGGACCACCAGAAACCTCCTGGCCCCACGTAACATCAATTGGTGAGAGCTCTCCCAGAGATCTCCGTCTCAACACTAAGACCCAGCTCCACTCAATGACCAGCAAGCTCCAGTGCTGGACACCCAATGCCAAACAAGTAGCAAGACAGGAACACAACCCCACCCATCAGCAGAGAGGCTGCCTAAAATCATAATAAGTTCACAGACACCCCAAAACACACCACTGGATGCGGTCCTGCACACCAGAAAGACAAGATTCAGCCTCATCCACCAGAACACAGGCACCAATACCTTCCACCAGGAAGCCTACACAACCCACTGAACCAACCTTACCCACTGGGGGCAGACACCAAAAACAACGGGAACTCCGAACGTGCAGCCTGCAAAAAGGAGACCCCAAACAGTAAGTTATGCAAAGTGAGAAGACAGAGAAATATGCAGCAGATGAAGGAGCAAGGTAAAGACCCACCAGACCAAACAAATGAAGAGGAAATAGGCAGTCTACCTGAAAAAGAATTCAGAGTAGTGATAGTAAAGATGATCCAAAATCTTGGAAATAGAATGGATAAAATACAAGAAACGTTTAACAAGGATCTAGAAGAACTAAAGAGAAAACAAACAATGATGAACAACACAATAAATGAAATTAAAAATTCTCTAGAAGGAATCAATAGCAGAATAACTGAGGCAGAAGAACGGATAAGTGACCTGGAAGATAAAATAGTGGAAATAACTATAGCAGAGCAGAATAAAGAAAAAGAATGAAAAGAACAGAGGACAGTCTCAGAGACCTCTGGGACAACATTAAATGCACCAACATTCGCATTATAGGGGTCCCAGAAGAAGAAGAGAAAAAGAAAGGGACTGAGAAAATATTTGAAGAGATTATAGTTTAAAACTTCCCTAACATGGGAAAGGAAGTAATCAATCAAGTCCAGGAAGCACAGAGAGTCCCATACAGGATAAATCCAAGGAGAAACACACCAAGACGCATATTAATCAAACTATCAAAAATTAAATACAAAGAAAAAATATTAAAAGCAGCAAGGGAAAAGCAACAAATAACACACAAGGGAATCCCCATAAGGTTAACAGCTGATCTTTCAGCAGAAACTCTGAAAGCCAGAAGAGAGTGGCAGGACATATTTACAGTGATGAAGGGAAAAACCTACAACCAAGATTACTCCACCCAGCAAGGATCTCATTCAGATTCGATGGAGAAATTAAAACCTTTACAGACAAGCAAAAGCTAAGAGAATTCAGCACCACCAAACCAGCTTTACGACAACTGCTAAGGAATTTCTCTAGGCAGAAAAAACAAGAGAAGGAAAAGACCTACAAGGAAAAGACCTACAACAACAAACCCAAAACAATTAAGAAAATGTTAATAGCAAATCCAGGGCATTGGACGTGAATCTGGGGTTCAGATTCCTGTCAAGCTCAGGCAGATTTCCTGGCACACCAGTCGGCATGGGTGGCACAGATGGCCCGACTCTGACCCCAAGGACACCAGGCCACCCTGTGCGCCTCAGGCCACCACCCTGACCCTCCAGTGGCTCCAGGTCCCCATCGCCACGCATCAGCCGGGCAGTTCGAGGGATTTGGATGTCCATGTCTTTGGAGGACCACTACTTCGCCTGCTGCACGCTTGCGGGATCTTGGTTCCAGGCCAGAGGTTGGGCCCGAGATCCTGTGGTGGGAGCTCCAAGTCCAAACCACTGGACTAACAGAGAACCTCAGATCCCAGGGAATATCAATTGGAGGGAGACCCCGGAGTGAGGCCTCCCAGGGTCCTCATCTCAGCACTAAGACCCAGCTCTATCCAACTGCCTGCAAACTCCAGGGCTGAATGTCTCGGGCCAAACAACCAGTAAGACAAGAATACAGCACCACCCATCCAAAAAAAATGAAATGACAAAAAAATATGTTACACACGAAGAAGCAAGGTAAAAACCTATAAGACCAAATAAATGAAGACGAAATAGGCAACCTACCTGAAAAAGAATTCAGAGTAATGATAGTAACGATGATCCAAAATCTCGGAAACAGAATGGAGAAAAAACAAGAAACATTTACAAGGACCTAGAAGAACTAAAGAGCAAACAAACAGTGATGAAAAACACAATTACTTAAATTAAAAATGTCTAGAAGGAATCAATAACAGAATAACTTAGGCAGAGGAACAGGTAAGTGAGTTGGAAGAGACAAAAATGGTGGAAATAACTGCCAGGGAGCAGAATAAAGAAAAAAGAATGAAAAGAATTGAGGACAGTCTCAGAGACCTCTGGGACAACATTAAACGCACCAACATTCAAATTATGGGGTCCCAGAAGAAGAGAAAAAGAAAGGGTCTGAGAAAATATTTGAAAAGATTTCAGTCAAAAACTTCCTTAACATGGGAAAGGAAATAGTCAATCAAGTCCAGGAAGCAGAGAGAGTACCATACAGGATAAACCCAAAGAGAAACACGCTGAGACACATATTATTCAACTTATCAAAAATTACATAAACAAAAAATATTAAAAGTAGCAAGGGAAAAACAACAAATAACATATAAGGGAATCTCCATAGGTTAACAGCTGACCTTTCAGCAGAAACTCTGCAAGCCAGAAGGGAGTGGCAGGACATATTTAAAGTGATGAAAGAGAAAAACCTACAACCAAGATTACTCTACCCAGCAAGGATCTCATTCAGATTCGATGGAGAAATTAAAACTTTTACAGATAAGCAAAAGTTAAGAGAATTCAGCACCACCAAACCAACTTTACAACAAGCGCCAAAGGAACTTCTCTATGAAGGAAAACACAAGAGAAGGAAAAGACCTACAATAACGAACCCAAAGCAATTAAGAAAATGGTAATAGGAACATACATATCGATAACTACCTTAAATGTAAATGGATTAAATGCTCCAACTAAAAGACATAGACTGGCTGAATGGATACAGAAACAAAACGCGTACATATGCTGTCTACAAGAGACCCACTTCAGACCTAGGAATACATACAGACTGAAAGTGAGGGGATGGAAAAAGATATTCCATGCAAATGGAAATCAAAAGAAAGCTGGAGCAGCAATTTTCATATCAGACAACACAGATTTTAAAATAAAGATTATTACAAGAGACAAAGAAGGACACTACATAATGATCACGGGATCAATCCAAGAAGAAGATATAACAATTCTAAATATTTATGCACCCAACATAGGAGCACCTCAATACATAAGGCAAATGCTAACAGCCATAAGGGGAAATCGACAATAACACAATAATAGTAGGGGACTTTAACACCCGACTTTCACCAATGGACTGATCATCCAAAATGAAAATAAATAAGAAAACACAAGCTTTAAATGACACACTAAACAAGATGGAGTTAATTGATATTTATAGGACATTCCATCCAGAAACAACAGAATACACTTTCTTCTCAAGTGCTCATGAAACATTCTCCAGGATAGACCATATCTTGGGTTCCAAATCAAGCCTTGGTAAATTTAAGAAAACTGAAATCATATCAAGTATCTTTTCCGACAACGCCATGAGACTACATAGCAATTACAGGAAAAAAAAACTGTAAAAAATACAAACACATGGAGGCTAGACAATATGCTACTAAATAACCAAGGGGTCACTTAAGCAATCAAAGAGGAAATCAAAAAATATCTAGAAACAAATAACAATGAAAACACGATGGCCAAAACCTATGGGATGCAGCAAAAGCAGTTCTAAAAGGGAAGTTTATAGCAATACCTCAAGAAACAAGAAAAATCTCAAATAAACAACCTAATCTTAAACCTAAAGCAATCAGAGAAAGAAGAACAAAAAACCCCCAAAGTTAGCAGAAGGAAAGAAATCATAAAGATCAGATCAGAAATAAATGAAAAAGAAATGAAGGAAACGATAGCAAAGATCAATAAAACTACAAGCTGGTTGTTTGAGAAGATAAACAAAATTGATAAACCATTAGCCAGACGCATCAAGAAAAAAAGGGAGAAGACTCAAATCAACAGAATTAGAAATGAAAAAGGAGAAGTAACAACTGACACTGCAGAAGTACAAAGGATCATGAGAGATTACTACAAGCAACTCTACGCCAATAAAATGGACAACCTGGAAGAAATGGACAAATTCTAAGAAAAGCACAACCTTCCGAGATGGAACCAGGAAGAAATAGAAAATATAAACAGACCAATCACAAGCACTGAAATTGAAACTCTGATTAAAAATCTTCCAACAGGGCCTCCCTGGTGGCGCAGTGGTTGAGAGTCCGCCTGACGACGCAGGGGATACGGGTTCGTGCCCCGGTCTGGGAGGATCCCATATGCCGCGGAGCGGCTGGGCCCGTGAGCCATGGCCGCTGGGCCTGCGCGTCCGGAGCCTGTGCTCCGCAACGGGAGAGGCCACAACAGTGAGAGGCCCGCATACCGCAAAAAGAAAAAAAAAAAAAAAAAAAAAAAAAAATCTTCCAACAGGCTTTCCTGGTGGTGCAGTGGTTGAGATTCCGCCTGCTGATGCAGGGGACATGAGTTTGTGCCCCGGTCCGGGAAGATCCCACATGCTGCGGAGCAGCTGGGCCCATGAGCCATGGCAGCTGAGCCTGCACGTCCGGAGCCTGTGCTCCACAATGGGAGGGGCCACAACAGTGGGAAGCCTGCGTACTGCAAAAAAAAAAAAAAAGAAAAAAAAATCTTCCAACAAACAAAAGCCCAGGACCAGATGGACTCACAGGCAAATTCTATCAAACATTTAGAGAAGAGCTAACACCTATCCTTCTCAAACTCTTCCAAAATATAGCAGACAGAAGAAAACTCCCAAACTCATTCTCTGAGGCCACCATCACCCTGATACCGAAACCAGACAAAGATGTCACAAAAAAAGAAAACTACAGGCCAATATCACTGATGAACATAGATGCAAAAATCCTCAACAAAATACTAGCAAACAGAATCCAGCAGCACATTAAAAGGATCATACACCATGATCAAGTGGGGTTTATCCCAGGAATGCAAGGATTCTTCAATATACGTAAATCAATCAGTGTGATACACCATACTAATAAATTGAAGGATAAAAATCATATGATAATCTCAACAGTTGCAGAAAAAGCTTTCAACAAAATTCAACACACATTTATGATAAAAACTCTCCAGAAAGTAAGCATAGAGGGAACTTACCTCAACATAATAAAAGCCATATATGACAAACCCACAGCCAACATCATTCTCAATGGTGAAAAACTGAAACCATTTCCACTAAGATCAGGAACAAGACAAGGTTGCCCACTCTCACCACTCTTATTCAACATAGCTCTGGAAGTTTTAGCCACAGCAATCAGAGATGAAAAAGAAATAAAAGGAATCCAAATCGGAAAAGAAGTAAAACTGTCACTGTTGCAGATGACATGATACCACACATAGAGAATCCTAAAGATGCTACCAGAAAACTACTAGAGCTAATCAATGAATTTGGTAAAGTAAGAGGATATAAAATTAACGCACAGAAACCTCCTGCATTCCTATACACTAATGATGAAAAATCTGAAAGAGAAATTAAGGAAACACTTCCATTTACCACTGCAGCAAAAGGAATAAAATACCAAGGGATAAACCTACCTAAGGAGACAAAAGACCTGTATGCAGAAAACTGTAAGACACTGATGAAAGAAACTGAAGATGATACAAACAGATGGAGAGCTATACCATGTTCCTGGATTGGAAGAATCAACATTGTGAAAGTGACTATACTACCCAAAGCAATCTACAGATTCAATGCAATCCCTATGAAACTACCAATGGCATTTTTCACAGAACTAGAACAAAAAATTGCACAATTTGTATGGAAACACAAAAGACCCCGAATAGCCAAATCATTCTTGAGAAAGAAAAACAGAGATGGAGGAACCAGTCTCACTGACTTCAAACTATGCTATAAAGCTACAGTAATCAAGACAGTATGTTATTCGCACAAAAACAGAAATATAGATCAATGGAACAGGATACAAAGCCCAGAGATAAACCCATGCACATATGGTCACCTTATCTTTGATAAAGCAGGCAAGAATATACAATGGAGAAAAGACAGCCTCTTCAATAAAAGGTGCTTGGAAAACTGGACAGCTACATGTAAAAGAATGAAATTGGAACACTCCCTAACACCATGCACAAGAATAAACTCAAAATGGATTAAAGACCTAAATGTAAGGCCAGAAACTATCAAACTCTTAGAGGAAAACATAGGCAGAACACTCTATGACATAAATCACAGCAAGATCCTTTTGGACCCATCTCCTAGAGAAATGGAAATAAAAACAAAAATAAACAAATGGGACCTAATGAAACTTCAAAGCTTTTGCACAGCAAAGGAAACCATAAGCAAGACAAAAAGACAACCCTCAGAATGGGAGAAAATATTTGCAAATGAAGCAACTGACAAAGGATTAATCTCCAAAATATACAAGCAGCTCATGCAGCTCAATAACAAAAAAACAAACAACCCAATCCAAAAATGGGCATAAGACCTAAATAGACATTTCTCCAAAGAAGATATAGAGATTGCCAACAAACACATGAAAGGATGCTCAACATCACTAATCGTTAGAGAAATGCAAATCAAAACTACAATGAGGTATCACCTCACACCAGTCAGAATGGCCATCATCAAAAAATCTACAAACAATAAATGCTGGAGAGGGTGTGGAGAAAAGGGGACCCTCTTGCACTGTTGGTGGGAGTGTAAATTGATAGAGCCACTATGGAGAACAGAATGGAGGTTCCTTAAAAAACTAAAAATAGAACTACCATATAACCCAGCAATCACACTACTGGGCATATACCCTGAGAAAACCATAATTCAAAAAGAGCCATGTACCTACCCACAATGTTCATTTACAGCACTATTTACAATAGCCAGGACATGGAAGCAACCTAAGTGTCCATCAACAGATGAATGGATAAAGCAGATGTGGCACATATACACAATGGAATATTACTCAGCCATGAAAAGAAACGAAATTGAGTGATTTGCAGTGAGGTGGATGGACCTAGAGTCTGTCATACGGAGTGAAGTAAGTCAGAAAGAGAAAAGCAAATACTGTATGCTAACACATATATATGGAATCTAAAAAAAAATGCTTCTGAAGAACCTAGGGGCAGGACAGGAATAAAGACGCAGATGTAGAGTATGGACTTGAGGACATGGGGAGCGGGAAGAGTATGCTGGCACGAAGTGAGAGAGTGGCATTGACATATATACACTACCAAATGTAGAATAGATAGCTAGTGCGAAGCAGCCACACAGCACAGGAAGATCAGCTTGGTACTTTGTGACCACCTAGAGGGATGGGATAATAAGTATGGCAGGGAGACGCAAAAGGGAAGGGATATGGGGATATATGTATACATATAGTTGATTCACTTTGCTATACAGCAGAAACTAACACAACAATGTAAAGCAATTATACTCCAATAAAGATGGTAAAAAATTTTTTCTTAATAAAAAAGTAAAAATCATAGTTACCTTTAGGAGAGGGAAATAAGAGTTATAATGAGGAGGATCAAGAAAGGTTTATGGGGTGCTGATAATATTCTGCTCTGGATGCTATCTGAATTATTGTATTACTTACATGCACAAAAATAAACACATGAGATCCCTCATTCCTATTGGGCCTACTAGGAAATAAACTGCATGTGCATGCGCGCGCACACGCGCACACACACACACACACACACATACAATAAAAAGAACTATCAGCTAAAAGAGAATCCTCCCCACGAAGCTCAAATTTATACATCTGGAAAAAAATACTTTAGATAATTTGGGAGTTGAAATGGAAATAGAAGCTTTAAAATAATTATAATTGAAGGACAATCATACAAGGGTACTACATATCAACCCATGGGATTTAGCCAAAGTAGTAACCAAAGAAAAATTTATAACCATAAATAAACATGCAAGATCATAAGAAAGAATGAAAGTAAATGAAGTTAGCTTTCAGTTCAAGATGCTAGATTAAAGACCAATATAAAAAAACTAAAGAAATAAAGGAATGAATAAGATTAAAAGCAGAAAATAATAAAATAGAAGAAAACTTATTTGGTAAATCTAAATTAAAAAGACCAACACAAAAGACAAAACTTTGGCAAATACGGTTTAAAATAAAAAGAACAAAATTAAAATACGTTAAAAAAATTAAAAGGAATAGATGCCTACACAGGAGTTTTTTTAACTATAAAAAGATAGGCACAAAAAAAATCTAAAAACCCACGTGAAATGGGCAATTTTCTAGGAAAATATAAATTCTCCAAATGGGCAAAAAAAAAAAAAAAAGGTAGAAACTCTGAACAAACTAATCAATAGTCATGAAAAAACTTAAATTAGATTGAAAGATTTCTCCTCCAAAGAGGCTACAGGCAAAACGAGTTTCCTGAAGGAACTGTTCCAAGCCTTCATGGAACAGATTATTCACATCCTAAACACACTGTTGAAGAAAATAGAAACAAATGGGAGGCACTCATTTTACAAAACTAGCACAATCCTGTATCAAAACCAGAAAAGGATAGCACAAGAAAAGACAACTACGGCCTAATCCCATATGAACTCAGATGCAGAAATTCCACATTTACAAAAAAAATGCGTAAACTTAAAGCAGCAGGAAATTAAACATTACATCAATAGGTTTTATTTCATGAATTGCAGAACAGTAAAAGTGAGGAAATCTAACACAGTTCATTATATTAACAAGTGAGAGGAGAAAAAAATATAATTTCAATAGATACAGAAAAAACAGTGGTAAAATCCAATGCATTTTATATATATAATTCACATACTATAAAATTCACCATTTGAATGAACAATTCAGTGGTTTTAGTAGATTCACAAAGTTATGCAGCCATAACCACTATCTAATTCCAGAACATTTTCATCACCTCAAAAAGAAACCCCATTAGCAGTCATTCCCCAATCTCTCCTCTCCAGACCATTGTCTGGCAACCACTAACCTACTTTTTGTCTCTGTGGATTTGCCTGTTCTTGTTATTCAAATATGAACACATTGCATCCAGCTTCGTTTACTTAGCATTAGTGTTTTCAAGGTTCATCCATGTTGTATCATGTATCAGTACTTCATTCCTTTTCATGGCTGAATAATATACCACTGTATGGATATACCACATTTTATTTATCCATTTGTCTGTTGATGGACATGTGGGTTGTTTCCACTTAGCTATTATGGATAATGCTGTTATGAACATTTATGTGCAAGTTTTTGTATAAGCGTATGTTTTCAATTCTCTTGGCCTTATATCTACGAATGGAACAGTTTAATTCACATTTATGATTACAATTATTAGAAAACCAGATATAAAGTATACATCAAATATCGTATTTGATGAGACATTAGATGCAATCCAATTAATTTTAGTCTTATCTACAAGGCTTTAATTTTTCATATAATTAGAACGTAAGAGGTTACACAACAGCACGTTTATCGAAACTCACAGAGATGAAGTTCTGCATCCTGTCTACGCCAGTGGTTACAAGAAAGAGTGCACATGCAAAAACTCATAGAACTATAAAACAAGTGAATTTTATTGTAAATTTAAAAATATTTTTTAAATAGCAGCAGAAAAACTCTCATATAACCGTCACCTAAAAAGAGTCAATTTTGCTGTATATAAATTATACCTCAATATCCCTAGCCATTAAAAGAAGAAAAGATTCTAACTTTAAAAGAATGATCATAATATAATTTGTTTAAAGAATAAGAGTGTACGGACTTCCCTGGTGGCACAGTGGTTAAGAATCCGCCTGCTAATGCAGGGCACACAGGTTTGAGCCCTGGTCCGCGAAGATCTCACAAGCCGCAGAGCAGCTAAGCCAGTGCACCACAGCTACAGAGCCTGCGCTCTACAGCCCGCGAGCCACAGCTACTGAGCCCACATGCCACAGCTAGTGAGGCCCGCACACCTAGAGCCCGTGGTCCGCAATGAAGAGCAGCCCTTGCTCGCCGCAACTAGAGAAAGCCTGCGCGCAGCAACGAAGACCCAATGCAGCCAAAATTAATTAATTAATTATTTTAAAAAAGAAAGAATAAGGGTGTAAATTTCATTAGTGGTATGAAAATTACCTGTGATATAATTTTTAAAATAGGTTGTAAGACATATATGTACTTATATGTCTATATCTTATCTCTGCATATTGGGATTATAGATATTTTTTCCTCTTTGCTTATCTGTATTTTTTTCCTACAATGGATACCTATTATTTTGTAGTAAATAATCATTTTTTTCAGTGTTGAGTGGATGGACACTGACCCGACGGTAGAGACTCAGGATAGCATCTCCTCTCACCTTGGCCCTGCTGCCCGAGCCCAGACTCCAAGGGGGAGCCTTGGAAGCGGCCCAAGGGTGTGGAGGAGGTGGGGGTTCCTGTGGTACCAAAGAAGGAAAAGTGGTTATAGGGCCCTGAAAGCAATGCATCGCTGAGTATGTGATCACTGGGTCACCACAGGCATGTGCGAGAGAGTTTGCCAAAACGAATATAGCTTTTAGGAGGCCCCACCAGGCACTGTCGAAGATTACCTTCGCAGCACACTAGAAAGCATTCTCTGCCAGCAGATTGGTCGCTGTCACGTTATTTATAGGAGATTGGTTCACATACTCAAAATAATATGAATACTTCTAATTATATCCAAACCTGACAGATGTCAGTACAGATTACTTTGAGGGTTCATGCTGCCAAATGTCTTGCTCTAACAAAGAGGAGGTAGCTGCAGCATCAGCACATCAGCCCCTATATAAGCACGAAGGAGCCCTCCTGCTTCATCTCCACCAAGAACCCAGAGGTAAGTGATGGGGGCCTTGGGACCTGAAGGACTCTGGGGGCAGAAACAGCTTACCCCGTGGCCCATCTCTGAGCATGCGACTGTTCCTCCCAACTTTGACTTTTATTTTCATACAGACAAGTTTTAGACCAGGGAAATATTTTAATTCTGTAACTAGCTTACTGGAATTTCAGAGCTTCACTAGTAAGAAACTTGTTGTTTTACAGTGTTAGACGCTTCTGAACCTGCATCTTCATCTGGAATCCAGAGGTAAGACTCTGCTTTATTCATTTATTGATGACAGAGGGGATTTATTTAGGCTAACGAAGCTGGGAACAGCTCTTCACTGTACACCATTTCCATATTTTTGCAGTTATGTAAATAGATTGTGCTTCCAAATGTCTGCTTATAAATGCTGGGAAATCATTTTTTCAGCATGTCTTATTCTCAGAGACCACCCTCATCTGAATTCCAGGATTAAAGGACCATTTAGGAAAGAATGAATTTTGACAGTGAGTTCTCAGCTGCACTTAGAACTGTCCAGGGGCAATGGACTATTCCATGCCAACCTCCCCCTCCTGACAAGCACTGAATACTTATACACTTTACCAATATTTTTTAAATACCCAGAAAAATTCTTAATCTAAAAATGTAAACAAAAACAAACATCTTGTTAAAACCATGGTATTTTAGCTACTTTTTCATGATTCACTGTAGTTTTTAGAAAGGTTTGTTATTGTTCGTTTAAAAAATCACAAGTATTACACCCACAGAGGGCTAAATATCGTACCTGATTTAGAAGAGATCCTGGCCCTCCCCCCAAGTAATTCACTGCCTGAGAGCAAAGGAAAGACCCAACCGAAGTAACACGCCAACACTGAGAGACATAGCTATCAATGGAGGACAATGGCTCACATACATGCCATGAACTCTTAAATTTTTGTCTCTTTTCTTCTTCTGGACGGAAAGAAAAGAAGCCTGTGGAATTTATGTGGGATGAAGAAACTTCATCTCTCTGTGATTAGATCTGTTAACTGACAGTTGAAATCTCTCATGTCAAAAGGAGAATGTTAAAAGAGATTTTGGAATTAAGGCAATGCTAAGTCTCTTGGTAACAAGCCAAATGATAAAAAAAAAACAAAAAACCTAGAATGATAAGAATTTATTATGGGGTTTTTAATGACCCACCAAGAGATATAACACCAAATATTAACATAAAGTAGATGTTAAAAATAATTATTTGGCTTATGAGAGAAAAAATGGCCATCTAAAAGGCAAAGATGTTTTTGATAGCTTGGAAAATATCAATCTCCATTTGCACAAAACAAACTTTCCCTCCTAACTCTATGATTGTCCTAGCAAATGGCAGATGCAAACATTATGCAGAAGGAAAAGTGGGGATTAAAGAATGACAGTTGCTATAAAACAATCCATCAACAACAGTCTTAGCTATAGATATTGTTACAGTTTAGAGAATAAAACATGCAAGGATTCCGTTCTCACTCAGTTGTAGATGCCTTAGCCCTGAAGATCAAGATATGCCATCTGGGAAGGAAATTTTCAAAGCCCTAAAAACGAAGCCTCAAACTGCAGTCTCATTCCAAACCAGCCCTGTGCTAGGGTTACTGTATGAGAACACTGGTCAGCAACAGCTTGGAAGAACAGTTACAGCCCAGGCAGGCGATGGAGCCTCAACATTTCTTTCATTTCAAATCCTAGCTCACATGTATAACTTACGGTTTCTATTTCTCCTCTCCCTCATTTTTTCCCCAAGGCAAAATTCTCTCTAAATAAATCGCAGCCATGAGTGCGAGTTTGGACGGTGAGATGGCTGTTTTTGGCGAAGCTGCTCCCTACCTTCGAAAATCGGAAAAGGAGCGGATTGAAGCCCAAAACAAGCCCTTCGATGCTAAAACATCAGTCTTTGTGGTGGAGCCCAAGGAATCCTATGTGAAGAGCATCATACAAAGCAAAGAAGGAGGGAAAGTAACTGTAAAGACAGAAAGTGGAGCAGTAAGTAAAAACATAAGGAGAAAATATTCCCCGCTTTATTCCTCCACCTCCTTGCTTCAAGTTGAAGCTTTCCTTGCTCAGAATCTCTAAGCCTAGTGCCAATACAGACACCGTTCTGGTCCATTAACAGACATCAGATTTGGAAGGTAAAAGAAATTCTCAGCAGTAACCTCATTTCTCCCTTTCCCAACTACCCAAAGGACTTTAAAGCCACTAGGCTTGGCCTCCAGCATCTTCCTTCAATTCCTCACTTCCCAGTCTAAATCCCCAAACTTGGGAGAAATAAAAACTAGCTTCTCCTATCAAAACAATTACTATCTATTTAGATAAACAATGTATTAATATCCCCATTACTTCCCCCCAAATTGAAGCTGCTTGTAATAAATGGCCAGGAAAAATGAAAAATTAAACCCATTTAAGTAAAATGATATAAACTGATAAATAAACCTGGGACAAGGAAATGTGGGAGGAAAAAAGTATTTTTTAAAGAGTAGTATGTATTCTAGCTCATCAGAGGAAACAGATTTTCTTACCATCAAACGCTAAGATGAATGTAGTTTCATGCCTTTATTTAAAGGACACCGAATAATATAATGGAAAGTGTCCACAACTGTAGTCTTATAATTAAAGCAGATAAACATAAATCCTACCTCCAACCATTAATACAAACTTGTCTCTTACTTTACTTGCCAGACTCTAACTGTCAAAGAAGACCAAGTCTTCCCCATGAACCCTCCCAAATTTGACAAGGTTGAGGACATGGTCATGATGACCCACCTGCACGAGCCAGCAGTGCTTTACAACCTCAAAGAGCGTTACTCAGCCTGGATGATCTATGTGAGTGCCCTTCAGTATCTCTTTTTTTTTTTTCAGTATCTCTTTATTCCACCTATCTCTCCAGGTAAAAACAAATCCCACATGTTGACTATTCTGATTTTCTCAGACCTACTCGGGCCTCTTCTGTGTCACCGTCAACCCCTACAAGTGGCTGCCGGTGTACAACCCTGAGGTGGTGGCTGCCTACCGAGGCAAAAAGCGCCAGGAGGCCCCGCCCCACATCTTCTCCATTTCTGACAACGCCTTTCAGTTCATGCTGACTGGTGAGTGAGTGATGCATCTATTTACAAAAATGTGGAAATAGAATCTTTAACAAACAAACAGATTTTGGGCTTTGATTACAATAATACATTGCAGCCACATGGGGCTTCACTGCTTTCAAGAAACTTTCAGAGCTGTAATATCACATATTCTTCCCTGCAGCCATTCTAAAGATGAGTAAAGTGAAGCTCACTGAATTCATTGACCTACCCAAGCTAACCCAGCTGGTAACCAGAAGCCTCGTTGAAATCATTAGTAGACCTCCATAAACATATTTGTTGTTGCTTTGTCACATTTTTTACTTTCTGATTTGGACAGAAAAAAAGTTCAAGTAGATTTTTAAAAAATATCCACATCCACAGCAATCAAGGAAAATAGTTACCAGCCATAGCGGGAAAGCTTTGTGAATTCCTTATCTTTAAAAGACACAGCTAATATCACTAGCCTTTGGGGTAGAACAGGAGTAAAGAAAGAGCTATGACTTTCCTCTCAAAGATTTTGAAGTATTTTCCTAGAAGAATAGAAGAAAATAGAAATCTCTCTTTCTTTGAAAATACTTTTAAGATTTTTTTTTTTGACGTGGACCATTTTTTTTAAGTCTTTATTGAATTTGTCACAATACTGCTTCTGTTTTATGTTTTGGTTTTTTGGCTGCGAGGCATATGGGATCTTAGCTCCCTGACCAGGGATCAAATCTGCAACCCCTGCGTTGGAAGGCAAAGTCTTAACTACTGGACCACCAGGGAAGTCCTGAAAATATTTTTTTTAATTATATCAAAGTCTGTTATTCCTGTCTTATCAAAGCATAAACAAATGGCTTTGATGCGAATTGTAGGCCCAAATACAGCATGAAAACCTTTTATCAGCACACACCAAATGTATTGCCTTTGGAAATATTCTAAATTCCTGAGTTTCCTGTTCTTCCATGAGATATTAAAAACCGGAGAGGATTTTGTTCCTTTTTGTTTTTTTATTTGTTTGTTTTTTGCACTGTTTTTAAATTGTCTTTTAAAGGAGAAGAGGGAAGAGAAAGGGATAAAATAGGAATCTTCCATTACAAATTGGCCAGCAGTTCTACAAGGATATCATACCAGGAAACTGTTCTTTGGTTGTCAGCAGAAGCTAGCTACCTTCCAGAAATTATCCAAATGTGGGCTCATTCCAGAGGTTTTAACACTTAGCAGTTGCATTTACACTGCTATGTACACCACCATCCCTACAGAGGTCCCCACTCCCCCAAGTTTTGGGGTTGCTCCAAATTCAAGATTACTTATCTCCAAACATGATTTTTGTAAAAAAAAAAAAAAAAACACCCAAAACTGTGGCATTTGACCAGGTTAGAGACTAGAACATTGTTTTCTTATCTATGTTCCCACTAGATGTGATATGCTCTTTCTTGATTTTTCTTCTATTGGAAAAAGAAATCAATCTGAGTATGTTCCAAAATCTGTCTCTACTTCCCTGAATAGAGCTTTGAAGTTCTCTAAAGTCTATATCCACATCTAAATAGCACCCAAATTAGCATCTATTTCTCTGAATAGATTTTTTTAGATTTGAGAATGCTCTAAAATCTGTATCAGTATAGAATTAAAGATTTAACAAATCAGAAAATTGGTATATATCCAACATATCAGTCATATAACTAGTGACAATTTTTGTTTTTATTACTTAGAAATGTGTATAAAATAAAAAGGAAAATAAATGAACACCAACATTTACAATTCCAGATCCCTTCCTTTTTTAGTATTACCAGCTGTCAAATTAAAATGAAAAACCGGGAGGAGGCCAGGTAGCAGAAAAATATATAAACTGGAAGTCAAACAGACCTAAACATCTTGATAAGCTATGTAACTATTAGAAAAGTCACTTATTTCTCTCTGGGTTTGTTTCTTCATCTGTTAAATGAAACTTCAGAATTGCATGATTCTTACTGAAGTAGTTACAGATGAAATTATACGATGCCTGGAATTTTCTTTAAAATAACCAAGTGAGTTTAGGATGGGAGTACAGGTTATACAAAGTTGGCCAAATAATAACTGTTGAAACTGTATGATGGGTACATAGGAGCTCTTTATACGTTATTGCCTCTACCTCTGTATACGTTTGAAACTTCCCATAAGTTTTAAAATTAATAATATTTTAAGAAGAAACACATGATTCTTTGCCTCTCATTTTCACAAATTTTACTCCAAGAGGCAAGTACTATCTGGGAGCTACACACAAAACCAAGATCACAGGCAACATCTTCAAAATGTTAAAAAGGATAAACTGATTAATCTTTACAGAGTCAATAATCTTTGTATTGAATGTGTACTATTTTTTTAAGGAATTCTGCCTTTTTTAAAATTTTTATTTATTTATTTATGGCTGTGTTGGCTCTTCGTTTTTGTGTGAGGGCTTTCTCTAGTTGCAGCAAGTGGGGGCCACTCCTCATCGCGGTGCGTGGGCCTCTCACTATCGCAGCCTCTCGTTGCAGAGCACAGGCTCCAGATGTGCAGGCTCAGTAACTGCGGCTCACGGGGCTAGTTGCTCCGCGGCATGTGCAGTCTTCCCGGACCGGGGCACGAATCCGTGTACCCTGCATTGGCAGGCATATTCTCAACCACTGCGCCACCAGGGAAGCCCGAATGTGTACTATTTTTAAAAACTGATGGTCTTGATTTCTTTTTTACAGATCGTGAGAACCAGTCCATCCTGATCACGTATGCGATTTTTTTCTTCTTCTCTGGTTTGTGGTGATTGTCTTAGATGTCGACAATGTGAGCTGTAGTTCTGATCTCATCTCTGGTTTCTGTTTGACAGCGGAGAATCTGGGGCAGGAAAGACTGTGAACACGAAGCGTGTCATCCAGTACTTTGCAACAATTGCAGTTACTGGAGAGAAGAAGAAGGATGAAACTAGCAAAATGCAGGTGGGTCTGACCGGCGTGTCAGAATCAAGACTGGCAGGGCGCACAGGAAGCCCCAGGTGTGAGGACTGCTCTTGCCTTTGCAGGGGACTCTGGAAGATCAAATCATCAGTGCCAACCCCCTGCTGGAGGCCTTTGGCAACGCCAAGACCGTGAGGAATGACAACTCCTCTCGCTTTGTGAGTCTCTGGGTCACAGAAGGGTTTTCTCAGGCTTTAAATGCCCAAAAAGGCATGTCTGGGTTATTAACTCAATCTCTTCTTACTCGTGTGCTAACAGTTTTGTATATAACATCATCTTTTTCACTTGCAAGGGTAAATTCATCAGGATCCACTTCGGTACCACAGGGAAACTGGCTTCTGCTGATATTGAAACATGTGAGTAACAGGACCATTGAAAATCAAACAGAGAAACAAGTGATGTCATTTGCAGGGATATCCTGCAACACTTGTTGAGCACTGAGCCTGCTGGCAGTGTTGCCCGTGAGCTAATGCCAGACTTATCCATAATCGCTGTGTGCTCTATTTACCTCAGTCTCAGACTGATGGCTCTATAACACATTCTGCAATTCCTGCCCCAGAAGCAACTATGACATTTTCTCCAGGAAAAACAGTAGGACTATCTATGGACTTCTATGAGTTATCTATAGGCTTACAATACATTTCTGTGATTTGCTCTTGATCTGAGCTTTGGTAGGTGTTTCCAAGGTAGTCCCTCACCAAAGAATCTAAGGTGATCTGAGGAAGGAGGGGATATTAGGATCAATTATAATACAGAGGTCACAGGTCATCCATATGCAAAGTTGATTTTTATTAGAGCATGCATACTTCACTCTCTGCCCTTAGACGGTGAGAACCTTGGGTAATTGTCATATGTCTTTGGAATTCTTACATGTAGTACCAACAGGATCGATCATCACGTTGAAATCTCAATGGAGCCTAACGTAATTTAGGCCCCAATTTTAGCCAAAGACACTGCAGTTCATTTAATATCTCAGCAGCATTGATATTTTTTCTAATTCAATGTCTATCTCCCTCTCTTTCCAGATCTTCTAGAAAAGTCTAGAGTTACTTTCCAGTTAAAGGCAGAAAGAAGCTACCATATTTTTTATCAGATCACTTCCAATAAGAAGCCAGAGCTGATTGGTAAGGATGAACTTAAATTCACAGACAAAAGTTACTATTTTTGTTAACAACTTCTAATGCAAAACATACATCCTGAATTCTATGTATCCAGAAATGCTCCTGATCACCACCAACCCATATGACTTTGCCTTCGTCAGTCAAGGGGAGATCACAGTCCCTAGCATTGATGACCAAGAAGAGCTGATGGCCACTGATGTAAGACACACACTCACTTTTTAAAAATCCATTACGGGGCTTCCCTGGTGGCGCAGTGGTTGAGAGTCCACCTGCTGATGCAGGGGACACAGGTTCGTGCCCCGGTCCGGGAAGATGCCACATGCCACGGAGCGGCTGGGCCCGTGAGCCATGGCCGCTGAGCCTGCGCGTCTGGAGCCTGTGCTCCGCAACGGGAGAGGCCACAACAGTGAGAGGCCCGTGTACCACAAAAAAAAAAAAAAAAAATCCATTATGTATGGCAATGACAATAGCAACCACACCATAAGTGTGGTTACCTTAGAATATAGTGTAAATTCTCCAAAATATGTTAGTCTCTTCTGCCCTAACTTTGTCCTGTCATTTCTCCTGGCAGAGAGCCATTGACATCCTGGGCTTTACTCCTGAGGAGAAAGTGTCTATCTATAAGCTCACAGGGGCAGTAATGCATTATGGGAACATGAAATTCAAGCAAAAGCAGCGTGAGGAGCAAGCGGAGCCAGATGGCACCGAAGGTACCAAATGAACCTCCATCAGGGTTTAAATTAGAGAATACGGCAAGAAAAAAACAGTTATTCTAAACTCACATTTCCTTTGTAGCTGGACTTCTGAGGGGCATGTACACATTTATACACACTGCATGCTTTCCTCACCCCCTTTCCCTCCTCACATCTCCATATCTCCATCTTTCTATGTAGCCCAAATGAACCCTAATAGCCACTTGTAAGGATATATCTAAAAAGCACAACCTGGGGCCATATCATTAGAGAGGGAATGAGACAGAACCGTGAGCTTGCTTTGCCTTAGCAATGGCGAGAAGGTATATAGGATAACTTGGCATATTGGTCTATTTCAGCACCAGCTGGGTAAACCTAGTGGAGGGATACAGGGTCTTGCCCAAACACAGAGCTGGGATTGGAGGACATCTGTGCACATGTGTGTGTGTGTTGTCTACATTTACCCTCAGACAATCTAGGCAACAAGATAAAAAAGAAACTGAGAAAGAAAAATCATATACTCTATGTATGGAAAGAACATGGAACTTACAAGATCTACCACGGAAGCTAAAGTTATCTGCTCCTTTAAGCCTTTCCTGACCACCCTGGCTCGACATTCTCTCTCCCTCATTTACATCATAGCCATTGACAAAATTTTAGAAGGGGACTCTGTAGGAATCATGCACTAAAATTTAATCCTCACGTTTTCAGATAAAGAAACTAATTCGTTGAGGTTAAATTGGGAGGAGCTAAATTGAGATAAGGTGTATTTATCTTCCCTTCCACCCCCACGTACTGTGTCTAAAGAGCAGGGACTCTGGCTTTTGTGTTACATAAATTATTTCCATAAACACTGGACATATTTTTATTGTTGTTAAATTTCTCAGGAGTTGCTTGCAACAAATCACCAAAGGCCAGTTGTAACTGACTGACCATTTATTAGCAAGTATATGCTCTAATATACAGAGCGCCTCACCTGATCGTCTCTAGAATTATTTAAAGCTTTTTATTTAAATAGTAACGAAAATGGATGGAGGAAAATGGAAAGACTACCTTGAAGAAGTATCTGCTGTTAAACAACATTCCTTGAATTGTGTCTCTGCAGTTGCTGACAAAGCTGCCTATCTCCAGAGTCTGAACTCTGCTGATCTACTCAAAGCCCTTTGCTACCCCAGGGTCAAGGTCGGCAATGAATACGTCACCAAAGGCCAGACTGTGCAGCAGGTAAGTGCACAACCTCAATGAATCACATACATCCCAGGCCTTTCATAGTGCCAACAAACATTACTTTGTCCATGAAGGTGTACAATGCAGTGGGCGCTCTGGCCAAAGCCGTCTACGAGAAGATGTTCCTGTGGATGGTCACCCGCATCAACCAGCAGCTGGACACCAAGCAGCCCAGGCAGTACTTCATCGGGGTCTTGGACATCGCTGGCTTTGAGATCTTTGATGTGAGTTTATCTTCATATTAATAAAAAGTGGGAGAAAGGCAATTTGGGTTTTGATATACAGAGTATTATGATTCATTTACACTTGTAGTGTCTACATTGCTTTCTCCAGCATGGCACCTAGAACGAAATAGCTAGGAGGTAACTAGATAGTAACAGAAGTAATAATAATAGCTAACATTTATCACGAAGGCTGTATTTCTGGCACTCTACTAAGCTCTTCAGAATGTTACCTCATTTAATCTTCACAAGAACCCATGAAGGAGTAACTAATATTACTTCTAATTACATGTGGAGAAACAGATGCAAGAAAATCAAAACACTCGCTAAAGATCCTCCAGCCATATAAGGCAAAGCCACGACAGGAACCTGGCTATGCAATGTTTGGCCCATACACAAGGCACCTCACATGGAGGAGAAACGGCCTAGAGGTAGAAGCGTAGTGACAGTTCATAGTCTCAGAAATCATGAAAAGGGTTCATGTCAAAAATGATCATTTTTTCCCTGGGATTTCTGAAGAGACAACAATCAGTTTAAACTTGATTTCATTACTGTATTCTACATATTTTCAATAAAAGATTTTTCAGTAATGAATTCTACTGCTATAAAAATCCGCTTAATGTTGGAAATTTGGTTTTGTGCAGTTCAACAGCCTGGAGCAGCTGTGCATCAACTTCACCAACGAGAAGCTGCAGCAGTTCTTCAACCACCACATGTTCGTGCTGGAGCAGGAGGAATACAAGAAGGAGGGCATCGAGTGGGAGTTCATTGACTTCGGGATGGACCTGGCCGCCTGCATTGAGCTCATCGAGAAGGTCCGCCTGACTTCTAAAGGAAACCCGAACTGAAAGGATAACTTTCCCAAGTGCCTTAAGCAACTCCAGAATGTATTACTGTAATCTTAAATAGACTGATCAGAACAAGTTAGAAAATTACTTTAGAAATGACTTTCTCTTTTCAACTTTTACGTAAGAAGAATCAGAGAGTGTTTAGCTTCATTTTGTCATAACAAGTTCTGTTCTAACACCGACTCAGATCCAGGTTTAAAGCAGCATCTCTATTGAGATGGTCTGCTTCACTGGAAGAACTACCTCATTTGTTCTAAATCTATCTCCACTATGATCCAAGATGTCAACAATAGAAATAACTATTTTCTAGATCAAAATTAATGCACAGGTAACACAGCTAGGGCTTATATCAAAAGTAATCTGTTTGGAAGTCAAGAGTCAAATTGCTACGCTTCTTCATAATCTATCTTTAAGGGATTAAATGCACAAAATGTCTTAAATAAGGTTTGCATTATTTATACCGTTAAGTTATTGCATATAAAGTAAACATCATTCTAAGTCAGTAAGTCCTTTTCATAGAAAAATAAAACTGACAATAGATTAATTCACCAAACAGGGGAAAATGTGGTAATCACAGAACATTTTAATAAGTCGCCCGCACTTATGCAGTGCTGACATTTGGAGTTTATATCCAGCTATTCTTTAATTGAAAATAATGCTATGGATTGAATGTGAGAAAGAATTGTGGAAAAGTCATTCTAATGATAACAAAAGGACCTCTTTGAGCTATGACCCTGGTTTACTTTATAAATATATTTAATTAGGAGTGCTCATAATTCAATCAAATGACAGCCACTATGTCTATATATTTTGAGACAAGATAAGTTGACACCAATGTCTACTTTTCTGAATTCAGCCACTGGGCATCTTCTCCATCCTCGAAGAGGAGTGCATGTTCCCCAAGGCCACAGACACCTCCTTCAAGAACAAGCTGTATGACCAGCACCTGGGCAAGTCTGCCAACTTCCAGAAGCCCAAACTGGTCAAGGGCAGGGCCGAGGCCCACTTCTCACTGGTCCACTATGCGGGCACTGTGGACTACAACATTACCGGCTGGCTGGACAAGAACAAGGACCCCCTGAATGACACTGTGGTTGGGCTGTACCAGAAGTCTGCAATGAAGACTCTGACCAGTCTCTTTTCCACATATGCTACTGCTGAAGCCGGTACTTTCTGTGCCCCTGATCTAAATTAACCTATCCCCATAGAATGTTCACATACCATTCCAGCCTCTGGGATTCTACTTTCGTTGATCGGTTTTCTTTTTATCTTAGACAGCGGCGCAAAGAAAGGTGCTAAGAAGAAGGGCTCTTCTTTCCAGACTGTGTCAGCCCTTTTCAGGGTAAAGTACAAATTTAATTCGAAAAATCTATCCAGTTTCTATGACTTATCATAATTAGGATAAGAATAAAGGATTTAGAATAAATTAGGAGGGAATGGAATGTTAATAGGAATTACTTCAAATATTCCTTCTTGTCAGGGTACAGCCAAAGCAATACTCCCCCTGTAAGGCTGAATGTTTTACCTCTTATTCCTTATTATGCTCATCTAATGTATTCAGGAATTCCAAAATACCCTTAGAAGCTTTCTGTTATATAATAAGGCTGATTTTTAAGGAAGCACAGCTGAACTTCAAAGGTCTCCCTGTGGAAAGCCGTATCTTTTTTTTTTTTTTTGCGGTACGCGGGCCTCTCACTGCTGTGGCCTCTCCCGTTGCGGAGCACAGGCTCCGGACGCACAGGCTCAGCGGCCATGGCTCACGGGCCCAGCCGCCCCGTGGCATGTGGGATCTTCCCGGACCGGGGCACAAACCCGCGTCCCCTGAATCGTCAGGCAGACTCTCAACCACTGCGCCACCAGGGAAGCCCTGAAAGCCGTATCTTTATTCCACCAATGTTGCCCTTTGAGAATGTTCCTGAGTTCCCCTTTGAGAACTGAGCCCGACACACACCCTTTAGGACATCCTTCTACCAAATCACATCTTTGTCCTCCGAGGTGGATTTAATTTTTTGTAATAGCTGAAAATTAGCTAAAGCCAAACCTAGTGATTTAGATGGATGATTAAGATAGAAAAATATCTCTTAAGAATAACAGTAATAATAACATTACTACAAATAATGTGATTCTCTTAGATGGCTTAAAAACTGGCTCTTCTAAAGGGGAACATATGGAGCATCTGGTCTAATGGCTGCTTTGTCAGGATTTCTATGGCTAAGTCTCGTTCTTTTTAAAACTAAAATGCAGATACTATGTATGACCTAAACAAGAAAATAGCCCTGTTCTTTTTTTCTCACTACCAATTTGCATTATTTCACCAAATATGCCCTTGTTTCATCAACTTATCCTTGTATATAATTGCAAGATTAGAAACTCACATTACTTATTTTATTTCCTAATAGTTAACTGAGATATGAAAAATAAAGCAACTCTGCCTTCTCAATGAATATACCTAAGAAATACTGAGAAATAGCTACTTGCTCGTTTTCTGTGGTGGAGTAAAACACCACTGTCTGTCATAATCAGTTACTCTATTTCTGGAATAACTCCCCCCATATGCTTCAGACTGTGATCATACTCAGGTACTCAAGATCCACTCACACAAGGTCATACAGTCTTATGATTTTAGACTCTTCTAAAAAAAAAAAAACCCCAAAAAACAAGAGGTTACAGGTCCCAGGGAATAATACACTCAAAGAAGGACTGGCAAACATTGGGACAGTGGCTAACCTAGGTTACCACTGTAAACTACTACTGTGAAAAGTATTAGCACTGAGAGAGATGAAAGTGGCCTTAGAGATAATCTCAACTATTTTCAGATGAGGCCCAGAAAGAGAAAAGGGATTTTATAGAGTCAAGCAGCTCATTAGTGGCAAAGCGAGACTGTAGTCCTTTGTCTTCTGATTCCCCGTCAAGAATACTTCCTGTGTGTCAAGGCTACTGAATTTGCAGTTTGTTTACAGGATAGATCCTAGGTGTCATAAACGAATACGAGGGAGAGCTGCATTTCTTCCCAGCACTTTAGCCTTTCGGTTTTTTGGTAGGCTAGAACTCTTGAGACCTTTAAAACACAGAGCAACTGAAGCCTCATAGAGTTTTACCTAATATAGTTAAGAAAGTGCCTAGGTTCGTTCCGTATAATTACCAAAAAAAAAAAGAAATCTGAAGTAGAACTTTCTCATCAAGTCCCTTCTACCTGGTTTTCTAGGAAAATTTAAGTAAACTGATGACCAATCTGAGGAGCACACACCCTCACTTCGTACGGTGCATCATTCCCAACGAAACCAAAACTCCTGGTAAGATCTAAGAGCATGAAATAATCACACAGGCACAAGTTTGAAAATTCAGTGCCCAGCAGTAAGTACTCTGATTTATTTTTAGGCGCCATGGAGCATGAGCTTGTCCTGCATCAGCTGAGGTGTAACGGTGTGCTGGAGGGCATCCGCATCTGCAGGAAGGGCTTCCCAAGCAGAATCTTATATGGGGATTTTAAACAAAGGCCAGTCTCCCTCTGTCACATTTCACTGAATGCTGTGACTAATTAACCATTTTCACTGTTGTCCTCTGTTCATTGTTTTTATGTATCCTGCTTCGTCAATACTATGAAATTAAGTCAAATAATATAGTCTTGTGGTGCTAGAACGGAATACAGGCTAGAGAAGGTGGCATTTCTTAAAAATAGGACGGAAGCATGCATTAGCCTTGTGGAAAATCATATTGTTTTACTATCTGAACCTAAAAGGACAGTTGGATTTTCTACTTTTGCTTTTTCTCTTTTTACTGACTTTTTTTTGGTGTCGTTTGGTTTTCATATATGATCACACCTTCCTAATCATTCTTTCTTTCTTCAACTGAACAGATACAAAGTTTTAAATGCAAGTGCTATTCCAGATGGACAGTTCATTGACAGCAAGAAGGCTTCTGAGAAACTTCTTGCCTCTATTGATATTGATCACACCCAGTACAAATTTGGACATACAAAGGTATGGCTATTACTTACACCTGATCCAAGTCCTCTGCCATAGTTGTATCTCCTGTAGCCTGGGATGATTTGTAACTTTCCCTCTCTCCAGGTTTTCTTCAAAGCTGGCCTGCTGGGTCTTCTGGAAGAAATGAGAGATGAAAAGTTGGCCCAGATTATAACAAGAACTCAAGCCATCTGTAGGGGATTCCTAATGAGGGTAGAATATCAGAAGATGCTGCAAAGGAGGTAACCATGCAGAGGATAAGGACTGTAAGGTCTCTTAGGGACTTTACATCCGTCTTCCTTATTCATTAACTCTTTCATTTTGTGGTTAATATGCACTTCTCACCCAGTTCCGAACTCACTCTTACAACACATCAGCCTCTGCTTAACCCCTCACGCTGGGATTCCCTTCAACACGTCTCTCCTCCCTCAGTTTCTCCCTTTCATTCATCTCACATACAGCAGCAGGAATCATTTGCAGTAAACTCTATTTTCATCATGCTGTATCTGTTTGCGGTTCCCCACGGTCTCCCACATCAAATCCAAGTTGCTTGTGTGTCTGTCAAGGCCACTCTCTATTCCCCACCTCATCTATCATCTCCCACCGCACAGCCTTTTCCAGCCAGGCTAAACAATTTGCTTATCTCCTTCTCTCCTGTTTGCACAAGCCCTCCCCTCTCAACCTAATTTATCTCTTTACCAATTCAAGACTTCCATTTCCGCTTCCTCTAATTAACCTCATCCAACCCATCCACCCAGCACTACTGCATTCCCTGTCCTTACACACACGTTTTGCATTCATTTTGCTCATCTGTACTTATTTACTTCTGTGGTATAAGTGTTCCCAAGTCTTTTCCATGTGTCAACATTATGGTTTATGTCATGATATCTGCCTTCTCAGAGATATGGTTCTTATAAATTGTACCTATAGAAACAGAATCTCCATTTTAACAAGCTTGAAGAGGCAAACACATTGTTATAAGGCAGGTAAACCTTGCCAGTCTATTGCTACAGTGTGCAGAAGGAATATCTTTTATTACTATTTTAAAATGTTATTTAAATAAAACAAATTTCGTAGCTCAATCCATGCTAAATGCTCTGCAGACATTAACAATCTAACTGAGCAGGTAAGAAGTAGGCATTTGAAAGGACTTGAGAAAAGCCAGTCTATTACGTGAAGAAACTAACAAAAGTTGTTTATGGAGTAGATAATTCGGCAGCGATTAAAATAAGAGGAGAGGTTTCAAGGAAAACAGGATAAACCATAAGCTCAATTTCGGTGGGCAATTAGGATAGCAAGCCATGCCCTTTCATAGGTCACGTCAGTGTGCCAAAGGCCAAGCAGCACAATGAACGTACACCTGCCACACCCACTCCCAAGTCACTAATATTGTGATTTCTCAAATACTCTTAAAATGGTATGTGTTGCTCATATATACAAAGTATTCCTCCTCTAAAGTCAGCTTCTTTGCTAACGTGACAGGGACCTGAGAACACACAATTGTTCAGTATGAGCAGTGCGTATGAGCAGTGCACATGAGCAAAGTGTTCACACTGAGGACCGCTCTGAGTGTGAGGGCGCACGTGTGTGTGTGTGCGTGTGCGCGTGTGTCCTGCATATAAAATATACAGAATTTGATACATCACTTACATGTGGGGGGGTCATTAAAAGGGGAGTTTGTATGTAAAAAAAAACTACTAACAATGACATTGTCTCTAATGGATCAATCTACACTGATACTTTTCTGTCATTTCAGAGAAGCCCTTTTCTGCATCCAGTATAATATACGTGCCTTCATGAACGTCAAGCACTGGCCCTGGATGAAACTCTTCTTCAAGATCAAGCCCCTCCTCAAGAGTGCAGAAACCGAGAAGGAGATGGCCACCATGAAGGAAGATTTCCAGAAAACCAAAGATGAACTTGCGAAGTCAGAGGCAAAAAGGAAGGAACTGGAGGAAAAAATGGTGACTCTCTTGAAAGAGAAAAATGAGCTGCAGCTCCAGGTTCAATCTGTGAGTACTCTGTGTGCTGAATGCACGTCATGGAAGCTTTTCTGGAATTCACATACACTCTGGATTTACAAATGGCCTTTTCTTGAAAAAGAAAATTTCTAGTTGCTTTTTTCAGTATTTCACTTAACTTTCAATATCCCTGTGAAGAAGCAAGGTACCAACTACTTCCAAATTGCAAATGGAAAATGGGAGATTGAAGAATTTATTTAACAATATCACATATTTAATAGGCATGAAGGAAGCAGTTTAAAGGCAAGCCCCCAAATCTCAGTCATTTTACTCATCTGCCTTGCCTGCTTCATCTCAGTCTTAAGAGCCCTATTTCCTGAATACAAGTGTATGAGATTGTATTTAAACTCATAAAAGACAGTTATTCTTATTTCTCTCTGTATCTCTTTTCCTCAATCCCCAGGATTTAGCTCAATAAATTCATTTGCAGTTGCTTGAACTGAACTACCACGGTGGAAGACAGAGCTAGTGACCTCTGTGATTCTTCCTTTGATACTGATCCTGAGTTCTCAAGGCCTCTGTTTATTGGTTAAAGAAGAAGTTGTAATCAGAGTGGGGGTAGGCTTGGCATCAGCACTCTGGCGAAATACAACCTCCCATTTCTTTGGTCCAACAAGCCCAACAATGTCATGAAGAAATCTGTAAAAAAAAAAAAAAAAAAAAAAAAAAAAAAGGATAGTTTTCTTAAAATGTTTAAGCTATTTTCAACTTTTCCTTCTGATAAGTTCACTTATATAAAGGTTACATTGTCCCAATCATAGCCTATTCATCTTAACCTCTTTTCATAGGTATTATCATTAGTCAGTGAGTAAATATATACTGAGTGTATGACTATTAAAAATAAAAGCAAAGGAACCCTGAAGTCCTCATTATCAAACGTTTAAGCATTTTAAAAACTTAAGATATAAACAAACACTGAGAAGTTAAAGAAATTCCCCAGCCCAGAGTAATAAGGTCGTGGCTGAACTGATTTTTATGAGTCCTTTAATCATTTATAAAAACCTCATTGAGTTATGTAGTTTCTCAAAATTACAAGTTCTTATATAGTCTAATATCCATTTTGAGACTAATAGGTAATTCTTAAAACGGAAATGGAAGCCTTGGACAATTATACAGCACTGTTATGGTCTATCAGAGAGGTTTTGAGTATATGAAAAATGCTTCATGGAAATGTATTTATAGGCATAATGTTACATAGTTTTTCTTTTTAAAATTCAATGTAGCAACTAGTTGTTTGAGGCAAGTAGGGAATGATCAAAACCAAAACTAACCAATTTGACTAAGTCAAAAATCTTTGAATATTATAGTTGAAATGCTCTTAGCAATCATTTATTCCAATCCTCTTAATTACATGAGATAATTGAGGGTAAGAGGAGTAAATCAATTTGCGCAAGGTCATACATATGGAGGCAAATTTGGGACAAGAACCCAGGCTTCCTTTGGTCCTTCCACTCTTCTACACAATACTTTTTAAAATAGTCAATTGCTTCAATCCAGTCATTTTTCAGGCTAATTTGCTTCTAAATCTATAGTGCCATATCTAATTAGCTACGTTTCTCTAGACAATGGAATGATGTTCAATTAATTTGTATTCATACTGAAAAATTCATTACAGTTCAGTAAACACTACTATTTTCTGCAAAGTACAAGTTCAAAATAAGTAACAAATTCTCTAAACAGCTCAGCAAATCTCTCCACAGGAAGCTGACGCCTTGGCTGATGCAGAGGAAAGGTGTGAGCAACTGATTAAAAACAAAATCCAGCTGGAGGCAAAGATCAAGGAAGTGACTGAGAGAGCTGAAGATGAGGAAGAGCTCAATGCTGAGCTGACGGCCAAGAAGAGGAAACTGGAGGACGAATGTTCGGAACTGAAGAAAGACATAGATGACCTTGAGCTGACACTGGCCAAGATTGAGAAGGAGAAACATGCCACAGAGAACAAGGTATGAAATATATTTGTATACAGCATATAGAGACTCTGCCATCGAACTAAGCTGCTTTAGAGATAATCTCTTCCTTAACCTTTCTAGGTGAAAAACCTCACAGAAGAGATGGCAGGCCTCGACGAAGTCATAGCTAAGCTGACCAAGGAGAAGAAGGCCCTCCAGGAGGCCCACCAGCAGACCCTGGATGACCTGCAGGCAGAAGAGGACAAAGTGAACACCCTGACCAAAGCTAAAGCCAAGTTAGAACAGCAAGTGGATGATGTGTGTTTTTATCCATTTGAAAGTTTTATCCATTTGAAAGTTTTTTTTAATATACTTTCAATTTTTAACAAAGCTTATTTTCTCATTAGCTTGAAGGGTCTCTAGAACAAGAAAAGAAACTTCGAATGGATCTAGAAAGAGCCAAGAGGAAACTGGAGGGTGACCTAAAATTGGCCCAAGAATCCATAGTAGATATAGAAAATGACAAACAGCAACTTGATGAGAAACTTAAAAAGTAGGAACTCCAGAAAAAAAAATTCTATGTGACATCATCTTTCAATTCTTATGGGTACTAATATGCCTTGTTCTTCTGTCTAAAGGAAAGAATTTGAAATCAGCAATCTGCTAAGCAAAGTTGAAGATGAGCAGGCAGTAGAAATTCAACTACAGAAGAAAATCAAAGAGTTGCAGGTGAGTCATCTCACCTCCACTGGTTTCTGCACCCAAAAAAACTGAAATTGAGGTGAGTTCATGTTAATGTGCTGTGTCACTGCCAGGCCCGCACCGAGGAGCTGGAGGAGGAGATCGAAGCAGAACGGGCCTCCCGCGCCAAAGCAGAGAAGCAGCGCTCGGACCTCTCCCAGGAGCTGGAGGAGATCAGCGAGCGGCTGGAGGAGGCCGGAGGGGCCACTTCGGCCCAGATTGAGATGAACAAGAAGCGGGAGGCCGAGTTCCAGAATTTGCGCCGGGACCTGGAGGAGGCCACCCTGCAGCACGAGGCCACGGCGGCCACACTGAGGAAGAAGCACGCGGACAGTGTGGCCGAGCTGGGGGAGCAGATTGACAACCTGCAGAGGGTCAAGCAGAAGCTGGAGAAGGAGAAGAGTGAGCTGAAGATGGAGATCGACGACCTTAGCAGTAATGCAGAGACCATTTCCAAAGCCAAGGTACCCAATACTGTCTTCAGATGAGCATAGTTAATAACCTGTGAGAACCCTCATTGTTCTCTGGCGTTCAACATTGTTTGTAGGCAGTTTACAGCACTGATCTAAAATTTTGTATTCTAATTATTCCATTTTATTTCTTTTTTTTTAATGCTGGATATAATCTGTTAAGATTATTTCAAAATCTACTTTGTCAGTGTCAAGTATCATTGGGATAAATGAGTGAGTTCCAACAATGAGCACTTTGGGGAGATTATGCGCCCATCATACTTGAATCCTAGCATGTTCCATAGAGTTGGTGCCATAAGTTTCTACTCACACTTGACATAAATTTATTCTCTAAAAATATTTTAAGAATCCAGTGGTAATTTTTTTTTTTTTTTTTTTTACTGTATTCAATGTCTCATATTTCATGGGTACCTGTGCCGTAGGGAAACCTTGAAAAGATGTGCCGCGCTCTAGAAGACCAAGTGAGTGAACTTAAGACGAAGGAGGAGGAGCAGCAGCGGCTGCTCAGTGACCTGACGGCTCAGAGGGCACGCCTGCAGACGGAAGCGGGTAGAGATCTCCCTCAGTCCCGCAATTATGGCCTAGACAAAAGCAATTCCGGGGGTTCTGAATTAATAGCAATACTTCCATATTAGAGGGGAGTAATCAACTATAGGAATTTGCTGAGCGGGTTAGAAGAAATTTAAAAAAAGCAAGAAAGAATCAGCAGCCTAGTTTATTTGTTACACTACAATAGCAATGCTGCTTTTTAATCTAGCCAGTTCTGTAACAATATTTATAATTAGATAAAGTATGTATTTGTCATGTACATATAATTAAATATACAAACTTTAGGCTTGTTTGTTTATGCCATTATTCCTTTACTTCGGTAATTCTTAGGTGAATATTCCCGACAATTGGATGAGAAAGATGCTTTGGTATCTCAGCTTTCAAGGACCAAACAAGCATCTACGCAGCAGGCTGAGGAGCTGAAACGTCAGCTAGAGGAAGAAACCAAAGTAAGTTTTACCAAAAGTATTCTTGACTGCTCAAATCTAAACATATTCAGTTAGGTTCTCCTTTAAGTGTATAAATTAAATATCACTGAAGAAATGAATTTAAGTCACTGAACTCATACTTCCACAGGCCAAGAACGCCCTGGCCCACGCCCTGCAGTCAGCCCGCCACGACTGTGACCTGCTGCGGGAACAGTATGAGGAGGAGCAGGAATCCAAGGCCGAGATGCAGAGGGCGCTGTCCAAGGCCAACAGCGAGGTGGCCCAGTGGAGGACCAAATACGAGACGGATGCCATCCAGCGCACGGAGGAGCTGGAGGAGGCCAAGTGTGTGCTGTGAACTCTAGAGGAGGGACATGACATGGTTTCCTAGCTGCCCAGCTCAGCAACTCCCAGAAAACAGCTGTGATGATGATGATAACAAAAGCAGAAGCTACCCTAAGTGCATACTGTGTGTCAAATACTATCCTATATTAACTCATTTAGTTTTCTTAGCAACATTACATTGCATTATTATTTGTATCCCTGTTTTACAGATGAGGAAATTGAAACTGTGAGAGGTTAACCAACTAACACAAGAGCATATGATTAATAAATAGTACAGCTGGGATTAGAACCAGACATTCTGATTCCAGAGATCACCTTCTTAAGTACTGTAGTACAAAGACAGATCTCTTAAAACTCATGTTGGAGGCCATCCGAACTGTGCATAATGTTCAGAGTTAGTCTGAATAAAGTAAAGCCTTAGTCTGGGTACAGACCAAAGGAGACCTTCAGGTAGATCTTCTAGAGCATTAGGGCTAAAGGTTTTTGTGTACATTAGGCATATATAGTTGGCACACAATTGGGAGTAAAGCAAGAATGTAGACAATTCAGAAGGAATAAAAAGAAAAACCCTGCCTTTGCTTAGACTACATGAATTATCCTGATTTATTTATCCATTCCTCTCTCAGGTGAGAATGACCAAATATATATTATTAGAAGAAACTGGCTATTTTTCTCTAGGAAGAAAAGTATATAAAATAAAATGGAAAGTCAGAGAAAGCAAAAGAATATGCCCAGTATATCTGTGACCAATAAAATATCTAGTTAGTCTCAAATCCTTTTTGGAATGAGATGAGATATAAATCAATAGAATTGCCCTGGCTAATCATTCTCCATACCATACTCAATCAGAAGCCCTGAAAATCCTGAAATCATATGCTGTAAGATACATACATACAATGTCAGCTCCAACAATGGCCTCCAACAATTCAGAAACAAAAAGGACTTGAGTCCAGTTGTTCACCACTTTGGACCTTTTCACAGTTTAATCCATCTAGAAAGCAGTTCTGGCTACCACAGTTTTGAAAACCATGCTACTTGACATTGTAGAAAAAGGACTATGAAAGGGGGCTGAGGAGTTTAGCACTTGCCCCTGTTCCTGACCTCTCTCCTTAACTGCCTGGCTAACTTTTCAGGAAGAAGCTGGCCCAGCGTCTGCAGGAAGCTGAGGAACATGCAGAAGCCGTGAACGCCAAATGCGCTTCCCTTGAGAAGACCAAGCAGCGGCTCCAGAATGAAGTGGAGGACCTCATGCTTGATGTGGGGAGGTCTAACGCTGCCTGCGCGGCTCTCGATAAGAAGCAAAGGAACTTTGACAAGGTGGCCCAGCCTGCTCAAACTCCATCGATGTTTTAGTCTCCCTTTCTCCTTCCATTAGCTGACAATTTACTGCTTTTCAGCTCCTATCAGAATGGAAACAGAAGTATGAGGAAACCCAGGCTGAACTTGAGGGCTCCCAGAAGGAGTCCCGTTCTCTCAGTACTGAGCTGTTCAAGGTCAAGAATGCCTACGAGGAATCCCTGGAACACCTTGAAATGCTAAAGAGAGAAAATAAGAACTTGCAGCGTGAGTGCTCTTGAACTTCCCTACCCTATATGGCCCTGGAAAGACCTTTCCATGTTATATCAGTCTGACCACTTCTCTCTTCTGTTCACCCACAGAGGAGATTTCTGACCTCACTGAGCAGATTGCTGAGGGAGGGAAGCAAATCCATGAACTGGAGAAGATAAAGAAGCAAGTGGAACAAGAGAAATGTGAAATTCAGGCTGCCTTAGAGGAAGCAGAGGTATGTATATTGATGTTGTGGGGGGAAAATCAAAGATAAACATTGGTGGAAACACCACTGTTTTCATTGGGCAATGGTACTATGAGATGGATCCATTATTACAGAGCAGGTGAGAATCTGAACTCATATAACCTTTATGAAGGGCAATTTGGCAATAGTTATCAAAAGTCTTAAAAATTTAATAATATGACCTATCAGTTCTATTTCTAAGAATCTATCCCAAGAAAATTATCCTAAATGGAGGCAAAGTTTAAACACAAGATCTCCAATCCAAAAACAAGGTAAAGCAAACTATAGAACATCCATGGGGTGCAATTTTCTACAGCCATTAAATGTAGTTAATATGGGGAAATATTTATGGTAGAGGATAATTTTTTAAAGCAAGACACATTTGCATATACAATATAACTTTATCATGTATAAATATATATAAATAGGAAAAAAACTAGAAAAAAATGTACCACATTAAAATTGTGCCTCTAAGTGGATGCAAAATTGGAAGGTTTTGTTTTTATAAATTACCCCACATTCTACAATGGACACATATTTTGTAATCAAAAATATATATATGTTTTAAAACTGAGAATTTCTACAACAGGAATTAGTATATCACGTGAACATTTTAATTTATAGAACGGGAGAGAATTCCTGTTCACTACACATAAGTTTAATCATATAATTTTTGTTACTACTCATATGAATAATATTTGTATAGCACTTTATACTTTACAAAGCACCCTTATTATAGAGTTGCCCAATAAAGTCTATGACTGAATAAATTAAAGGATGATTTACCTAGTAGGGTCCTAGAGCTCTTTTATTGTACTTTGTAATGTTAGACAAACTGATATTAGTAAGAGTTTGGCTCACAAGGGAGTACCCTCCAAATATTCATTTTCCATTATTAATTGATTAATAATTAATTGATCACTGTTTTGTTAAGGCATCTCTTGAACATGAAGAGGGAAAGATCCTGCGTATCCAGCTGGAGTTGAACCAAGTCAAGTCTGAAGTTGATAGGAAAATTACCGAAAAAGATGAGGAAATTGACCAGCTGAAGAGGAACCACATTAGAGTCATGGAGTCCATGCAGAGCACACTGGATGCTGAGATCAGGAGCAGGAATGATGCTCTGAGAGTCAAGAAGAAGATGGAAGGAGATCTGAATGAAATGGAAATACAGCTGAACCACGCCAACCGCTTGGCAGCAGAGAGCTTGAGGAACTACAGGAACACCCAAGGGATCCTGAAGGTAGATGGGTCCACATTAACAGCCCAGACAAGTCAGGGAAGTGACCCGTCTCCCATTCATCACAACACCTTCTTGTTACACCATCCATTTTTTTTTCTTTTAACAAATTATACAGTTCGTAGTATGGAGGTAGCTAAAAATAAATACACATAGAATATATATTTATTTATTTTTGGCTGCATTGGGTCTTTGTTGCTGCACGCGGGCTTTCTCTAGTTGGGTCGAGCAGGGTCTATTGTTTGTTGCGGTGCGCAGGTTTCTCACTGCGGTGGCTTCTCTTGTTGTGGAGCATGGGCTCTAGAGCGCAGGCTCAGTAGTTGTGGTGCACAGGCTTAGTTGCTTCGTGGCATGTAGGATCTTCCCAGACCAGGGCTCGAACCCGTGTGCCCTGCATTAGTAAGCAGATTCTTTTTTTTTTTTTTTTTTTGCGGTACGCAGCCCTCTCACTGTTGTGGCCTCTTCCATTGTGGAGCACAGGCTCCGGACGCGCAGGCTCAGTGGCCATGGCTCACGGGCCCAGCCGCTCCATGGCATGTGGGATCTTCCCGGACTGGGGCACGAACCCGTGTCCCCTGCATCGGCAGGCGGACTCTCAACCAATGCGCCACCAGGGAAGCCCAGTAGGCAGATTCTTAACCACTGCACCACCAGGGAAGTCCGAATATATATATATATATATATATATATATTTTTTTTTTTTTTTTTTTTGGTACGCGGGCCTCTCACCACTGTGGCCTCTCCCATTGCGGAGCACAGGCTCCAGACACGCAGGCTCAGCAGCCATGGCTCATGGGCCCAGCCGCTCCACGGCATGTGGGATCTTCCCGGACCGGGGCATGAACCCGTGTGCCCTGCAACAGCAGGCGGACTCTCAACTACTGCGCCACCAGGGAAGCCCCGAATATATTATTTTTAAAGAAACGTTATATAAAAGAACAAACAGAAGCCCAGAGATAAGCTATGATACGAGAGAAATTAAAAGACTTTGGCACCAATAGGCCTGAGGTTGAGTCTTAGTTTTGTCACTTACTAGCTGCCTGATTTTAGGCAAGTTATTATAACCTCTCAGAACCTCTGTTTCTTCTACAAATTAAGAATGAAACTACCCACCTCACAGGGTTACTTGTGAGGATGAAGTGAGAAGGCAGATGTCAAGTAATGGGTACAGCATATGGAAAATGCTCCATAAATTATAGATACTGGTGACTCACACATGAAAAATAACCAGTTGATGGCATAAAACACAACAAGAATCAGTCTCCTGATAATCCTCTCTCACCTAAGCAGGTGACATCCCCATTTTCATGCTCATTCAAATGACAGGCCTGTCATTTCCCGTTCCTGGCACCAACCCTTTCTTCCAGTTCATCTCCTGGGATGTTCGCATCCTCTTCAGGGTGTCTAAGCCTTTTTATTAACTCAACAGGATACCCAGCTCCACCTGGATGATGCTCTCCGGGGCCAAGAGGACCTGAAGGAGCAGCTGGCGATCACGGAGCGCAGAGCCAACCTGCTACAGGCCGAGATCGAGGAGCTGCGGGCCACCCTGGAGCAGACGGAGAGGAGCAGGAAGACGGTGGAGCAGGAGCTCCTGGACGCCAGCGAGCGCGTCCAGCTCCTGCACACCCAGGTGAGACCCTCACACCAAACAAATGCTGGTGTACTGTAAAGTGATGAATCAGAATTATAATATGGAAGTACTCTATTTTTATAAATATGTGTATATTTAAGAGGATGGGGGAGATGCTTTAAAATATTAATTGCAATTACCCTGAAGTGATGCGATTATAGATGATTTTTTGCTGTGTGTTCTTTTTAAGATTTTCTACCAAAACGGGGCAAAGGTATTACTTTTTTTATTTAAAAATAAGATTTGACTCTAGATTATTTTGAAAACCATGGTGTGGAATAAACCTGAATAAAGATATCTGTTGACTCCAAAATCTGAAAATGTTCCACGCAGTGTTTCTCATCACCAGCACTTCAGCGTTCAGCATTGCTATGTCTACAGTCCCTGTGCCTTGCAGGACATTTAGCATCACTGACCAGCCTGGGCGTTAAATGCAGTAGCACGCCCTAGTTATTCTGACAACCAAAAATATCCACCCCCATACATTTCCAAATACCCACTGAGGTGATATTGCTTCCCTTAGAGAACCACTGGGTTGAAATTTTAAGAAAATGTTTTCGTAAGAGTAATTCAGTATTCCCCAAGGGAGCAAACCATTCAAGTTAACAGAGAATAGATTCCTTCCAACTGAGAAACTCTCAGTGCCAGGCTCTCACAGAAAGAATCTACTCTTTTCTAATATTTCCAACCTTTTAAGGACAGAACACTAGCGATGTCTGGTTGACATATAATTGAAAGAGCAATTAACTAATATAGACATTCTTGAACCTCCACGTCCTTATGCATAAATCAGATGGACATTGGGGCAGTGGAGGGGCCGGAGGAACCAACCTTGCAAATGATTAACGTTTTGCACTGAACAAATATTTAAAGTTCAGTGAAATGTTGCCATTAGGTCCCCTGCATAAGCCAACGACGAGTAAGACATTTGTAAAATCCCAAGTGTGCAAACTGCAGGTCTTGTAAATTTCCACTACTTTTAACAGAACACCAGCCTGATCAACACCAAGAAAAAATTGGAAAATGATGTTTCACAACTCCAGAGTGAAGTGGAAGAAGTAATTCAAGAATCGCGCAATGCAGAAGAGAAGGCCAAGAAGGCCATCACTGATGTGAGCAAATGAGCATTTGTTTAATGAAACTGTGTGTTACCTGCCATTACCAGGTTTGTTATACTGGTTTATTTACTAATTAGGCGGCCATGATGGCCGAGGAGCTGAAGAAGGAGCAGGACACCAGTGCCCACCTGGAGCGGATGAAGAAGAACCTGGAGCAGACGGTGAAGGACCTGCAGCACCGCCTGGACGAGGCTGAGCAGCTGGCCCTGAAGGGCGGGAAGAAGCAGATCCAGAAGCTGGAGGCCAGGGTGGGTCTCCCAATCTCTCTGAATCCGGGAAGTGAAAACGGCACTCCCCCATCCTTCTCTCTTCTTGTATATTGACTCCCATCCTTATCCTATGGCTGGGGACAGCCACCCAGTATCTTCGGTAGGTCGTGAGTTAATTAACATCCCCCAAGACTGACTATATAAATATCTTTCTTGATTGTAGGTACGTGAGCTTGAAGGAGAGGTTGAAAGTGAGCAGAAACGTAATGCTGAGGCTGTTAAAGGATTGCGGAAACACGAGAGAAGAGTAAAGGAACTCACCTACCAGGTAAGGGGAAGAGCTTTCTAGAATATCCAGACTTCCTGCACAAAGGGAAATTGAAAACCTAGTGACTAGGTGGTACTCACAAATAGCTACATATTAACTTGATATATATATAAGGGGCAAATGACCCAATCACCTATCACAGACCCTTTCCTAAGCTAGGAAAATCAGGAAGGCCTTTAGAAAATAGTGTAAGTGAGGAAAGAATATAGGTTTCAAAGACAGATAAACTGGTATTAGTCCTGGTTTGGCCTCTCTTACTTTTTAAACTTGGATAGGTTACCTAACACTGTAAATCTTAATTCATCACCTGTAAAATAGAATAAAAACATCTACTCACCAGAGTAGGGAGGTAAGGATTAGAGACGTGTATAACTCTCCAACATAGTGCCTGCACACAGTGGACATTTAACAAGAGTGGCTACTGTTAATACTATGAAGGAAGCCTCAGAGTTGACCACATTTACGCCAGGCCCACCTGCCATCATATCAAAGTGATTTACTTCACCACCTGTAGTGGGTTTATTTTGTTGGACTCAATGCAGACCATTTTTTTCAAACTTCCAGACTGAGGAAGACCGCAAGAAT